>NC_033643.1:1445043-1761247 GCF_001540865.1 Ananas comosus | reverse complement strand
CAAATGTTAGAATTAATCTGAACTTTGTGATTAAATTATCCATTTTATTAGAAAAAAATTCTTACATTAAAAGCAGCTGTGAGAGTTCTGGTATTAAACCCCGCAAGCACAGATGTTGGGTATCTTCCTCCTCCGACGAAGAACGACTGCACAAATAAAAATAATATCATAAACATATATATCTCTCTTATATAAAACTTAATGGTGTTTAATTAATTAAAACACACACATATATATATATATATGGATAGATTGTATTTATGTAGTTAAAATTAATTAGAGCAATGAATTATTAATACATAATTACCTCATAAGGCCCATGTCCAATGCTCTCTGAGGTGTCGATGCTACAAATTACGTGTAATTTTTGACCTTCTCCCGTGTTGACTATGTAGAAAGCCGAACCAGCTGAGATCACATTGACATCACCCTTCTTGAGGTGCTTCTCCACCATTTTGTCCTTGTATATCCACCCTACCTTTGCCTCACCTTAATTTTCATTTGCATAGTAATTAATAATAATAATGTGAGAGTAATACATAAAAGTTCAACACACATTTGACTATGTTCATTGGTTTAGAGCTCTTTCGCTTATCTCTAAAAAGCGTTTAGTAAATAGAAAAATAAAAAAGGAGTTCTAATAACACTAGTAAGATATCATCACTTCATCGAATAGCAATATATCTTACAGTAAATATAAGAGATATAAGAGTTTTGATCATATGAAGGTGTATAATAGGGAATGAATCCACGGCCTCAGCAATATAATCATCTCAAATAACCGACGAATAGAGAGAGAACTGCGTACCACTTTTCACGAAGAGTACGAGGTCGGAATCAATGTATTGAGGGATGAAGAGGGTGTTGGGCTCCATGGAGATGAAGCCAATGTGCATGGGGTTAGGTTCACCCTTCCACCGCAATCCCGACACCACCCGCACCTCACCGCCCGCCGTCTTCACCACCTTCTTCGCCTTCCCCAGCATGAAGAGCCCCCTCCTCCCCCCTTCTCCCTCATCGCCGCCTCTCTCCTTAACCACTTCTTCATCTTGGAGCTCCTCTACATAACCCTTCACTCCCACAAAACACAAGGAGGCTAGAAGAAGAAGAAGCACCATTAGAAGCTTCAGAGCTTTGTTCACTTCTCCCATGGTGATTAACTACTATATGTTCTCCTCTTTTGTTTTATGTTACTACGTACGTACTCTCTCTCTCTATTGGTTTGTGTAGTGGGGTGTGGAGGGGGAGGGGTTTAAGAAGGGGGGTGAGAGAGAATGAGAGGGTGACACGTGTACCTTAAGGATCGGGACGTCGGGTTTACGCGCATGTGTAGCATGCATGTGGACTCGGCCAACGTTGACTATTTCAAGTTCACAGTGAAAGTTTGACCTAGGATAGAAGGCTTTTGGGTTGGGCCCGGCCCAATTTAATTACTGGGTCCGGCCCAAGTCGAAGACTACATTTCTTTTTTGTTTTTGTGTTTTTATAAAGGTGATACTGTATATAGATTACTGCACCTACACCATGAATTCTTTTGGAAACAAATTTTATATTACCAGCGAAATTAGGGACTTCAAAGTCTCTTTTTCTTGATATGAACATTGGGAGTTTCAAATCTCTGGCTCCATGAATAACAACTCGGATAACAATCACTATACTGTATTACAAAATATATATCGAATTAATCAAGCATATTTTTCTTGTATTTTAATGAGAAAATAATAGTCGCATTGCCGTTGAAGAATCTCTCATGTATTCTTGCGGCCGCATAAAATATTTGTTATGTAATTTCACATTATGTGTGTGAAATTGTGACCAAGTTTAATGCACACATTCTCTCCTTAATATTGCTGCTCATAGAGAACATTTACAGTGGCTGGTTTTTTTTTTTATTAGCGCAAAAGGAGGCATTTTCATTGTGGATTTGGTCCATGGCCCAAGGGTTTCCTCCAAGATGAGATTTTTTAACCTTTTTTCTTTTTTGAGTATTTGCAATTTAACTCCAATTTTGTGAAATTTTTCCTCCAATTTCTGATGAATTTTAGGTATAAATCTGTTTGTGTAGGTTAAGCTTGTTTACCAATCTTATTTGGTGTGTTCATGCTTCCTCAGATGTTAAAGAGTTGTTGTAAAATTTCAATCAAGTACCAAAAATATAGTAAATCACAAATAGATTTTCTTTTTTAAAAAAAACACACACATCTAGAGATTCAGAAAATAAAGAATAAGTAGAGGCATTTTAGAATTCTAAATGTATCCATTCACAGTCAAAAGGCTTACACTCTTCATTTATCTACAGATTCTAAACCACCCCTTTTTAACTCTTTACTGCAGGGTTGGTGCATTAAGTGACCATACATCATATCTTATACTTTATATATAAAGCTAAATCGCGACACTTAAAAAGCCAAAAGTAAAAGCAAAAACAAAGAAACAAAATAATAAGGAATAACTAAAAATCATATAAACAATCAAAATCCTTCAACACCGGGCCTCGGCAGAACAGAAGAAGCGGATTTTCTAGCAGTGCTTGCCACCCTAGCCTCGTCCAACGTAATCATCGACGAACAAGTCTGAGGGGGGAGTGGCACGGAAGTCGACGCTCTGGGCGAGAGCGAAATCTGCGCCTTCGACGGGGGCGAGGGTGAAAAGTTCGAAGCGTGCGACGCAACAATCCCATTGAGGCTCGGAGATTTCAGCATTACTTTTCCCTGGACGGCGGAAGGCTCCTGAAGCGGGTACCGGCACGGGTACTTCATGTCCTGCACGTTCGTCAACGCATCGACGACGGCTCTCATCGTGGGCCTCTCAGAGGGGTCCTTCTGAAGGCATTTCACGGCTAAGTCTGCCACGGTGCGAGCGGCCTTCGGCGGGAACCGGCCTTTGATGCGGGAATCCATTATAAGGGAGAGGCGGCAGTCATCGGTTAGGAAAGGACGCGTCGACTTGACGATGTTCCGTTCTTCTTTCGGGCAGCGGGGGTCGAGGTTCTTCCTTCCGGTGAGTAATTCGAGAAGGACGATACCGAAGCTCCATACGTTGCTCTTGGGTGTTAGTAAGCCTTTCTCCAACGTCTCCACCGACAGGTTCGCCGTAGCCTGAGATACGAAATAGTATTCTTGTGAGCGGTTTTCGTATTTAACTGATCAAATAATTAATGAGTTATTTTGAAATGGCAAACAAAAAGTGTGTAAAGCCACATTTAGTTTAAATTAAAATGAGGCCAATAAGAATCCCAACAAAGCATTGCATCAGGAATCTACAGTGATAAAGTTTTTATCATGATCATCCAAAAGAAAGCACTTACCGTAGATGTATTTGAGATATCTGCCGCAGTATCGCAGCTCGCAAAACCATATCCCGACAGCTTTGCACTGAAATCCTTGTCAATTTGTATATTTGAAGTTGAGAACTCGTTGTACATGGCCTGTTGAAAATAACGGAGAGACGTAAGGAAAAGAAATATCGGACAAAGATGCATAACAAGTATAACACTAATGGGGTTATATATCAACCATTGGCAAATATATAACTCTACAAAATCTGAATCTTCATGCATGCCTCTTGAAAACTTGATTTCTTACAAATATTAACCCTTGTACAAATGAAAATGCTCCTATTTAAACATTTTGTTGGCATCCATAAAAAAAGTTCCCTTTATGAACTAGATGATTACCAAGTTAAGAGCATCTTGCAACTAATTGCGCTGTCAAAGGGTACACATGAAATTTATGGGCTTGGAGGTATACATATGTGTAAGTCCAAAGAAATTGATGAACTCTTTCATATTCATTAACCTTGTACTATGTTTAGGTATGACAAATTCATCAAGGAATCAGTAAGTTCATTAATACCTGGAAAGGCCCTTCCTCGTGCAAGAATGCTAGTCCACGTGCGGCGCAGAGAGCAACTTTCATCCTTGTAGCCCAGTCAATCGATGGGCCATCGGATCTGCCATAGATTAGCCTATCCAGGCTACCATGATAGAGCCTCTCATAAACCAACATCCGTTCATTTGAACCCTCTTGTGCATGAAATCCAAGCAATTTACATAGATTTGGATGCTGCAGTGATGCAAGCTTATTCACCCCATTCACAAATTCCTTCAAACCCTGTAAAAGATACAGATCTTAATTAAACATCGAGTTTGCTAACATGGCACCTTTTTAAGGTTCCAATAAGAATGGTGAAGCTGGTGCGTCAACTTTTATAGTTGATAGATTTAATCATTTAAATAAGGTCATAGCAGCCACGCCAAACAAGCTTAAGGAACTAAACAATTAATTTTGAAACTTTGAAGGCCTAACTAATGTGACAATCAAACTTCAGAACGTGTTTATGATTAACCCAACATTTAGCATATAAAACCAGATTAGAACATATATTCAGCAAGTAGCATTTGTTTAATCTCATATTAATCTACATGGAGGACAATCAAGCATCTGGATTGATTAAACTCATCACATGCTGAATCTCTCATTTTTCTGCACCATATGGTAATAAAAAAATAGCCATTAAACTACAAAAATAAGCAACAATACCTGAGAGGAGGGAAGTAATCGAGTAACTGTAGCTTCGACTTTCTTGGATCCAACAGTATCATCTCCGAAAGTCGCCTTATACACAGTTGTCATTATGCCTTCTGACATGCATCGATCACTGGAAAAAAGCTGGCAAGCAGAAGAGACCTCTTCATAAGAGAAGTTCCGAAGCCCACTCGCCCCCAAGGGAGGCAACGGTAGCGGACCAGAAGTGACAATCGGCCCACTAAAGTTGTTGCTGGATTTGAAGCTCCCGAAATTCTTCAAAACCGACGTGTCTTCCTGAGATGGACGAGGCAGAGGTAAAGGATTTGAAAACCTATGTTCCTTTACCGCACCCCCTCCTTTGCCCCTATTCTCTTCTTGATCATCGATTTCAATTGTTACCAGAGCATCTTGATCATCCACAATAAGGCTCGAAGGAGCGGATAATGCCCGCACTCTGCTGTTAGACATTTTATTAGCTGGTTGTGAGATTTTCGTCCTATTTCTGAAACTAGGAGGGGCAGACTGCAAGGATGGTCCACTTGATTCGGGTTCAGGGAGTCTCGATGCAGTGCTTTCAGTCACGGTGATGGGTTTCTTGTTTACTACATGCATGTTTCTCTTCTTCCTCGATCTCAAGACAGTGAAACAGCCCATCTTGTAAAGAATCAAACAGCCCTGCGTAGAAAATGACAATTTGAGAATGAAGTGCAATTTAAGCAAGGCTACAGGAGAGTGCGTAAAAGTATTAAGTAAGATTAGGTTATAATATATTGTCAATAATGACATCAAAGCTGTGACGAATTTCATCTGCTGAGTTCAAAAGTGTTCTAGCTTTGAACACAGCAACTATATAGCTTTTTTTTTTTTTTTCTGTCGTAGTCTGGAGGTTTTGCTTTAGGGGAAATCCAAAATAAGATTTTGGGCCCGAGGCTCCACTTTGAAGCTTCTGCTTCCGCTTCTGCTGCAGTAGCTAAGAAGATTTGATTGAATATTCTATCAGTCGTTCTTCAAACAGCCTTTACTTGACAACACTTTTGCAGAAGCTCCAAGTGGGCCAAACCGGCTCATGCTGCAATTTCCACTAAGAAGCAAGAGCACTCTATTAAGAGTGGACAAATCTAACGCGAGCCTCATTGTGAGCGTATTAATAACCTTTAATCCAGATAACTCAGTATCCAAGCATTTAAATTCATCGATGCCAGTATTGGTCTCATCTTCTTTGTCGCACATAAGCTAATCTAAATAACTACAGTTAATGCTAAACCACCGAAAGCAAACTTCTCTTCAGCTTTAGATTCACACATGGTTTACGGTCCCGATAAGCCACAAGTTGATTACAAATTAGAGAAGGATGGATCAGGCAACTCAGATACACAAAAGGAAGGATCGGGCATCGCCTGCAATTATTGATGAACAAGTTGAACTAGCTTAATCTAATCTTCAGCAGCAAAAACTTCTCTTTGTCCGATTCCTTTGACTACCATAGTAGAAACTTTGGATCTGAGTTGAACCTTGTGAAAGCTTACATTGAATTTTCTACAAGCCTAATAAAGTCAATATCTCCATCCATGGATCCTTGGAATAAGTCCTCTAAAAGGGGCGCAATAAAACCTACAAATCACAAACTATATCTTGTGTCCGAATCTGACATAGATTTCGATAATCGACCAGAAATAACCTAAAATGGAAAAAAAATTAAACTACAAATTCCCAAAAAAAAAAGTGTCATTTTTGGCGTAATTTTGTTGAATTACTGGCATCTACATATCCTAATGAGGTAACAAATTAAATACATGTACTATACCCACAAGTTTACAGATCAATAACATAATCGCCTAACTAATTGTACAGCAATTAAATAGTACTAACTCTTTATAGATATCGAAATACATAGAAGCAAAAATAAAGTTGGGATTTTGATGCACTAACAATTAGTTAGGCGATTATGTTATTGATCTGTAAACTTGTGGGTATAGTACATGTATTTAATTTGTTACCTCATTAGGATATGTAGATGCCAGTAATNGCCTAACTAATTGTACAGCAATTAAATAGTACTAACTCTTTATAGATATCGAAATACATAGAAGCAAAAATAAAGTTGGGATTTTGATGCACTAACAATTCATGTAATTACAAAAAGGCACAAAAGGAAACATTAACACACCAAATAAGATTGGAAAAAAAAAACAAAACAAAAAAAAGGCATAACCTACACAAAAGGCTTGGGGGCAAGTTAGGTTTTCTCTGGATTCAGCGCCAAAAAACCAATTCACACCCAAAACTCCTCATATTCGACAAAAATTTCACAAAATTGCAGCTCAAATGCAAACACCCAACCAAAAAATAAGGTAAAAATCTCACCTTGGAGGAAACCCTCCGGCCCCGGCACCTCCCTTCACCAAATCCACAACAAAAATGCCTCCTTTTGCACAAAAAACACACAAAAAAATGTGAATCGCGAGAGCGAGGAGAGGAGGAGAAGGAGAACAAAAGGATGGATTTTTTGCGGAAATTAAAGAGAAATAGTAGAGAAAAATATAAAGGGAAAATGGAGAGAGAGAGAGAGAGAAAAGTATTTAGAGAGAGAGAGAGAGAGAGAGAGAGAGAGAGAGAGGAGGAGAGAGAAGGGCACTGGTCAAAGCCAGAGATATTGCGAAAGCAACTACGAGGCGGCTTTTTATATTCTCACCCCTCCAATTTCTCCCTACTTGTAAACGCCCCCCCATTTGGATTTTATTTCTAAATTGCCCCTTGGATGGTTGCCACACTATTGAATTTTACCTTTTTTTAATTTTAAAAAGTTTGTTTCTTTTTTTAATTGGAAAAAATATATATATATCAAACCTGCCCAGAAATTTCAGCTAATGACAAAATTGCCATTTTAAAAGATTATTAATTATATAAATCGAATAATTTTGAGTGTAATATTTTGCGGGGTAAAGAGCACATACAGATCTGATTATCCATCGAAAGAATATGTTTATTTTTGTAAGTAAAATTTACTGTATAAAAATGGACTCTGCTCTGCTTTTTATCAACTAAATTGAAAAATTAGATACTAATTTTATTTTTGTGTGAATATCTTATATAAGTCGATGGTATTAAATGCGCAATAATTTGGCACTAACCTCTTGCTAATGGAACATTAAATTGGTTCCATGTGACAATTAATGGTCAATTCCTAACCTAATGAATTGTCTTAGAAAACTAAAGTGGACATTTCTACAAGTGATTTAATCAGCATGATGACAATTTTAAAATTTATTTTTGAATTGTTTATTCCGTTAAATGCGGAGAACTCTCCACAATAAATTTTTTAAAAATATTTTTTTAAAAAACATTTTTCCAACTGCAACTTTGAAAGCTTAAACTTAGTCAACATATCAAAGTTTGACTAATAGTATATTCACCTTAGATTCTCTTCTACGGAGACCACTCATTATTTTGTTTCTTTTTTTTTCCCTTACTTTTCCTCTATGTTCTAGTAAATGTCTCGAAATTCCCATCAAATTTATAAGTTTTGATTTTGAAAATATTTGTAAATTTAGGTTCATTATTTAGCATAAATGAAAAGAGATGAACATGAATAATAAAATCATAAAAAAAAGAAAAAAAAGTATACGTCTTATCTCAACTGTAGCTGGGCTTTAAGAATTTTAATCTTGCTATGTAACCTTATTTTTTTATCTCTAAAAAACTCTAAAATTTTTATATATATATATATTTTTGTCAATTTGCATAACATTTTATTGGAGTATAAGAATTGGGATACCATATCTTTGTGTTTCAAGTTTAGTCTATACATTTCTGCGAAAAAGTAGTGTATATTTTAATTTTCCACGCCAGATTTAAAAAGCTATATTTAAATATTACATAGTTTTAATTTTTTACTTTACTATAAGAACCTATTATAGTCAATATAACAAAATAGGAGTCCGGCTACTATCCTATTAATAGGATTGGAGCTATGGTCCTATCAAGTCGTTTTGATTGATCGGAACTTCAAATTGATAATCGGCACCGTTGAAATTGATCTACACAATTAGAAATGTTTAGAAACCAAATTTTGTAATATTTAAATATCATTATCAAGTTCATCTTAAGAGTTAAAAAATGAACGGTCATAAAATAAATAACTTTCTTAAAATAGAGGTTAGACTTTTTCAATTCATAATCAGAGTTATCAAACATTATCTAAATAGTATAAAGAATTTTCTGTCAAAAATTCAAGCAATTTGGATTGCTCTACACCGTTAAACAAGCAAACGGCTCATATAGGCCGTCAAAAATTATCGATTTTACGATACTTTGATTACCATGTAAATAATTTTTAAAATTTATGAAATTTAGTTTCTAGATATTTCAAATACTCTAGATCAACTTCAACGGCTCCGATCATCGATTCGGAATCTCGATCATCAAGAACAATTTGATAGGACAAGTGCTCCTATCCTATTAATAGGATAGTAGCTTTAGCCAACAAAATAGTACGCTTCGTAAATCACAAGACAGTATAATATAATATTTTTAATATTCTATGATCTATATTTTATCACTCTATAGGTTTCAAAAATTATCACCTTATTATATTATTTAACAGTAGATTTTTAAGTGCAACTTTCTGATAAAACAGTTGTCTTTTGCTTAAAAATATTTTTTCGTTCTATTTGGGTTTTAAGAATTTATTTTTCAGATTTTATAAAAAATAGCATTTTCATATTCCAAAGTTATATCCAAAAAGAGTTTAAGAATATTTTTTATATTTTCTTTAAATACTAATTTTCTACAAATTTACCCAGAAAAGAAAGGGTAAACTTTAAATACTGTCATGTGGTTTCACACTTTCTCACTTTAGTATCCTCCGGTTTAAAGTGTATCAATTTAGTACCATATAATTTTATTTTTCTCTTTTCATCAGCTTCCCCTGTTAATATTTTATTAAATTATATACAAAAAACTTCAGATATCTCAGCTAGGTTTATTGAATATTCACTTTAATACCTTTTAGTTTTAACTTTATCATTGATTTTAAAAAAAAAATAATAGACGGGATAATGAAAATAAAAAAATTAGGTAATAAATTGATACACTTTAAATCACGTGATATTAAAATAAAAAAAATACGAAACCACGGGGTGGTACCGAAGTTTTTCAAAAAAAAACTATGAGGGGGTAGAGAGAGGGCAGGGGCACTTTAGTAAATAAGTGGAAAACGAAGGGCATAAGGAATATGCGTCGTATAATATTTTGAGGGGGTGATTGATGTGACAACCCGGTCAAAGACGGGATTAAAAAAAAAAATTTAAAAAAAATTATATTAAGTTTCCAAGCAGTTTAGGTGTAGTCAAAGGACGCGAAGGAAACGAGGGGGCTTTGACCGCAGGCTCGCCGTCCGATCGCACTGCGAGGGGCCGAATCAACGGTCGTGATCGCGACAAGCTCGCTGTCGGAGGTGGGCCCCACCCGGGGGTCAAGGCTTTGAAGAAGCGGTGCCAGTTGTGTCTCACGTTTAATGAGCGGAAATCGTTGCGTGCACCGGGTGTATCCGTACGACTCGTGCACCGCAGTTTAAATGTTTCAAATAAAAATAAATGCTAAATTATAATTTAAAAAATGTAAAAATATATTATAAATAAAAAATCCTAGTTTTTTTTAGAATCTATTTCTTAGCCATCGAACAGTAGTTCTAGAATTTTTCAGTGCAAAAAAAAGAAGAAGATAGNATATATATATATGTATATATATTGTGAGTTTTGAAAGATATATTTAATTAATTATATGCTAATTGTGATTTGTGAGAGAGATATATATTGTAGAATTTTAAAAATACAGTGTGTATAAACCAGGTGCAGGGAATAATATTTATTTATTTTTTGTTGGGGAGGGCACACATTAATTGTGTCCCCATGAATCATGATTAGATCAATCTAAGTTGGTTGGAACCCGGCACGCATCTCCAAGCGGTTCATCTGGAATCGATCGGGGCCGTTCGATGTCGATCACTCGGTGTGCAGAGCATGTGCTGTACTATAATACTACTCTGCGTATGATACAATACAAAGTGTAGCGTGTGGAATGTTCATAGTAGAGAGGTGGAGTTAATTAAGATAATAATAATTGATTGGAAGGGATTAGGATGATTTGTCTCTTCAATTAGTCATAAAAAGAAAATAGTTAAACTCGTTTTCACACTTTTAATATACAATGCATTTGGCATTACTAGTCAAAAACCGTATGTTTTAGTCATGGGAAAATAAGCCATGTATAATTTGATGAGAAAATTAAGGAGAAAACATCTCTTGTTATATATATATATATATATGCTATCGATAGCACCAAACACTTGGTACTATCAAGTTTTCTGCCGTTAGATTAATCATTTTGATTATTTTTATCCGTTAGATTATACTATTCAGCCAACCACCCACTCAACCCTAGGGGGTCCATATCATTCTAACCGCACATCTTTTAATCCAAGTGAGGAAAACTTAATAGCACCAAATCATTCCAAGTCATTGGTGCTATTAATAGTATTTCAGCCTAGTTCTATATATATATATAGAGTCTTACTGAAATACTATCAATAGCACCACCAAGGATTTGGTGCTATCGAGTTTTTCACCGTTAGATTTAATCCTTTGATTATTTTTACCCGTTAGATTATACTATTCAACCAACCACTCACTCAACCGGCCCACATCATTCTAATCACACATTTTTTAATCCAAAGGCTAAAAAACTAATAGCACCAACAGCTTGGTGCTATCGATAGTATTTTAGCCTAGTTCTATATATATATATATATATATATATATTGACAGGAGGAGAGGTAACGAAAAGAGACGACAAGATAATTGAGAGGAGCGAGCTTAATCAATATTTTGATGAATCAAATTGAGTTTGTAAACTTACTCTTAAAAGTGTTTGTAGGCGTGTATATATATGTTGGATCGTCAGCATTAATCACAAATATCAAAAGCTTGAGCTATTGGAAAGTGGGACAACCAATTCACTAAAAGCGTAGAGATACAGAACACCTGTAGAGATTGAATGTAATTCGACTAAATCCGACCTCTGCCGCCAGGCAGAATACTGACTCTTTTACGGCAATAATATTTTTTAAACAATGATATAATTTCAGAATTTGTGCTCTTTCTTTTCAATTTTGATTTTTTTTTGTTGAACTTTGTAAATATTTGCTTAATTAATTAGTAGTGTGTAAAGGTTAAAAGGAAACTACTTTATTAATTTGCTCTATATGCTTTAATGATGCCTTATGATTATGATTGTTATAGTGCGGATAATGTAGATGACTACTACTGAAAAAGACAACTCATCGTTTTCTACAAGTTTTATTAATTTTATTACAAAATTAGTACGTATTTGACTAAGTTTTCTAAATTATTATTATTTTTTCTATTTTCGAAAACAAGCTTCTAGCCCCCCGGAAAAAATAAATAAACGCTCGAATTCAAATTTTCACACTACTATTACAGCAAGGATTTCGACAAAAATAGGTTGCATGGGCTTTTTCAAATTGCTTTTCTCAAATAGTATTTTTCATATAAGCTTAATTTATGGCTGTTACGATAAATGCGAAAAAGATCTAATTCATTAAGAGCAAAAATATTTTCATTATTTATATGGTTCAGCTATTGACTTATTCTTACATGCGAACATAAAGCGAAATCCTTCATTAATTATAACAAAATAGCGTACAAAAAATATCTCTCTCATGAAACCTTAGAGTCGTAGTACATCGCAAACTCTCTCTCATCTCCCGCACTTGTTCATAGAAGAAAATTTATATTTATAATAGTGACTAAAATTCAATAAATTAGGTATATTAATCTTAACTTAATGAATTGATCAACAGAATAAGATTAGAAAATTTAACTGCTACAAATTTTGAGACACATCTAATCATGTCGAATGGATTCTTACTATTGGATCTAACAATTATATTTAAAATTTTAAGACCTTTGAATTTGGGTATTATAGTTGTCTGATCTAGAACTAAATTAAAAATTCACCAACATTTATATGAATACTTGTATATTATTTTGCTAATGATAAGCTTTTTTGCAGTATGTATAAACATTGTTCTATGCAGGCTTTCTCATTGAATAAAAAGGTGTTTGAAAAAAAAAATTTATTAAAAAAAAGTGTTTTCAAAGCATATATTTTTTCATAATTTTTTATTTTTTAATGAATAAAAAAAATATTATTTCAGCTAAAAAATCTATTTTTCGAAATTTTCTTTTGGAAAATGAAACACCCCTGTGGAGTTGGGCAAATCATCACTACACCCATGTGCTGTTGTGTGGCCTTGGAAACAATGATTCCATTTTCTTGAATAATAATAATAATAATAATAATAATAATAATGATTAATTTTATACAGATCTTTAGAAATAAAGTGAATTACAAGTATATTCTTACAAAATTCAACTTTTATATATTATCCTTACAAAAATCGTAATATTTTCAGATAGGTTAAATGCTTAACTCTGATTAATTTATACGATAACTTGATATTTTTGTTCCTCTTATATTATACTGTTGTGGTTTTTGGAGGAACATATTTGTAATGGTAAAATTGACATTTTATTTAAAATATAAATAGTTTTATAATGGTAACAAACTAGATGAACATATTTGAAAATATTAAAACTTTTGTAGAAAAAATATATAAACGTTGAACTTTATAGAAATATATATTTATAATTTACTATGTTTGCAGGAATATAAATGCATTTAACCCTAATAATAATGTGCGGTATACATTGTTTCCACTAGTAAAGTTTCTTATTGGTTTTATTTCATTTTCAATAATAATTTATATGTGAATTGTGAGGAGGATATATTCCTATAAAAGAACCTCCTTTTTAAGTCAATGGAAGAGCTAGTAGGTATATAGCTTGCGTTACTAGTGGAATGAAAATAATATATATATTGGGGGTCCCACGAACACGGTTGATTACTTACAACTCTTTATTCCGGAAGAATATATTTGCCAGTGTGTTATTCGCGTAAAAGAAGTTAGGGTGAATTACACTTTTGCTTTTCAAACTATGAGGCGCGTGACACGCTCGTTCTCAAATCTTAATTTATTATAATTTATGGTTTAAAATTTATAAATTATTATAATTAAGTCCTGCAATTTGATTTAGTCTTCGTTTGGGATTGCGGGGAGTTTGCGTTACATGCGGTAAAAAAGTACGTTGAAAAATATCCTTCGTTTCCGTACGTAATATTGCATTCCACATATCGTGATGAGTCGGTTACGATATATTTTCTGCGATCCCACCGGAGAACGCAGAAGCATTTCCTTGTATACTTTTTCCTCAACTCCATTTTATCTAATAACGTTAGATGGACCTCAATACCAAACTAAGCCTTAGTGGACTACATGTTTAATGAACGGTTGATGTGGAAGTATATATATATATATATATATATAGTCCGATTACTATCCTATTAATAGGATTGGGATCATTATCCTATCGAGTCGTTTTGAATAATCGACACTCTAAATTGATAATCGGCACCATTGAAATTGATATACACTATAAGAAATATTTAAAAACCGAATTTGGTAATTTTTGAAAATCATTATCAAGTCTATCGAAGAGTCGAAAAAATAAACGGTCATAAATGAATAACCTTCTTAAAATATAGATTAAACTTTCTCAAATCATGATCAGAGTTATCAAATATTATCTAAATAGTATACAAAATTTTCTATAAAAAATTCAAACAATTTGGATTGCTCTACACCGTTAAACAAGCAAACGGTCCATATAGGCCGTCAAAAATTATCGATTTTATGATCCTTTGATCACTATGTAAATGATTTTTAAAATTTCTGAAATTTAGTTTATAGATAATTCAAATACTCTAGATCAATTTTAACGATTCCGATCATCGATTCGGCATCTCTATCATCAAGAATGACTTGATAAGACAATGGTCTCTATCCTATTAATAGGATAGTAGCTGGATTTTATATATATATATATATATATATAGTTGAGCTAGAATACTCTCGATAGTAAACGAGCCCGTTTACTATCGAGTTGTTTTCGATGATAGAGCTTCCAAATTGACGATTGGCTCCGTTAAATATGATCTAAACCATTTAAACTACCTAGAAATCAGATTTCACGCACTTTCGATATTGTTTTTTATCCATCTAGTGAACAGAAAAGTAAATGACTGAAAATGAATATTCTTTAAAAAATGATGATAGGAGTCTTGTAATCAAGATCAAGAGTATAGATCTTGTTTTAAATAGTTTAAAGAATTTTCTAACAAAAATTCAATTCATTTGGATACCTTTACATCGTTAAACGAGAAAATGTCTCTTATCCACCATTAAAATTACAAATTTTGAAACCCTTTGATCATTAGGCAAATGATGTCGAAAAGATTTGAAATTTGATTTCTAAACACTTCAAGTGGTATAAATCGTGTTCAACGGAGCCGATCGTCAATTTGGAAGCTCTATCATCAAAAACAACTCAATAGTAAACGGGCTTGTTTACTATCGAGAGTATTCTAGCTCAACTCTCTCTCTCTCTCTCTCTCTCTCTATATATATATATATACTATTTCAGGCTACTTTATTGGCTAAATTATAGAAAACTTTCCTATGAGTATTCTTTTTTCTTACTTTTTCTTCCTAACTTTTAAAATGTTATATTTTGCTTCTATTAAAATTTCAGAAATATTTTGAAAGAGTATAGTGTTAATGAAGAGGACAAAATGACCAAATTACTCTTACTTCTTCTATAAAAAAATAATTTTTTAATATATTTTTATTATTTTGAAAAATATTTTAGGTGTAAAATATAAAAAATGGACGACATACTGATGGAATCCTGATAGAGGGGTCTTAAATGTAACAACTCGAAATTTTAAGAAAATAAAATGCAGCTTTTTAAAAGTCAGAAAGGAAAAGTGAAAAAACAAATATATACAGAAAGATTTTCTATAATTTAACCTACTTTATTTCATATTTGTGTGTTGGTATATATGCACATACATAAATTCATATATGTAAATAACATGAATACAAACGCATACATACATACTTTATTATTTTGTAATATTTTGATAGTGTTATATGTTTTATAATTGAAATGATAAGTTGGTTATTAACTTATCATCTGCTCGGATTAGAAGGTTGTAAGGAACTTATATAATTTTTATTAATGGATTATTATCTCTAAAATTGACCAAAAATTTTGTTAGGTTAGAAAATTTTGATGATTCAGCTACTTCACCAACAATTTTTGTAACTTTTCAATTTGAGCTGCACGATAATGAAATGAAAATAGGCGAGATTTTCAAGTGACTTGGGGCGTACTTTTCGGTAAAAATGAACTACTTACACCCCATGAACTTGACCGTCCATACGGCAGATCTCGACTACACGCTTCTTGTAAGAGAAACTATCAAACGGGGTTTGCAAGTGCAAGTCGTGTAAGCCACACAGAAGTCGAGCTCTGCGATTTCACGCAAATACCGACGAACTCCGGTTACTGAAACTCGATCACTTTCGACCCCAGAATTCGATCGAAACAAACACGCCCTAAGCCTTTTCTTGCCGGAGCAAAAAAAAAAAAAAACTTAAATAGCCTCAACATTTGATAAGTTTTTATCTGTTAGATATAAAGAATTTGGAAGTAAATGAGTTAGGAGAATCCAAATTAATTGGATTTAGTTACTAAGCACACTACTTAACTAGTATATATGAGTGCATTAACTTCATCTAATTAATGCCCAACTACTACAATTCCTTTCAGTAGATCATTAATTAGTGAAAAGTGATATCGGGGGAGTAAGTTGTGAAACCAATGACAAATTTCTAAGTACAAAATTTGAAAATGTGACCCCTATGAGTTGGACTTGGACTAAACTTTGAAATAAAATTAGAATCTTTTTTTTTTTTTGTTGTTGGGGGATCTTTTTACCGCACGATGCCAAGAAATTTGGCCACTAATTTATGGCACTTTGCTAAGTTTCCTTTCAAATGGCCCCAGTTTCCTTTCAAATGGCCCCCACCTTTTTTTTTCCCTCAATAATTATCATTCTTTATATATATTATTCATAGAGTGGTGCTTTTCAAAATGTGAAGGTCTCGTATTTTTAAGTTATTTGCGATGACGAAATATTTGACTCGACGATCAGTTTCATTAATACTGATTATGTTATTAGAACTATATAAAAAAAAGTTTTTTTTGCAAATGTTCCCCTAAAAAAAAAAAAAAATTTTAAACTAGCCCCAACAAATTTATAATTGCAAAAACGGCCGTATTCCTGCCATATAGACGCCATGCAAGCGCCACGTGGGCTGGCTGGGAGCCTGCTTGGCAAGTTGAACACGGTGAATAGTTCACCGTGTTTCATATTTATATTACTCTTCTTCTCTATTAGGAATGTCAACGGATCGGGTAAAAACCCGAACCCGAATCCGAAAATCAAATTAAAATCCGAATAGGGAGTAGGGATGTCAATGGGTATGGATACCCGAAATATTATCCGAATCCAAACCTGAATAAATTATTTATATACATAATTTATTTTTATTTATTTATACAATATATAAAATATTTAATAATTTATATAAAACCCGCCGAGTTCGGGTTCGGGTTTTGGGTTTCGGGTTTTTGGTTGGGTATGGATATGTGTATGGATTTTTAAAACCCGCCGGCTTCGGATTCGGATTCAAGTTTTAATTTGATTTTCGGATTTGGGTTCAGGTTTTTGAAAACTTGATCCAAACCGGACCCGTTGACATTCGTAATAGGGAGAATATAAGTACAGAATACCGTGAATTATTTACCGTGTTTGAATACGGTGAATGATTCACCGTGTCTAGAAAAAATATATGTATTGCGAAAAATATAAATATTGAAAAAGAGAAGAAGAGAAATATAAATATGAAACACGTTGAACCATTCACCTTGTTTGAACAAGCCCGCCCACGTGGTGCTTGCGTAGCTCCAGCATGGGAGGAGTAAAGCCATTTTTGCAATTATAAATTTGTTGGGGTTAGTTTTAAAATAAAATTTTTCCATGGTGTCATTTGCAAAAAAAGCCCATATAAAAATAAAATTTTATAATTTTAGGATATTATTTGCCAAGTAACCAAAATATCTCAAAAATGACTATTTTAATTGCCGATATGATATTTTTGTAAGTCCTACGGTATAGAACAATTCAGATTAAGTAATATTTCAATAAAAATTCTACTTATTATCGAGAGTAAGATCAATATGTTTGACTTGAAATTTAAGTCTTCTATCACTATTTTTTATGAAAATTTTATTTCCAGTCGTTCATTTTGATATTACTTTCATTTTGAGATTATTCGTTTACTAGAAAAATGAAAACAAAAAAATTATGCAATTTGATTTCCAAATAGTTCTAATATAATAGTCGTATCTAATAGAGTCTATCGTTGTATCGGATATTTTATCATCAAAAATAACTTAAAATTATGGAGGTTTCAGTGCTTTCGAAAGTATAGTAATCTAACTCTTATTTTAAAGCATGACGAAAAAAATATTACATTCAATTCGATAAATGATTGCATATTTATACAAACCACGCTAGCTTTATTAAGATAGAATTTCTATAATTATATTTGAAACAAGGTTTTAAGTGCCCGTCGGTACGGGCCGTATCTATCGTGCCGTACCGTGCCAATAAGATTCCGGCACGATACAGACCTCGTGCCGATAGCACAGCTCAAAACTCTCTATTCTTTAAATTAGTAAGTAATTTTCTTAATAAAGCTCAAAAGATGTGATAAAAAGATATAATAAATAGTTATAATATTTTGTTGCTAAAGAAAATAAATATTTCATACTATTATGTGTCGGCACACATGAATTTTTTTGACTGGTACGCATCGGCACGGCTCGGCACACACCGTGCCGTACCGTGCCGACAAGTTTCCGGCACGACCCCGTGCCACGGTACTTAAATCCTTAATTTGAAAAACAAAAAGATAAATTTTTATAAAGTTCCACCCGAACTTTTTTTTTCTTAATCCAATAACTTTGCGTAACACTCAACATTAAATGAGCCCTAAGAAATTGGTAAGGAGAAGTGAGAGAGATAAGTTTGGGTATATTAAATTTCCACACTTTCTGTTAAGCCTATTTCAAGATCAATCTTTATCATACAGTTGTAATTTTTTTAATAAAAAAATGGTATCAGAGCCAATTGTGAATTCGCGTGATGAAATTTATCTGATTTCATTTTGGGCTCGAGTAGTTACCTACAAGAACAGGATTCTTTGCAATCATATTTCTTTCGACTGATACGCTCTTCAGACGCTTGAATCTGGGTCTCGCTTCGTTTATTTCATTTAGAAATAAACTTAGCTAGAAATGTGAATCAACTAGGATTCGAACTTGGGTCTCAGATACCAACCACCAAGCCTTTCGCCACTTTACTCTCTCGACACTTGAACCTACTTGGATTACAACTTAAATTGGACTTGTTAGTCCAGAGAGGACTATTTTCAGTATGAGGCTAAATAAAAGGTCATTTTCTCAGTTTCACTAGAGAAGGGCAATTCAAAGAAGAGTCCAAAAATCTATTCAAACATGAATAAATAAATTTTTTTTTAAAAAAAAAGACTAATAGATATGAAACCAGGCCACATCCAACAAATAGATAGGATCAAAGGCTAATAAATTTCAAAAAGACTGGTAAGACTAATGTTTGCCGACATAATTTGTACGGATGTCAGCGGGTCGGATTCGAGTCAGATCCACAGAGGATACAAAGTTGGATTCTTTATTAGAGACGAATACGAGACTATATGCGAAGCGGATAGAGAGTTTAGCCTATTAATTGAAACATATCTCGGCCCGCTAAAGAAAATGATTATTTCATGGTTCTGAAGTACGAGGACATCGATTCGAACACTTTTGCGTCCAATCTAAATGATTAAAAACATTGTTCTCTAGGTTTGTAGAAAAATGTTTGTTTTGCTTATCATGGTTAGCTCATCTTGTAACTTAATTTGACTCATAAGAAGAATATAGAATTGAGCCTTATAATAAAATTAGATACCTTATTATGGTTAGTAACAACATAGATTTTGGTCCATTAAGTTTGTCCATGTGTTTTTATTCAAGTTTTTGGGCCTCCAAAGAAAACTTTTAGCCCTTTCTTGGAAATAAATAGAGGGATAAGAGACAAAGGTATTGTGAGGGGTATCCAAAGTTAAAAAGATGGGGGGAAAAAGTAGAGATTTTATTCTTCTTTGCCCCTAAACTTTTTAATTTCTTTAGTGCTCCTATTTATATATGCTTATATCAAAAGAACATAGTACTAAGCAAAAGGAAAAGGCAAATCCTTTGCAACTTTAGAAAGGAACATTAACATATCACATTAATGTAAGTGACACAACATAATGGAAGAGAAAGAAAAAGGGAACTTTTTGAGAAGGAATTGATTTGATTTTAGTTGCCTAATCATTATTTGCGTGTGTTCTTTTTTAGTTCCTACTAATAATTACCCCCACAAGAAAAAAGTCCTCAGTTCTGACGTTACTATATGTAAATATTGATCAAATTCGATGCAGCTGCTTTGCCATATATAATACTTTTTTTTTTAAAGCTACTTTGGCATATAATATATATTTTTTTGTTTAATTGATTTAGTGATCAGTTTAGTTTGACTATATGTCCATGTCCTAAGTAGAAGCATGAATAAAAGGAAAAATCAGCACCAAGGTAATTGAATATATATCTTTTCATAATTAGCTATCTCAAAAAGATTCCACCAAAGATTAGGCTAATGTAATCTTTTGCGAGAAATATTATTAGAAAACTACTTCTTGTACATCCAAAAAGTCAGTTTTAAATTATACTCCTCACCGTAGAATTGACAAAAATTTAAATAATTTTTAGTAAAAAAATTTAATGTGATAAGTAGAAATAAAGAAAATATAAGAAGTACACTTTATTTTGAAATGTACCAGTAATATTGCTAATATTATTAGCAACTATCTCCAAGTGTGCCTTATCCACCTATGGCTAATTATAACATCACATAAGTCATTTCAACAAGCAATTTTGGCTTAAATAAAGGGCTAATTTTTAGTGCAATTAGAATATGTACATGCTCTAATTAAATTCTAGTTAGAATTTTGTGATTTTGCAAATTCCCAGGCAAAAGCTCCCATACAGCAAACAATAGAGGGAAATATAAAATGACATCAAAGTAATAACCAAAAAAAAAAAGAAGAAAAAAGAGAGAGAGAAAATTAAAAAAAACAACACAAATTCTCTCCATTATAAAAGTTTAACTAAATACACCACTAAACAGTCATATTTTAGTCCTTCCCACCCATTTTCTTTCGCAAAATACCCCTCTGAATTAACAAATATTCTTTTTAAGTCCCATTTAATAAATATTTACAGAAAATCTACCCTGACCCCAGAATTAGAAAAAAAAAAAAAAAAAAAAAAAAAAATCAACAGCAACAACAACAACAAACATTAAAAGGTTACTACTAGCTTAGCAAATGTTATCTCCCCTCGGCGCCGGCGGCGCCGGCGCCGGCGCCGGCCCGCCGCAGTCGATACGGAGGAGCGAGCTCCGCACGTGGGCAGGAGGAGTGGGCGGCGAGCCACGTGTCGATGCACCGCACGTGGAAGCCGTGGCGACGTGGGAGCACGCGCACCTCTCCCCTCGCGAAACTCCCCAAGCATATCGCGCACTCCCCCCCTCCGCCGCCCCCGCGCCGGCGCCGATCCGGCGCCGCAGCCGCCGCGGCCGTACAACCTCCACCGGGATCCGCGGAGCGCGCGCGCTTCAGCCCCCCGCGCGCGGCCGCCACGACGCCGACGCCGCCCGCCGCGAGGCGTCCGCCGCGGCGAGGCGCCGCGCGCACCGGGAGCGCGCACCGCGGCATCGAGTTAGCGCCCAGCGCGAATATCAGCGCACATCGCAGCGCCGCGAGATGATCACCCATGTTCGTGTCGAAGCTCGCGTCCCCGCCGCGCCGCCGCCGCGTGGCGCGCTCCCGTTCGCCGCCCCCGGCGCTCCGGACACATCGTCAGGAGCCTCGCGCATGTGTTCGCGTTTATCTAAAAAAAAAAAAAAAAAGCTCTTTTTTTGGCTCTGTTTTGCACTCTGTTTTGGGCTCTGTTTTGGGTGCTTAGCGATCTAGCTCTCTATGCTAAGAGAGAAAAAGATATTCCTTTTGGGGGTGGTGATGTTGTGGGGATTCTTAAGAGATGGAGACCACCCCCCAATAAAAAAAAAAAGAAAAAAAGAACAACAAAAGGAGGCATCTTGAAGAGAGCTTACTTAGTTACCTCTAACTTGGTGAGTTCTCTCTTCTCTAGCTCTCACAGCCCCTTTTGATGAGGAACCAAGAAGACCCATTGGATTATCATATTACAAGCATTAAAGTAGTAGCTGTAATTAATGGTTTAGGTGGAGAGAGAGAGAGAGAGAGAGAGAAAGCGAGAGGAGTGAGTGAGTAATGCTTTGGAAGAAGGATTGGTTGGTCACTTGTGAGGGAACACTGGAAAGAGGTACATAAAAATATCAGAGAAATGAATGGTGTGTGTGTGCGTGTATGTGTTTGTGTGCTTAAGTATCTTCTTTTGATCGATGAAACCTTTGTTTCTGATTAAATAAATGGAGCGGTGGGTTAAAAAAGTGTGTTTGGGAGTTTGGGTTTAGGCACCAGATCCCACCAAAACATAGTTGGGGGGGTTAGGCACCAAAACCAACTTTTTTTTGTTTTCCTTTCCAATTTACTGCTTACACTTGTCCTTGGTTGTGAGAGGAGCATTCTCTCTATTTGGTACATAAAAAAGCTCTAATCTTTGTGAATTTTTTAACTTCAAAATCTAAAATTTGAATTCTCCTAAATTTTTTTTTTTTTTTTGAAAAGAAAGTTTTACTTAAACAGCACTTCACTGAATGGTAACTAGACTCTGTAACTGGCCAAGTAAGTATATAATCCCTACAGAGCAATATAACAACCTGGGCAAAGATATTTTTTCACTTAACCCAACTTGTAGTTGAAAGACTTTATGTCAATGTTAGGTCCCTTTCTGATGTTTGATTGAGTGAGGCTTGGAATTGAAGCTGAGCTCTTGATATTTTTCTTCCCTGAGGTGGCCCAGCTGGATCATGCATGTTTATCTTAGCAGCTTGAAAATATCTTTGCATCAGTCCACTAGTTTCATGGCCCCACCTGGGGAGGGAGCTGGGGTTCTCTTGCTCCCTGCAAAAGTACTTTTCACAATACTTACTGCACATAGAAAGATGCACTAATAAATGAATGCTTGGTGAAGAATAATGTGACAATAAATTCAAATTAAAAGGATGCCAAAAATTTGGTTTTTTGTACTTCTGTATAAATTGAAAAGATTTATCTGAATTATGTTATTTCCGCGTAACAAGTATATATACATGCTACAAAAAAAGGCTTTAATTGTTATGCCTCTGCGCTATGTTGTCTATGAATCACAAGTTAATTATAAATTATCGCATATGTTAAATATGTCTCGAATTCTACTATCATAATGTTTTCTAACCTTATTCTGTTTTGATTATTCCATTAAGTTAAGTTTAGATTATACCTAATTTTATTGAGATTTTTCTAATCTTAGTGGGTTTGTATCTAATTGTATTAGGATTTAGCCACTATTATAAATATACTCTTTATTCCATTAGTTTAGTACGGAAGATGAGAGAGAGAGTATCGGTGTATTTTTGGAATTGGAATTTTGTGAGAGAAGCATATTTTGTACACCACTTTGATTATAATGAAGATCTTGGCTCCGTTTTCATCCGTGGACGTAGGCCAGCGGCCGAACCACGTAAATATTGTGTGCTCTATTTTTCTTCTCTCTTTCTCGGATCTCTTTTGGTATTTTCACATCCGGCGAACTGGATCTTTTCGGTTTTAGTTCTAACAGCATATCAGATTGATAATATGACTATCTATTTTATGAAATACATTAGGCCATTTTTAGTGGTTTCGTGCCCCAAGTTTTAGATCAGATACCTACTCTCCACAAACTCTCTAGATAACCTTGCTTTGATTTCTTTGTTTTATACTTAATTTTTAACCAGTGAGATTGGTTTACACTCTAGACCAACTAGTCACTTTATGAGTCAATAGTCACACCTAATGTTGGATTGGATAACATGACAAGCCATATAAAGGCTCAAACATTCATTGCACAGTTGGTGGTGCGTTTGGTTCGCACTATGAAAGATTACTAGCAATAAAAAGATGTTCCAAAATCTTATTCCTATTCATTCTATTACTAAGAATGTGCTATTCCTGTGTTTGGTTCGCACGATTATATTATTTAGTCATGTTATTTAAGTTTACAAAAAATATACAACTAATTTATTTATTTCTTTAATTAATTTTAGATAATTTTATCAAAAATTTCAACATCTTTTTAGAAAAATGAGAGAGAGAACATAGGTTAGAGAGAGAGAGCATAATTAAAGAAATAAAAAAAAAATAGAGTCGAAATTAGAGGGAGTGAGAGAGTTGAGATTTTAGAAAAAGAGGGGGAAAGAGAGCTTAGTTTAGAGAGAGAAAAAAAGTTGAAGTTTAGAGAGAAAAAATAAGTTTAGAGAGAGATGTGGGGTTAGAGTGTAAAGAAAAATAATACCAACTATCCGGCGGCGGGTAGGAAGAAAGAAAGAGATTAGACATATTATGATTACCCCAATCCATTAATATGAGAATACCCACCCTCCCTTAAGAGAATGAGATTAGTACTTTGGGATGAATATCATTTCCAAGTAAATCTAATATTACCAACTAGATTACTTAGTGCGTTTAGCCAAACACCGTCATATTTTGTTATTCCTATTGGATTACTAGGAATATTAAAAAGATAGCGCGAACCAAACGCACCCTATATGTATTCCTAATTTGAATCAAGTGTGAACTTGAATGACTTCAAATTATCTAATGTAAAAGAAATCTAGTTAGGCCAAATTAAGAGATTAGGTTGCAAAAGTAAATTGCTCACCTTCTCTCTCCATGTCATTGTTTTCACCCTTTCTTTTTATTTTTTTTATCACCGCCTGTAAACTTCCTAACTCTACTCTCTGCTACTCAGAGAAATAACCCCAAAATAAGAATTATTGTACTAGACAATGGTTCTTAATCTACGGTATTTCTTTTTTATCTTTCTTTTTATAAAAGTCTTTGGTATAGTCATTCACATGTGTAGCTCCATGTTAACCTAAGTTTTTTTTTTCTTTTTTTTTTTTTAGGGGGGTGGGTTGCCTCAGTCTTGTAGCCTAGTTCATTTTTTTAATAAATAAAGCGGTAGCGCGCTATCTTTATATCAAAAAAAAATAGATTGGTTAGTGTGAGTCCTGTGTCCTTTGAGATTGCAAGGAAAAATGGATGGATTGTCCCTGTACTTCTCTCATATTGCAAGTTGGTTCTGCTGTTTTGGTTCCTAAACTTCCTTGAAATTGCAATTTAATCCATAAAATATTGGAACGAGTTTTTTCTTTTTTTTGCTTTTGTAACTGCTTTTTTTAGTTTACTAGAAATAGGATTGAAATGATTATTTTACAGCAAAAGTAATTGAAAGTCTTTTGTTTTTTGTTTTCTAACTAGGAATAGAATTGTATTTTATGAGAAAGTTCGTAGATCAAAATGTTTAATTTGACGACGCTTTTCGACGGTAGAAACCTAATTACAGAAAATAGAAAAATAGATACAAGTAAATAATCAAATAAAGATTGGGAAATAATGATACAATTAATCCTTCTCCCTTTTCTTTCTTTTAAAATAAAAGAAAAGAGTGCATTGTGGGCTTTCTAGAACCTTCCAGAAACTTCTTCTGAGCCCACTAGTACAGCAAATGGACCTTGACCCAAACGGGCAATGTGGTCTTATTTAGGTCCAACTCGACACTCAGGCCAATCCAACACTATTAGACAAAACGAAGTTGCGTCCAAAGTTCTTTTCTATTCCACCGTTGGACTCTGTTTGATATTGAGAACTATCTAATCATATCGCCAAAAGAGAGTTGGAACGAGAAAACATAAAAAATAAGCTTCTGCACAGCGCGATTTTAATACGAAAACAAACAAAATAGTTTTTCATCAAACTATCTGAAGTATCCGTACAGCGATACTATAAACGAGAACTAAAATGCGACTGATCACCACAAACAGCAGAGTTATTACATCTTGCAGTGTGACAGATTTGAAGTGCATTACAGATCAGAACAGTTCATATAAAAGTTCCTCTCAACACATCAAAGCCCTACAAATTATTATTCAAGTACTCTAACCACAGAGGTGACATACACAAACACACTTTCTAATTTCTCACTCTCTCCCTCTTACTCTCTCCAAACCCTCCTCAGCACCAGTTTCAGTTTATCCTGCACACACACACACACACACACACACACACACACACACACACACACACACACAAAAGATAATATTCAAAAAAAAACTTAATATAGAAAATAAATATACTAGAAATATTTAAACACTGATCTCTAATAATTTAAATTTTTATAGTATAACGATTGTTTTATATCGTATCAGAGCAGGTGGCCTTAAGTTCGAGGCTCCTATTTAATTTAAATCTACGTCATGGATCTACAAAAAGTTTTCGAATCCAAGCGTGTGGAAAAATATTAAATATAAAAATATTTAAACATCGTTATCCTTCCACCCCATTCCAGGACTTTTTTCAAAAATAATCCTGTGAAAGTTTGTATTTGCCAAACTAACCCCGTGAAATTTTTATTTGTAAAACTAATCCTCCTTTCGCCACGTGGGCGCCACGTCAGGGATTCCTCAAAAAGGCGGTGAATCGTTCACCGTCTTTGTAATTTATTGTAAAAGCGGTGAATGGTTCACCGTCTTTAGAAGACGGTAAACCATTCACCGCCTTTAGTGCAAAATTTTCCTTTCCGCCCTTTTCCCTTTCCGCTCTCTCACGTCCGCCTTTTCTGTGCCCTCGAAAAGACGGGGAACGATTCACCGTCTTATCAAGGACACCATATTATGGACTTGGAAAGATTTGCGCAGTGTAGGAATTTGTACTAAAGACGGTGAATGGTTCACCGTCTTATGAAGACGGTGAACCACTCACCGCCTTCACAACAAATATCAAAGACGGTGAACGATTCACCGTCTTTTTGAGGAATCCCTGACGTGGCGCCCACGTGGCGAAAGGAGGGTTAGTTTCACAAATAAAAATTTCACAGGGTTAATTTGGCAAATACGAAATTTTACAGGGTTATTTTCGAAAAAAGTCCCCATCCCACCCCAGGTGTTAGGGTTGGCAAAAATTTGGATCCCATCAAAACCCGATCCAACAACCAATAAGATTAGTGTTTTTATTCGCAATGCCCCGATCCAATTCGGATCCGGATTTCGGACAACATATTATGTCCGGATCCCGATCTGACCATGCATTAAATTTAAAAAATTTGAATTCAGAATTCGTGTAATCGAAAAAAAAAAAATCGTTATAGTGAGATACTTTATATATCTTTTTAAAATAAATTATTCATAATTTGAAAAATAGTTTAATATAACTAAACTTTACTATGTAGGTTATTACTGTGAAATCGGGCTGTTGACTCGGTTTGTTTGAATTTCCATGTCTAGATCTAAATCCGGATTTTAACCGAAACAAAATAATTTATTCGACCCGGATAGAATGTTTTTGTCTAGATTCTGGTTTTTAATTCTCGGGTCGGATTAGGCCGGTCAACCGAGCCGTTTTATGCAGGAATATCAACGGATCGAAGTCGGGATCGGTTTTGAAAACACAGATTCGAACCCGTCGGATTTTCAAAATTCATAACCAAAACCGAATCCGATAATAAAATCGAAACACCAAACTAAACCTAAAAGCAATCATTTCTTTCTATCGAATCTTAAAACATACCGTACTCAAAAACTGGTTCGGGTTCAGATCGGGTATAGATAAAAAATTATACCCGAACCCAAATACGCTGTATTTTTGTTTTTTATATTTGTAGCCGAAAGTATAACTGTTTAGCATCCGATAAACTAGCTCCGTAGAGATTCGGATTTGGATAAAATCTCAAATATTCGTACTCAATGACATCCCTTGTTTTATGTCAATTATTATTATAAATATATTAAATAAAATTAATAAATTATAATAATTAATGCTATTTTTATATTTAAAAGTAGATGTAAATTTTACGTCCTCGCCATCAGAAAAAAAAAAAAATAATTTCTTCGTACCAGTAACTATCACTCTAATTTTTAAATTCTAAATATTTTAAAAAATTATCTAGAATATGAATCCTGAGATGTAAGATTTACGTCCACTTTTTAAGATGCCATAAATAATTATGCAGTTATTGTTTGTTGAGTAATTACTTGGAGCAGTCAGTGGAGGGGCTGATCTTGTAGGGAATCAAGACGCCGCACGCCTTGGGCAGCGCGGCAGCGCGGCCGACGTTGAGCCCGCTGACCCCCGAGGCGGCAGACTTGATGCAGCCGCAGGCCGCGCGGCGGTCGGCGGTCGTGCCGGCCGAGGCCACCAGCTGCCGGATGCCGTTGCAGCAGTCGTCGGGCACCGCCCCGCCCGACTGCATGTAGTCCAGGCACGGCAGCAGCTCGCTGTACACGTCGCTGCAGCTGATCGCCGCCCTCGCCGCGGGCGCGACCGCAGCCGCAATGATCAGCAGGCACAAAACAACCGCTCGCTGTTTGCTCGGCGCGGCCCAAGCCATTTGATTTGCTTTTTGCGTATGTATATATATATATATGCGTACAAGTAGAGTGTGGGAGATGAGATCTGTATAGAACAAGATAGTACTTTTCAGTTTGTCGCAGTGAGTTAAGAGAGAGTACTGAGAGTTCGAGATGCGTAGGGATTTATATAGAGGTCGGAAAAGGAATGAGAATGATAATTGAGAGGTGGTGGGGAGTGGTTGGGACTTGGGAGCATTTACTAGCAGAGAGTGTTGATTGCAAGAGGGAAAAATATAAAAAAAAAGGAAAAAGAAAATGGTCTCACAACTCATCTATTACGCATTACAAAAATACCATTTATACGCCTATCATTAATACGAATATTTTACACCTTATTTATTTAAGAATTTAAAAAATTATTTTATATTTTTAATATAAGAAAAAAGATCAGACAAAAATAGAAAAATATTAGTCTTTAGATATAAAAGATGTAAATTTTACACCATACTGATAGCCGTATGAGTTACATTGCTGTACACATATATATGCATGAAATTTTGAAGCACAATGATCAATTCATTGATTAATTAGATGTAGATTTATTTATTTATTTATTTACTCTTGTCCCACACATATCTAATATAGTGATCATCTGGATCTTTCTCTTGAATCAATTGCAGTGAATGTACTGTTTATTATTGGCTTGTGTGACTTAATTGGTAATGTAAAGTGATTAATTATTATAATAATAATTGGTGTGGAATTTGAAAGGGAATTTGAGAATGGGGGTTTGTTTAAAGAAGGTACAAAAAGTTTGGATTATTTGATGGAGACGAGGAGCCCGTGACTGAGGTGGGCTCTATTTGCATGTGGCGTGGACCAAAGCATCAATTACAAAAAATCGCCAGGTTAAATAGTAAATTAAAAATATATATATTTTGCTTACAAATAAATCTCATACAATTATCTATAAACATATCGAATAGCAGATATATTTCTTAAAAAGTTCAACTTTTCATATTTATTACTATAAAAAGCATAATTTTTTTAAAATATACTCTTACCAGTAAGATTCGCTAGAAAACTGTAATTAATTATAGATAAAATACTTAATTCTAGTTAGTGAACAGGATATATTAATTTTTTTTTTTATCCTTCTTTAATTATTTGTGATGGTAGAAAAGAAAATGATGACCGTTGAAAATTTTTGTAAGGATATTTCTGTATAATTCTAGCAGTTGAAATTTTTAGAGAAATATATTTGTGATGATAAAGATATTATTTCATTTATTTTTTGTTAACAAACAAATGGTGCTCTAATGGTAATAAATTAAAATAACAAATATGAATATCACTGAACTAATTATGAAAAAAGGTAAGCATTGTAGGAATATATTTACCATTCGATATGTTTACGGAAGACTGTATGAAATTAATCCTATTCTATAAATTGTACGACTTAATAATTGAATTTTCAACCTTAACAATATAAATCATGATTAATTATCTTCTAGTAATTTTTACATTTTTAACAATTAAATACCATCACATAACCAATAGTACTCAGCACAAAAATAAACAAAGCGAAAAAAGTAAATATCGCTATGTACACTAATTTGATAAGTGTAGCATTTTTCTTAAATTAAATTACAAATAATTCTAGTAATCTTCACCTTGGGTCTCAATTATCTCCTAAGTAAAAATTATAATGATGGCATCACTTGACGAAGTAAAATTACATGTCTCATATGCTACAAAATAATACCATTACTCTCACGCTAAAATAACAATCAATCATTATTTAGTTTATTAGAAATATGTATGATATGAATTATGACTTATCTATAGAGGTTCAAATATATGATCAATTTAACTAGCCAGTTTATTTTACTACACTACAACAAAAACGGTTTATAGCGACACTTTTAAATGTATGTACATGTCAAAAAAGTGCTCCTAGCTAAAATTACCGATACTTTTAAAAAGTGTTGCTATATATGAGGTCGCTAGGTATATAGTGACAGTTAAAGAGTGTCGCTATAACCTAAAAGAGTGCTGCTAATTTACGAATACTTATTTAAGCATTTAGCAACCGCCGAAACTTTATCTCGTTGGCTGCGATGGCGGAGGAGGACGACAGGAAAGGCTCTTCGTCTAGAATTTCAGTGGATTGAGTGAAGAGAGAAGAAAAGATGGCAATTAATTTTTCTTTTTTTTCTGTTTGTAATCGGGCCAAATGGACTGGGTGTGGTGGGTTGAGTAGAGTAATCTTTTATTTTTGGTTGGATTGGGCTTTATATTTAGGCATTAGCAGATACTTTTTTAAGTTTTAGCATAAATGAGACACTTACTCAAAAGTGTCCCAAACATGTATCCCTATAATCTAATTCTGTTGTAGTGCTAATGCAACAAACGCTTTGAAGCAAATGCTTTAAGTTTTTAAATCTAATTGAGACATGAAGTAGATGTAATTTTGTATATAAAGAAATAATTAAGAAACAAAGCGAAAATGCATATATATATATATATATATAACTAGGTTGATATACTGTCAGTAGCACGGAAATCTCCGTGTTATTAAGTTGTTTTCGATACTGCGACTTTCAAATCAACGATCGACTCCGTTAGATTTGATCTACACTATTAAAAATATTTGAAAATTAAATTTCATAATTTTCGACATTATTTGACTAGTGATTAAAAGGTCTCAAAAATGATAATTTTAATGACCGATGTGATGCATTTGGAAATTTAACGGTGTAAAACAATCAAAATTTGATGAAATTTTTATAGATTTTTTTTTTTACTATTTAGAATAAGATCAGTACATCTGATTTTAAATTCAAATCTTTTATCATAATTTTTTATAAGATTTTTATTTTCAGTCATATATTTTTAGACTACTCATTTGATAAATAAATGATGTCGAAAAATTATGAAATTTAGTTTCCAAATACGTTCAATAGTGTAGATCAAGTTTAATGAAGCCGATTGTCGATTTGGAAGCTACATCATCGAAAATAACTTAGTAGTATATAGGCCTCCGCGCTACCGATAGTATACCAGCTCTTCTCTCTCTCTCTCTCTCTCTCTCTCTCTATATATATATATATATAGCTCTATATGAGTACGTCTTCTGTACTTTCGAAAGTACAGAGACCTCGTGCTTATAAGTTCTTTTTGATGATAGGATATCCGATTCGACGATCGGCTCCGTTAAGTATAATCTACCATATTGAAACTATTTAGAAACCAAATTTTATAATTTTTTGACATAATTTACCAAGCTATCAAAAGGTTTCAAAAATGACTTTTTTAACGGCTGATGTGACACATTTTTAAGTTCAACGGTATAGAAGTATCCAAATTACATAAAAATTTAATAAAAAATTCTACTTAATATCAATAGCACAAGATCAATACTTCCAATTTAAAATTTGAGTCATTCATTATTATTTTTTATGAAATTTTCATTTTCAGCCGTTTATTTTGAGACTACTCGTTCACTAGACAAACGAAGTCAAAATATTATGAAATTTGGTTTTTCGATAGCTCCAATAGCGTAGATTATGTTTAACGAAACCGATTGCCGAATCGGATGTTTCATTATTAAGAACAACTTACAAGCACGGATGTCTTCGTACATTCGAAAGCAAGGAGCCTAGCTCTCTCTCTCTCTCTCTCTCTCTCTCTCTCTCTCTCTCTCTCTCTCTCTCTATATATATATATATATAGCTCTATATGAGTACGTCTTCTGTACTTTCGAAAGTACAGAGACCTCGTGCTTATAAGTTCTTTTTGATGATAGGATATCCGATTCGACGATCGGCTCCGTTAAGTATAATCTACCATATTGAAACTATTTAGAAACCAAATTTTATAATTTTTTGACATAATTTACCAAGCTATCAAAAGGTTTCAAAAATGACTTTTTTAACGGCTGATGTGACACATTTTTAAGTTCAACGGTATAGAAGTATCCAAATTACATAAAAATTTAATAAAAAATTCTACTTAATATCAATAGCACAAGATCAATACTTCCAATTTAAAATTTGAGTCATTCATTATTATTTTTTATGAAATTTTCATTTTCAGCCGTTTATTTTGAGACTACTCGTTCACTAGACAAACGAAGTCAAAATATTATGAAATTTGGTTTTTCGATAGCTCCAATAGCGTAGATTATGTTTAACGAAACCGATTGCCGAATCGGATGTTTCATTATTAAGAACAACTTACAAGCACGGATGTCTTCGTACATTCGAAAGCAAGGAGCCTAGCTCTCTCTCTCTCTCTCTCTCTCTCTCTCTCTCTCTCTCTCTCTCTCTCTATATATATATATATATATATATATATGCATAAATCTTTGCTTTAAAAAAAAATAGAATAAGTTAGGAAACATGAATGGATGGATTCCTGACACAATTAACTTTTGGGCTGTCATTTTTTTAGATCCTTGTGTGTTAATATTGCCCTATTTCTTTATTTTCTTTCTTTTTCAATGCAACAGGGGATAATACAATTTATTGAAGTATTAACTCAATTTATATTTTTACATCCAAGTATAGTTTTGCTATATATCTAGTTATGGTAACTTGGGGGACAAGGATGCAAGGCATGGTCTAGCAATAAGCTTAATTAATATCATTATTATTTAGATAAATTATAATAAAAACTTTTTTTTTTTATAAATACTCGTTTTTTCACTTTTTTTTTTATAACTTTTGAAAATTTATATTTTATCACCTTAATATTTCAAGCTATTATATTTGGTTCCCTTCTGTCAGATTTTTATTACTATTCTATCTATTTCTTATCATTTATATCGAAAATACCTTTTCAAAATAATAAAAATACATTAAAAAATTATTTTTTTTTTATAGAAGAAGTAATAGTAATTTTATGATTTTATTTTCTCCATTACGGGATTAATCCCGTACCTTCTTGAAAATATATTTAAAATTTTAAAGGAGACAAAATACTGATTTTTAAAAATTAGGAAGGATTAAATAAAAATATATATATTTTTAAAAATTTTTCTATATTTTAGCTTTATTATTGTACTCATAAATTATGTGTCTTTTAGTATTATCAAAGTGTATAACGAAATAAATATAAAATACATTAACATAAGATTACATATTTGCGGGTTTTTTAGTGTAATAGTCTTTTCCTAAACATTTATTCTAAAAGTAAATTTATTAAATTTTTATTTATAAATATAGTCTTATAAAAGCGGTGAATGTTCACCGTTTTTAAAAGCGGTGAACCATTCACCGCTTTCTTTATTTTTTTTACTTTTTTCTATATTTTTATAATGATAAAAGCGGTGAATGGTTTACCGCATTTATTTTTTTTATACTCCTAATGAGAAGTTCATTCACCGCATTTATAGAACTATTTTTATAATTATTTTTTTAACAAAATTATTTTTATAATTATAAAAATTAATAAAATTATTTATAAAAAAAATTCCATATTTGCCCTATTTTTATGGCACAATTGATGATGATATGGGGCCATGGCGGTGAGTTATGGGGTGTGTTTTTTTTAACTTGGGAAAAGCAAGATGTGGATTCAGTGGCTCAGATCCAACGACCAACTAAAATTGAGAGAGCTCTTTAATGTGGAGCGTGTTTTGCATTATTTTTTTGCATCACATTGAATTCCTTTGGTTCTAGACTCATCAATTCTCTTCTCTTATCTTTCTATGCACTTCATCTTATACTAGTGAAGGACTTGCGCTTCGCAGCGGATAAAAATTGTGAAAACAATTAATAATAAGAGAACATCAAATATTTTCTTGTATCTCCGTAGAGGGGAGGCAAGCGCGTAGTAGTGTGAGAGAGGGAGGAAGGGAGGAAGGCGATGGTTTAGAAAACAGATGAGGGATGAAGATGTGAGGATTGTAAATGACGACGAACTATTTAAATGGATTATTTAGAAGTCTTGTGGAGGAAAAGTAGGGATGTCAATAGGTATGGATATCCAAAATTTTATCCGAACCCGAACCCGAATGAAACGGATATATCCGATGTATATAGATATGAATTCGGATATGGATATAAAAAATAGAAACTCGACGGATATGGATTCGGATATGAATTTTGATTGTATCCGACCCGAACCCGAACTCGAACCCGAATTTATTTTGTATTATATATATATATATATATTTGATGTTATATTTGAATTTGTATTTTAAAAATTTAGATTTAATATAATATATTTTGAAACATTGAAAAAAAAAATAATTGTTTCGGGTTCAAATTTTCGGGTTTGGGTTCGGGTCGGGTTCGGGTTCGTGTTCTGGTTTCGGATTTTTGATCGGGTTCGGGTTTGGATATGAATTTTTAAAATCCGTCGGGTTCGGGTTCAGGTTCGGGTCTCGGATTTGGAGTCGGGTTCGGGTTCGGATTTTAAAAATCCGCCTTGAATCCGACCCTTTGACATCTCTAAGGAAAAGTGAAGGATCGTAATAAATTAATTAGAAATAAAATAGTGAGAATTATAAATGACATGGGGGAACATTTAGATATATTAGTTGGAAGTTTAGTAGTTGGCTATTTTAAATATATTAATTAGATACGTTAATTAAAAATTTAATGGAGAATTTAAATATATTAATTGGAAGTTTAGTAGTAGACCATTTTAGATGTATTAATTAGGTACGTTAATTAAAAATTTGATGAAGAGAGGGGAAGAATCACATGATGGTGAAGGTGAAGAAAAACTTGATAGGGGACCATTTAAATACATTAATTGAAAGTTTAGTAGTATGTCATTTTAAATGTATTAATTAGATACGTTAATTAAAAATTTAATGGAGAGAAGATGAAGAATTACATGGTGGTGAAGGTGAAGAAAAACTTGCCACGTGCCAAAATATATTGAGGATTCATATAATTTATTAATTTATTAATAGATTTAATAGTAATAGATATTAAGGCATATTTGTTCCACCAAAAGTAGACTTTAGGTTGAAGTGAATTCTATATTAAAGTGGAATTCATGAAATCTACTTCTTTCGTACTGTTTATTTTATAGATATGGAAATGAAGTTTCTATAGTTCTGTTGTTTGTTTGGCAGTGTTAGCATCATTTAGCGGTTAAGAAGTGTTTAGAGACATGCATCATTGCAAAATGATTAGCTGTATAGACATGTATTGCATTGATTGTTTGTGAATTAAGTGAATGTAGGTTGTGAGTTGTGATCTGGCTGATATTGTTTGATTGGTACGCTGTACAAATTACAAAGGGGATTCTGTTCGTGTGAGCAGAGGAATTTTTATTTGTGACGAGTCTGTATGTCACGTGAATTAGACTGTTTTCAAAAAAAGAAAAAAATTCGCAACTCTAATTTATAGAGCGTCATTGTTTTATAGCAAGACTCATACCAATTAAGCCCTGGGGCGTGACAGATTTACTTTCTGCCAAACAAATAGCAAAACTGAAGAGTCACTTTCTGCTAATAACAGTAAAACTAAACGAACTTCACTTTCATAGCTATAAAACAAACAGTAGAAAAGAAATAGATTTTACCGAACTCTACTCCAATGCAAAATCCACCTCAATTCAAAATCTATTTTCGACAAAACAAACATGCCTTCAGTGAAGCTTGGTCCCAGTTTCATTACAGATTCGAACTTTATGTCCCGTTATTAATACTAGAGTCCTTCATCTCATGTTTTCAATCATAATTTATTTTCTGATGGATGTCTGATTAATGGACGTCATATTTTCTCCTATTTAGGCCCTATTCTTTAGCTCAATCGTTAGAGTCGCTGTTCTTTATGTTTGCATTCATAATTTTTTTTTTCATTATGCTTAAATTCAGTTATTAGATTACTAGAGTCGTTAGTCTTTACTTCTGACCGATAAATTAGTTCTGATATCAAATAATGGTCCAACCTACTAATGTTAGTAACACGTTAGATTTTAATTTATGAGTCCTAAACTATAACCTCTCGTACCAAAAGTCTTACTTATTTTTTTAAAAAAAATATAATTGCTTTTAAACGTGTATAATACATGTGTACAAAATTAAACATATATGTGATAAAGGTTAAAATCATACACAAATAAGATTCTGAGCGTACAAAGCTAAAAAACAGCACTCCTTAGTCTACTTAACATTTGGAGATCATCATCACTTCCCCTTGAAATCCACTTCATACCCCTCACTTCACTTTTTAGTCTTTTGGAACAGAAGATTAAAATATCTCTACTAATTTTCCATCATGAATTGTACAAAGAATGACGATCACTGGATAAATTACGTAGCTTGTTTCTTATCTAAGATACTGTTTAGGTGATCAGAGATTTTAACCACCGTGTGTATGCAGAAATAGAAATGTCTACCCACCAACTAAACCTGATAAACGGGTGCATTGAGTAACCCACGGACGGATCATACGAGCATGAATAAAATTTATCTTGAATTTTTGAATAATCAACATCTTTATTCATACCCCACCATTGATGGACGGTTGGGCATGCAGGCTATCCATAAGATTTTTTTTTCTTTTTTTGCTTTTATATTTTTAAATGTCAAATAAATATATATAATTATTAAAAGCATAGCAAAATTTGCCGTTTGAAATATCACAACATACAATAAATAATATAAAATATTAAAGCGCATAAATTACATAATATAAAAGTATTTTCTCATCCTAAATTTTTATGATAGATTATAGAGGTAAAATCGTAAAGATTATATATATGAAAAATATAAGGATATCTATAACCGCGGGTTTCTCAAAATGCTCACAACTTAATGGATATCCATCTATTTTATTCATAATTTTATAAATAAGAAAAATTAGTATACAAAATTTTGGATAACTCTAGAGTACCAGCGGTACGTATAGAGATTGCTAGACCTACCGCCAACACATCTAACTGCATAAATTTTTCGCTTATAAATTTTTTTTTAAAAAAATTTAATATGTGATTAACCCATGTGCAATAATTTTCTGCACAGTAAATATATTTGTTCATTAATTTTTCCAGTAAATTGGGCAGTTGACCCAGGTGCCGTTCTAAAGTTGCATATCAATGAAACGAGGAATTCTACACCGTCACATTTGCACCACGTCATCAATAACAAATCAATCACATTCCTTCTTTTCAAATAAAAATACAATAAAAATATTTTTTTACAATCATGATGGGATATATATATATATACACCTAAAATGAGATATTTGATTGATTTGTTACACCACGCCACGCCACTAATACACCCGTTGCATTCTAGAATTTTTCCAATGAAACACTCTATGCTATCATGTTGAGAAAAAATTTTAGAAAAAATTCTAGAATGCAACGGGTGTATTGGTGACGTGGCGTAACAAACCAATCAAATGTCTTCTTTTAGAGATATATGTCCCATCATTATTATAAAAAAATATTTTTTTTGTACTTTTATTTGAAAAGAAGGAATGTAATTGGCTTGTTATTGATGACGTGGTGTAAGTATGATAGTGTAGAATTCCTCCATGTTGAGACCCATGGGGCCCAAAAAAAAATGTGATAAGAATTTTTACCCTTTTTATATTCAAAATTTTTAATTTTGAATGATTGAATTAAAATCTTAGGAAGTCGATTTACATTTAGCTTTTTAGATAGATTTTAAAAACTCTAAATTTGAATTTCTGAGATCGAGAACCCGGTCTATGGACTTGGTCTACGCAAAATTAATTTTTCCCTATTGAATCCAAGTTATATACTATATAAATTACTAAATCCAATTCACGCGCCCGAATCAAATTAGATTCAGTGCACCAACACCATATTCTTTCCATTTTTGAAAATATATTTCTCAAATTATTCCTGATTGATAATTTTAAAGCACTTTAGTCCCTCACAATTTTTTTTTTTATTTTTTAGTAGTTCGCCAGTGTTTATTTAGTCCTGTTTCAATAGTATTTTAAAAAAATAGTTGAATTATTAGTAACTTTTGCCCATAATAATTAAAAAAAGCGAAAACTTAGGGGGGTGAAGTGAAAAAAAAGTGAAAACATAAAAATATTAAAAAAAAAGAGAAAAAGAAAAACTGGCCCCGCTAGATTTTCTTTCCACTTTCTCGTCCTTGTCATTTTTGCGTCAGAAATTATTTTAACAAATTTCCGAAAAAAGCAAAAAAAAAAAAATTCCTCTCTCTCTCTCTCTCTCTCCTCCCACTTCGAACCCTCCTCCCCTTTCTCCCCGGATCTAGGGTTCGATTCTTCGCAAATGGAGCTCGCTCGATCGTAGATCTCGTTCTCCCTTCAATGAGGTGCGTCTCGATCGTCCTCCAAATCGCTGTTCTCCGATTTTTTTGGGCGGTTTTTTGATTTTTTTTTCATTGCGATTTCGATCTGATATGAATGTAGATTGTAGACTCTGCCTGAGATTGGAGCTGTAGATAAGGAGGAGGAGGTGAATCCGGGGAGTGGGAGATGGGCGATAGCAAGATTGGGACGGTGGGGGCGCTGAGCCTATCCGTGGTGTCGTCGGTGTCGATCGTGATCTGCAACAAGGCCCTGATTAGTACCCTCGGCTTCACATTCGGTGAGAACTCTCGAGATTTGTATTGATTTTCGTTGTCGTTTGGCTTACTAGTTGTTTGATTTTGGTTGTGAATCGGGCGACATTGTTGTTTCTCATGGATTAATTTTGATATGCCAGTTTTGGAGATCTTTGTGCATCTGTGGATGGTACATTACTACAATTTTTGGAGAAAACGGGGGATTACTCAACTTATTCATATATTTCGTCAAACATCAGAAAATAGTTTAGGGATAGTTGTCTTCGTTGATCGTATCAGGCTATTCTACGGTGAACAGAGAAATGCTACTTGAATCAATCCTTGGAGTTATTCTATTCGTCACTTTATCCATAGTTATCCTTGTAATCATGACGATTATCCTTTTCGTTAGAGTTGTCCTGATAAGTATGGCAGTTACTTCCATTGTAAAAGCCAAATTGGAAATACACTTTTTCTCTTGTCATCCAATGATTGCAGGAGAAATAGAAAAATTTTGCTGATGAAATTTCTCCCCAAAACCGAGCGAGCTGTTAAAGAGTTGTTCTAATTGGAATCTTCAGATAGTGAAAGCAAAAAGTTTCATTACTTATGAATTGATTTTTTGTTCTTGTTGAGGAGAGGTCAAACTGTCTGTAATTCGTAAAAACTTCTCCCTCACTTTATCAGATTGCGTTGAAACTTCATCTTTGTTCAGAATTTAGAAAGGAGTCAAAGGACCAAGCAAACCACTAGAGCTAAATAATGCCCAGCATATTTTTTTTGTTGGATTGGTATGTATTTGCTGAAGAATCTAATTGTCATGATATGCTTACTTCCATCTGTTTTGCAGCTACTACTTTGACGAGCTGGCATCTCCTGGTCACATTTTGTTCGCTTCATGTGGCACTTTGGATGAAATTATTCGAACACAAACCTTTTGATCCAAGGGCAGTAATGGGCTTTGGAATACTGAATGGAATCTCTATCGGGCTGCTGAACTTAAGTCTTGGTTTCAATTCTGTTGGTTTTTATCAGGTGAAATTTCAGTCTTCAGCTTGTGTTGAATTAGAATGTTTCTGATCTTGTTTCCATTGCATGTAATATGTAGTAGGTTGGGCTTACTGTTGTTCAGATTAGCAGATGATGTTAGCTCTTCAATTTCGTTATAATCTCTTTTGAATCAGATTTGTAGTTTTCTGCAAACAAACTCTGGTATAGAAGATATTTGATCATGCCTTGTAAGTGGGCAAAACATGTAGGTATAGTGGCTTCCCACTTCCATTCTGCTGCTGATGCTTCTCTTATTGTCTTTGCTTCATTTCAGATGACAAAACTGGCAATTATTCCTTGCACTATATTATTAGAGACACTTTTCTTCAGGAAGAGATTCAGGTTAACTTTTTGTTCTTAAGTTAGTCTTTCCTGCATTGATTTATGTAGCTATATATGGAATTCTGTTTAACTGCAACATTGCTAACAAGAGAAAGATCTATTTGGTAAGAACTATTTGTTTAAACTAAATTCCTTTTCAAAATTGATAACAGAAACAAGACTTCATTTGATAACAACTACTAATTTAAATTAATCCCGTACATAAGCTTCGTAGCTGTGGACGTTGTTGTTTGGTATGCTTGATTTACGCATCTATTACTCTTTATACCTATTGCACATTGCTTAATAAATATTTTATTTCTCAAAATTGCAGTCGGAGCATCCAGTTTTCACTCACCATTCTTCTACTCGGTGTTGGTATCGCGACAGTGACTGATCTTCAACTCAATCTTTTGGGATCTGTCTTATCTCTGCTTGCAGTATTCACGACTTGCATCGCACAAATTGTATCCTAATCTGTTGACGTTGTTTCCCTCACGTATCATTGACCTTTTTAAATTATTTTCATGAATATCCTAATTGAACTAATATATATATAAGGTTAGGCAGACGAGGACATCTTGATAGTCATATTGAGCCGATATGTAATTAAACTTATTGGGCCTCTACTTGTCTCATACTTGAATTTCAAATGCTTTTATTTCGTGCATTGTTTTAAAGCTTAACCAGTTCTTTTCAGATGACAAACACTATCCAGAAGAGATTCAAAGTCTCTTCGACCCAACTCTTGTATCAATCGTGCCCATATCAAGCATTGACTTTGTTCATAGTTGGCCCATTTCTTGATGGGCTTTTAACTAACCAGAATGTGTTCGCTTTCAATTATACTCCTCAAGTTTTGGTAAGGGAGAAAAAAAAATCAATCTTCTTGTGCATTTCTCTTTAACGTGAAGAACTTTTTGACTTTATTCTTCTTTTTTTCTTTTTAACTTCAGGTTTTCATTGTGCTTTCGTGCCTAATATCTGTCTCTGTCAACTTCAGCACATTTCTGGTTATTGGGAAGACATCCCCTGTGACTTATCAAGTCTTAGGGCATTTGAAAACCTGCCTGGTCCTAACATTTGGCTATGTTTTACTTCATGATCCATTTAATTGGAGGAACATAGTAGGAATTCTAATCGCGTTAGTTGGGATGATCTTGTATTCTTACTTCTGCTCGATGGAGAGCCAACAAAAGACGGCTGAATCGTCAACCCAGCTATCTCAGGTATCACTGCTGCCCCGTGTATTTCCTACCTATAATTCCATTACTTAGATACTACAGTCTGAAGCCTTTTTTGTTATGGTATAGTTTCTTGAAGTTCAACTAATTTCGGGAATGCACCCTACAAATGTTGCGAAATTTTAAAACCTCCCTATTGATCCCCTTAGACATATTGCCTAAAGGAACGCTGACTAAGGTGGTAAACTGGCGGAATCTAATAGCTTAAGATCTCGATATATTGGCTTTACGATTTTAGAGAAAAGTGAAAATATCAATGTTTAATGCAAGGTTTCCTTTCACTAAAAGAAAATAAAGGGATCTCCTGCAATTTAGCCTTTTTCTTTTTAAATTTCCTATACATTAATGCACATCGACATTTCTTTCTCACCCGTATTTCGGAAATGATTCCAGGCCAAGGAAAGTGAATCCGACCCTCTAATCGGCGTAGAAAATGGATCGGATGGCTTGGCGTCGAAAGGCCCGATATGGAGCTCGAACAAAGATTTACAAGCATGAGATTTTCGTGGATTAGTATTTAGTCAGGAGGTTCAACTCTTTTTGAAGAAAAGACCCTCATCTGTTTTATAATCATGCAGAAACTCCAGAGAAGTTTTGGAGGGCAGATGGGAGGGGCTGTTTTGCTGTAGCAGCTTTTTTTTTTTTTTTTTCTTTGTTGTTATTTTTAGAAATTAGTTGCCGATGTATTTTATTCTTGTCACTTATGATTTATTTTTGTTTCTGGACTTAATTCTTACATTGTTATTTAGAGATATATTGAGTTATTGGTTTCTAAAAATCCAATTCAATATATTATTCTACTATTTCAAAGTAAGTTGCTTCTACTCCCTTTACTGTGGACGCTGCGCTTTCCAAATTATATTTTAAGTTCATTTTGAATCAAAGTTTTGCATCTGAAGCACCTTCGAAGTTATTTTTTGGGGCGGGGGGTGCCAAATAATATTTGGGCGATTATTGCGTGGATCTTGTAACATCTATGTTTACATATTTGAAAATTTTCCAAAGTTTCCATTGTACTTTGCAAAAAATTTTGTAATTTAGTCTAATTATCTTTCTAGGAGATTGCCTAAATTGGGATTTATGGCTTATAAAAACTCAGATTTTAATTTTTATTATATTAATCTCCGTTTGAGGACAAATTAAATTTACACTAATTTCTAGTTATGAAGTAGCGCCGTCGCTGTGGGTGTTTTTAAATATGACATACCACGAGGGCTCTTTCGCAAAAATACCCGCGCTCTATTCATCGGACGGCTAAGATCATCTGCTTCCTATAAATTCTCTCTTGCGCATCCACGAGAATCGAAACCCTAGCGAAGGAGGCGCGAGAACCCTACCGTCGTCTTCTCCCTCCTCACCATGGTACGAAACCCTAACCCTAGATCTCCCCTTCTTTTCCTCTCAATTCTCGCTGATCTGAGTCGTTTCCTTCTTCTCCTCAGACGTTCAAGCGCAGGAATGGCGGCCGCAACAAGCACGGCCGCGGCCACGTCAACTTCATCCGCTGCTCCAACTGCGGCAAATGCTGCCCCAAGGTAAACCCCTAGATCGCTCCCTCTTGCCCGCTCGGCCGTATACAGTTCGATGTATAAACCCTAACCCTTGGATCTCAAATCTTATACAAAAGGATAAGGCGATCAAGAGGTTTCTCGTGAGGAACATCGTCGAGCAAGCCGCGGTTAGGGACGTGCAAGAGGCCTGCGTGTATGATGGTATGGTTGTATCGATCTTCTTCGTTTCTAGGGTTTTTTTTTTGTTTCTTTTAGGTGCAAATTTGAGTATTTTCTGGTGATTTTGTAGGTTACACTCTCCCGAAGCTGTACGCGAAGATGCAGTACTGTGTTTCCTGCGCGATCCACTCGCACGTTGTTCGCGTCCGTTCTCGCGAGGCCAGGCGCGACCGTAGGCCTCCTGAGCGTTTCAGGCGCAGGGTAATCTCTTCATGCTTCGATCTCATGAGTTCACTGCTGCAGTAACTTGAATTGATGTATTGAACATATGAATATATTGTTGGGATATGCGAATCTTATTTGATTTTGTTAAAAAATGCTTTTGGAAATAATTGGCTATCCGATTTTTATTAGTAAATATCGCCACTTGTTCTCAAATTTAGGGGGAGATGTCCGTGATATACTATGATAGGCTTAATGTGCTATTCTGCAAGTGAATTTATTAGTGAAAGAGTTGTGAATCAATTGATTGTTGTTATTGTTTTCCAGTTGCAAGGTGAAAGTCTTAGGCCACTTAATTTATTCTCAGGTCAATAGTATCTATTAATTTTAAGGTTGTTCTAATATCGGTTCAGTCTAAGAAGATCATATTATGATAAGCTACAATGAAGCATGAAATTGAACTTCTTATTTGTTAAATCGGTGGACGAGAGCTGATTACTTTTGGAAGGTTTAGTTCATAAGTTGACATGATTTATATATTATACTTCGGTAAGCCTTTATAGTAATTGAGATTTTTTTTTTAACCTCTGGATGTGTTAACTAGAATGTGAATCAACATGCCGAAATGCTCTAATGCAAGGCTGTAACGTCTTTTGAGTTCTTGTTATGGATTTGTTTCTTACTCTACAGCAGGCCTTAGGATGATTAGAAAAGGGGTTTTCTAGGTTTTGAACTCTCTTGAAGTTGCCTATTTCCATAATGTCACTGAAGCATTTTGGTTAATAATCTAGCGAGCCCTCACTTTGTTGTATATCTATTTTATATAATTTTATTGGGGAATGTTCTTCAACCTGAAAAGTTTTATATTTAGCATTAACTAGAGTCTTTAGAACTTCGTAGCCATTTTTCTCAATATCGATCATTTTAAAACTGTTTTAACTGTTTCTTAGCCTTTTCAGAATGGCATGCAATTTTTAATTTTTGTTGCTGAACTGCTTTGTCGCAACTTTGTTATCTTTTAATAATGCGGGACTGCACGTCTGCCCCATTGGCTGTAACATCGTTCCTCTGGGATGAACCGGTCCCTAATACTTTAATCACCATCTCGTCACTTTGTCAGCTATTAAAATTTTATTCTTAGCTGATCATTAAGGATGGGACATTTTTTTTTCCCCCTTTCAAATCAAAAGGTGTTCTCCATAACTAACAAAGGTTTACCTTGTATACCTTTTTGTGTCGACGCAAGATTTTGTTGATTTAGTGATTTCGTGTCGCTACTGAGCTCATTCTTTAGGCCAATTTGCTATTTTTTGTTGCAGTTGTAATTTAATAAGATCTTCCTATGACACTCCATCCGCTGCTTTCTTTTCATTATTTCTGTAGTTTGTCGTAATCATTGTATATCCATGTTTGTTTTGCAGGATGACAGGCCTGGGCAAGGTCCCCGCCCTGCTGGTGCCCCTAATGCTCCTCCTCGTCCGTGATTTTTCTCTTGATTTTCCGCCTTGATTGCTGATTCACCCTTGAATTTGGCTTGGGAATGATAAGAGATTTTTTTGTTTTGAACTTGCCCTCTGGAAAGCATGTCTTTTTTGAGCCTCATGTTCGTTTTTAGGTATCACAGTACTTGTTCTCTGAGTTTGTCTTGATATTGGTGGCCGGACGAAAAGCTGAACTTCTTTTCTTAATTTGACCAAAACTTTTTTTGAGTTTTTTTATCGACTTTGAGATTATATATCACCGAAATAGTTATGTATATTATCATGTCTCTGGGCAAGCCATGCCGTCCTGGCACCACAATGTGATTGCTGGTTTCATCTTCTGTGTTCACGATTATACTGAGTTTCTTCGGACACTGACTCCGACTCTTGTACTGGAATCTCCAGTTGGATTTTGGCTGTTCTTTTGCAGCTCAGATTTTCCTTTAAGAAAAGTCTGTTTACTTGCAGCGAATGATAGCATAATGGTGAGACCCCAGAGAGGGTTGAAATTCTTTGTTCAGAATTCAAAGTCCTACCGAATGTGCATGATCGGCCGGCGCTGTTGCTCCGCCTGTGATTGATCATCTTCAAAATTGATTACTGCATTTGGGGAGCTCGTTCTCAAACGAGGTTTAGAAGGTATTTTGCTTTCTATATTGGATGGCCGTGCATCGTCGGCCTATAAGAATCGTGCTGATCTCAATCCAAGTGCTTTGCGATACTAGTGTATCCTATTCCCCATGTATTATATTATATGCAGAATCTACAAATCCAACGTCTCCGGCGGTCTCATTTTGGTTTGCGCAAAAAAAAAACTCTAATAAGCATTTTTACATAATCTCAACCAACGCAGGCTCGACCGCCTGATTTTTGTTAGTCTTTCTCATCGCTCTTTCATAGCTTCCCGCACTTCCACCCAGGCGGGTCCCACCAGCCCAACTGTCACCAAACTTGGCGCGCTTTTCCCCGTCGTGCCCCGCAGTCATGTAGCGCCGCATCAGCCGTTCGTCCGCTGGAACCCGCAGGATGAACGGTTACGGTGCGACGTCCTTTTCCTCGCCATCTCTATTGACAAAAGGAAAAGAAAGAGTAGAATGTGTCACTAAGTCCCCCAACTATCCCTATATCGAAACTCGCTACTACTCAGTACGTACATATCTCCACTTTTTCAAAAATATTAAAATGTTTTTTAATTGAAAAATAAATTTTCAAACTCTATACTAGATGTATATTAATGAAGGATAAAAAATATTGGTTTCGTCAAAAAAAAAATTTAACATTTTTATTAAAGTACTAGAATAAACCTGGAAATCAAAAGATAAGTACAAAAAAAGAAAAAAAAAAAAAAGAAACTTAGGTCCCACCAATTATAAGGTAGTGCAGGGACTATCCACGCAATTTACCCCGATTATTGAAAGAGCCAGCGCTTTTCCCAGTTTCGAATCCAACGGCTTTTCATATCTCCGCCTCCGATCGATGCCGGCGTCGGCGCCCCGCCCGAGGCGGCCGCGATTCCGGGCGCCGCCGCCGACTCCGATCAAGACGGCGAAGGGCGCCCGCTCCGCCGCCGTCGACGACCGCGTCCTCGCCGACTACCTCGAGACCTCCCTCCGCGTCCCCGACCTCACCCTCCCCCGTCCTCGCCCCCTCTCCCTCTCCCACTCCCGCTCCTCCACCGCCATCTCCGCCGCGCCCCCGGAGGAGCTCCCCCTCCCCTCCCTCCTCCGCCCCGACGCCGCCGCGCTCCGCCGCGCCGTCGCCGCCGCCTCCGCCTCCGGGGGCTTCTCGATCGCCGCGGCGGCGTCGGCCGCCGAGGAGGTGAGATCGGCGGTCGATTCCGGAAAGCAGGTGTTCGGGATCGGGGAGGAGAGGNACCAATTATAAGGTAGTGCAGGGACTATCCACGCAATTTACCCCGATTATTGGAAGAGCCAGCGCTTTTCCCAGTTTCGAATCCAACGGCTTTTCATATCTCCGCCTCCGCCTCCGCCTCCGATCGATGCCGGCGTCGGCGCCCCGCCCGAGGCGGCCGCGATTCCGGGCGCCGCCGCCGACGCCGATCAAGACGGCGAAGGGCGCCCGCTCCGCCGCCGTCGACGACCGCGTCCTCGCCGACTACCTCGAGACCTCCCTCCGCGTCCCCGACCTCACCCTCCCCCGTCCTCGCCCCCTCTCCCTCTCCCTCTCCCTCTCCCACTCCCGCTCCTCCACCGCCATCTCCGCCGCGCCCCCGGAGGAGCTCCCCCTCCCCTCCCTCCTCCGCCCCGACGCCGCCGCCCTCCGCCGCGCCGTCGCCGCCGCCTCGGCCTCCGGGGGCTTCTCGATCGCCGCGGCGGCGTCGGCCGCCGAGGAGGTGAGATCGGCGGTCGATTCCGGAAAGCAGGTGTTCGGGATCGGGGAGGAGAGGAAGAGGGAGATGGAGCGGTGGTTCCGCCGGAGGGACGTGGTCGGGGAGGAGTTCTATTGCTACCGACATCGCCCCGGAAGCGCCGAGGCCGAGGCAGAGGCGGATCGGATGCTCGAGGCGGCGTTGCCCGGTTCGTATCGGGCGCTACGGTATTGCTTCTTCTTGCATTTCCATAGAACAACAACCTGTAAACGGATTCTTGTTATTCACACGATCGAAACATTTGCATATGTATTGGTAGTTGCATATGTTATGTAACAAAAATCGTTTAACTCATGTATACTTATTGTTAATTCTCGCATTACATGTTCAGATTGTGTGAACTCCGGCACTCTAGCTTAACTCAAGCTTGAATTTATAAATTCATTGCTCATATAATGAGTTACTTACCTGTCTCAAATTGTTAATATACTCGCCAATTCGACATATTTGCATGGCTAGAACCCTGCATTAAACGAGTCAAGTTATGCTATACCTCATATTTAAAGCCCTTAAGAATTGTAGATTTATATAGAGTGTTTGGTATCTGTATTCCTTATGCGAATTGCCCTGAAAATGCCTTATTACTGATAAAAACCGGAAGAAATGCACTTTCTTTTAGCACGATGACATACTCGTATGAATCTCTTTGAACTGAAGAGTTAGTTATCTAGATGTATTTATTTCTTTACGAGACTCTGGTTCGGTGCCTCGGTCCTTTTTGTTCTTTTGACATAAAAATGCATTTGTTATGCCTTCTTTTAGTTCCATAATTGAAATGTATGTTAGCAATGTTCAAAAAAGGCAGCACTTGTTATTCTATGTGTTAATAATAAATATAACAGAGTCCACCGACCGTCCCTAGCACAAGTTGTAAAGGGATTGATGGTCAGTACCCTAGGTCCCAAGTTCGAAGCCTAGTTGCTTCACATTTTCAGCTTAGTTCATTTCTAAACAAATTGAACGAGGTCGGTAGCATGCTACTTTTCTCTAAAAAATAATAACACGGTTCTCATTATCGGCCTCTAGCGTTGGACTTGTTTCCATGTCTGCATTGTCACTCTGTATGAAGCCTGGAACATACAATCAAAGAATCATCCATGTACATTGAATTAAGAAACTTTGTCAAATGCAAAAATGGATTTTATGACTATTGGTTGTAGCCTTCTCAGACTTCATATGGGGGATATGTGACTTTGCTGATATTTTAGCTGTCATTTTGTTTTAAGAAAGTCGTTGTTGTGATTAGAATAGTTACACGAAGTTATGTTTATTCAGTTAGTGATTCAGATTTGTTGATGAACCTATGCGAGCTTTTCGGTGGTTTGTTCTGATATGGCTTTCCCAGCCACAATGGACTATATGTAGTCTGGCGAATCTAAAAATTTTGTTCTAGCGAGTTCATAAAACCACTCCTAGCACCAAGAAATTTCTTTTTTTAACTCGTTCTAATTTCTGAATCCCTTACATCAACTCGTTACGGCCTGTAACTACCTGAGATTCCTAGCACCATTTGCTCTTTCAAGTGTATTAGGTTATTACTTTTGAACTCTGGTTTTCTTACTATGAAATAAGACAACTGAATTTTTTATCTTTCTGTTTGATATGTTACCATCTGATATCCAATTCAATTCCTGACTTTCATGGATTCTATTTTCTAGAGAGAAGTTGGAGAAAGTTGCAGCTAAGATGGACTTGGTTGCAGAATCTGTTGCTAGAATTCTCTCTCAAAACTCGAAAGATCAGAAGCAACCCGTGAAAATCAGAATGGTCCCATCAGTTCTTTGTCTCACGCAGTATAATTCCAATCAGTTGAGAGCGGATTGGAGTGAGTTTGGTACCGCCTGTGCCCCTCACTCTTATGCTCTGAGCCTCCACGTTTCTCCTTGTGATCAAGAATTTTGCCTCCGCTCTTCCGAAGGCTCGACCTTTTTCAAGATGCCAGCTGGCAACATATTTGTTACGATTGGCAAGCAACTACAGGTAACAAACTATGATTTCTTAGGCCTCTTAGCGCCTATTTGGCCGGCTGTAGATTTTGTAGAACTGATTAGTGCCTTTTCGTAAATAAAAACAACAGCTTCTGGTGTGATAGAAGCATAAGCTTCAAATTTGAGCCTTGAGTTTTTGGGGGCTAAAAGCTCATTGCAATTTTCCCAGTGGAAACGAAAGTCGGGGCTTTTTGTTTCTGTTAAATGTTTTACTGCTACTTTTCAAACTAGAGAAGCCTCCTCCAAAAGTTAGGCCAAACAAATACTTTATAGGTTACTGAGAAAAACACTTCTCAACACACAATACGCCCTTGTAGGGTTTAGCCGTTTAGGGTGCAACTTAGTCTCGGCTCTTTGCAAACCAGCCTAGAGAAACGATTTTTGTTTGACTTGGTTTGTAGTTTATCAAGGTATGCCTTGTTTGCTTTGGACCCAAATTTCACACAATGCCTACCAGTTATAACTACATCAACTTAACCTGGATTTCTTATGAGAGTTATTGCATACTAGTTTCTTATTCTTTGTTTTGCTAAAATAGGATATACCCCTGTTTAATCAAAAAAATGGTTTCTTATTCTTTCTGCATACTCGTAATTGCATATTTGCAGAGAAGATATTAGTTATGCTAGCCATACCATGTGATCTGTGCAGTCAACCAATCAGAATATAAAGGATAAGAAATAGAAGAAGTGATTCATCTGAGTTGGCATATTGCTGCTTTTTTATTGGTCCTTGTTTTTGACACCTAATAATCGCTTCGTACCCTTAACTGTAGAATTATATCTTAATATTGCATTTTTGTACTATATGATCCAGGAATGGTCTGGTGGGGAGTTTAAAAGTGCGACCGGGGAGATAATTTTTGAGCTAACCGATGATCCGGACCCCTTTTTCTCGCTGGAGTTTTTCTATCTCCTCGAAGAACTGCATCCTGAGGTTCACAATGAGAGAACCATCTCTATATTGGACCAACTTTTCATGATGATACTTTTGTTCGCCTTCTACTGCTTCTGGTTTTGGATTCCTCACAAGTTACCTACAAAATAATAATATGCACTCCCTGAGTACCAAATTGTTTGTTCGATGTGAGTTTTTGCTTCGTACAAAGAAAAAGCTTCGAGAAGGCTCATCGGAATTGAGCCTTTTCAACCCTCGATCGAGGAGAAGCGCTTCGGGACTCGGAGCACTTTGCCGAGGATGCGAGAAGTGCTCGAGCCATCTACAGTAGTATTTCATTTATGATTCGTTCTGCTTTTTGGACTGCTGGAGGAGGAAGTTTGGATTGCTTGGTTTGTAGATTGATTTCGGGGCTTTACATTTGCAAGAGTTTCGTGTTTGCGAGATGATTTGCGTCGGAGATGCTCTCTCTTTGTACATATTATTGGATTAGTTGCAAGCTTGGTGTTCAATTTGCCTGTACTTTGTGATTGATTTGTGAAATGGTAACATAAATAAAAGGAGTTATTTCTCTCTGTACATGTTGTTGCATCAATTGCAAGTGTGGAGTTCAATTTCCCAATATTTTGTGATGGATTAGTTCAAAAGGTTATTGTGAATGAATGAATTATTTGATCTCTATATACACCCCCACAAAACTGTCTATTTAAAATACTACCCCTACAAAATCTCTATTTTCATGTTTGTCCCCATGAAATTGATGATTTCCCTGTCAACATAATAAATATATAGGAATGTTCCACACCGACATGCGTGCTTGACGTGACTCCCACGCGATCACTAGATGTGCCAAAATTTACTAGGCAATGTAAATCAGACTCTTGTACCATGTTAAAAGATTCGGATCAACTCAGAAACCTAAAATATTATGTGAAAACACTATCAGCATTACGTACGGATCATAATTCTATTTTGTATCCAATATAGAACTGTTATACCTAACAATCTTAGCAAGTGGAATGTAGAATAGAGAGGAGATAGGAAAGGGTTAGAAGCTCAGATCATCATCAAACTATAGATGATTACATTGCATTGGGAGGGGAGATCAAATCATGTGGGGTTTGAGTAAGATTATACCGCATAAATTGCGTCGGAAACACTAATCCAAATCTTAATTATGTCAATATTTTTGGGACTTGTCTCTTTAGCTACCAACACAATTGACCCACAAAAATGATTTTAAGCTAAGATTCTAAGATTAAATAGAGGAAAAGCTAGAGCACTATAGTTTAGGTACATAGGTTCATGCCCCATAGATTTAGTTGTTAGGACCTGTGCTCAAAAAAGGGACTGGTACCATAACATTTATATCTTTTCAATGGAAACTAAGTACGTACTTTTGTGAACTTAAATATTTTGAATTTTCAAAATCCTTGATATAATTAATATTATTAATAAATATTAACTACTCCTGGGTTCCTTTTTTTCTTTTCTTTTTTGGCTCATTCATTCTTTGTTAATCTCTTCTTTTATTTGATCATTTCTTTTTTCTCCTTGATTAATTATACTTTAGTTTATTGACAAAAAATGCTTAAGGATATAATACCTGAATAATTATTGTACTTAGGGAGTGGAGCTTTAGCTTTTTCTTTATCTGAGAACTCCTTTTTATTCTTATTTTACCCTAGCTTACTTTTTTTGTGATTAAATTTATTAAGAAAAAATAATTACTAGACAAAAAAAAGAAAAGAAAAGGAGATTAGCAAAAGAAAGAAGAAGAAGAAGAAGAAGAAGAAGAAGGCCAATTAACTAAACTCATCAATTTTTTCCTCAAAAAGAAAACAAAAAGAGAAAAAGAAAATGCCAAATTAAACCTAAAAGTCCAACTAAACTCAATGGCTAATTACATTTTTTTAAATATATATAAATATATATATAGACTCAAAAGGCAAAAATATATATAATACTAAGATTATATATCATTCGAAAGAAGAACAAAACTGTAGGGGCCTCCTCATACGTGCAGTACCATTTCAATCATAGGGTTTTGTCAAAAGAACACAATCCCTAGGTTTCAGAAACCCTAAAATTTTGGCTTTTTTGCAATCACGCTCCACTTCTCTTGCCTAATTACCTTTCAGGGACCCACCAAGATTTCCACAATCTTAGAGCACATACAAACACATCAAGAAATAAATAAATAAATAAAAGTTAATACTAGTGCATGTGAATAGTGATTCTATTTTGTCGTGTTCCGAGGAGGACAACATAATTTGCGGAGAAACTAAAATTATTGAGTGATCTCGGAACCTTTTGCTCTAACGCTATGTGACATTATCTGTATTCAATACAATTTTAAGCGATTATAGAATACAGAATAATATTTTAATATGTTATAATCAATAGTTTAAATTAGGTCAAAACCTAACTAACCCAAGCTAAACTCAAGCTTGACACATTCACCTCAGGGTCCCACAAAAAAAAGAAAATCAAAAAAGGAAAATGATTAGCAATTTGACATGCCATCTAACAAACACAGTTGTGCGAGTGGTTTTTGCCTGCACCCAGTGTACCATGTCTCCTACACCGCAAATCCACATAAGCAAAATCATAAATATTTAAAATTAACAATATAGATACAGAAAGAAATGTTGTTTAATTTTTACGCAATAAATTTTCAAACTATTAAATTTTTGACGCATGCACATTCTGAATGTCGGCAAATGCAATCAATGAATTAGAAACATGATTTTGAAATCTTTTACTGTGAGTTAAACATGCTATATATAAGGTGTACAGTGTACTGATACAGTGAGTGAGGGTAATAATAATAATAATAATAATAATAATAATAATAATGTCCATAATTGTGGACCAAAAGAGAGGTGGGGGCGACCGCATACAAATTTGCTGTGGACGCGGATGGTTCGACCACACGTACGGCCACGTCCCATCACCTTTTTATTTCTTTGTGGTACGTGTACGTATCGAATGTTTTTTTTTTTTTTTTTTTTTTTTTTTTTTTTTTTTTTTTTTCCAAAACAAAATAAGAAGTAGAAAACAAAAAACTCAGTAGTTGACCCAGTAAAAAAAAAAAAAAAAATAGAATTAAAAATTTTATTTTTTTTAATTTTCAAATTTGCTTTTTGGTAATTTTGTTTTAGTCATTTATTCTAGATTTTTGGGATTTTTCTATAAGGAATAAATTCTTAAAATTTAGGAATATGATTTTAGAAGTTTCAAATTATTAGGATCAGATATATTTGTATTAGAAAAATTGCTAAAATTTTAAAATTTAATTTATAGCAAGATTTTACTATTGCCAATATATAAAAGTAGTGTTTGGTTAATGTAATTAGAGTTTTTAGAATTGATTAATAATTTTTTTGTTTTTGTTTAAGAATTAATTTTCTTTCAATTCTTATGCTTCTTCGCTCTCAACCCATATATGTAAAAAAAAGGAAAAAGACTCAAGAGGCTTCGCTTTGCACTACATGTAGTGGCCTTTTGATCTAGTTTGTGAAATTGTTGTTACTGCAAGTAATAGTTTAATTAATGATATTTGATAAATAAAAGAGTTGCTTTCATGCAAAAAAAATAGAATGAATAATTGATTTTGATTACGGTTCGGCTTCATATTTTTAAAATATAATCCGTACGTTCTCAATTGTGTAAAATTAATAAAATCTCGGGCCACCGACCGCCCCTAGAGTAAGTGGCAAAATGCTTGGTGGTTGATACCCGAGACCCAAGTTTGAATCTTAAATAATTCACATTTCCAACTAAGTTTATTTCTAAATGAAATAAACGAAGCGAGTAGCATGCTTTTTTTTTCTTAAAAAAAAAAAAAATTTTGCATGTGTTATATATGATATCTTTTGTCCAACTATGCATGGTTTCTACAATATAATTTTGGCCTTTTTGCATAAAGAATCTACTTATTTTGGGCTTTTGCAAAATCGGGTCATCTTTTTCGTTTTTGCAGATTCGGTCCACTTTTCCAGCAAACTGATCAAAATACCCTTATTACTTTTTCTCTTTCCTCTTCGTTTCTGTCGTTCTTTTTTTTTTTCTCGCCAAAAAAAAAAGAGGCGGACCGGACCGTCGCCTTCTTCTTCACCGTCGCCTCCCTCTTCACCCTCCTTCTTCACCGTCGCCTCCCTCCTCATCCTCCTCTCCACCGCCCGCGACCCCCTCCTCCTCTCCCCTGCCGCCGCCGCCGAGCCCACCCCCACCGTCGTCTCCGTCGCCGTCGCCGAGCCAACAGCCATGGCGGCGGCGGCGAAGGCGGAGGAGAGCGGGGGGGAGGGGAGGGGGTCGCGCGACTCCATGGCCACAACCACGCTCTCCTTGAACGGCACCGCCCCGTCGTCGCCGTCGCCGTCGCTATTGGCGCTGTCGCCGTCGTCGTCTTCCGCCTTCTTCGGCGCCGCGTCGCCGAGAATGGAGCCCGTGTCGGCGCCGCGGGGCTCAAAGAAGAGGCGGTCGACGTGCGCCGATGACTTGATGCCGCGTATCACGCTCTCCGACGACTCACCGTCGTACTACTCGTCGTCGGACGGCGCCATCGACAGGCCGGTCATGTCCCGATCGCGCCTCTTGTCCGGCGAGTTAGTGAAGCGCGACTCTGACGAGTCCGGCCGGTACACCGAGTTGGCCGTCTTGTACATGCAGCCCGATGATTTTGCACCATTACACTATTATACTATTTGCACCATTACACCGTTACACCATTTGCACCATTACACCATTACACCATTCGCTGGTCGGCGGCTTCTGCGCGGCGGCTGGAGGAGGGGCGGCGCTGACGGAGAAGAACACGCGCGGCGCAGGCGCCGGTGTCGGCTNAAAGAGCGGTTTTTTTTTTCTCCGCCTGGCCTGGCAGCGGAAGAAGAAGTGGCAGCGGAGGGAGAAGTGGGAGGAAGAAGTGGCAGCGGAGGGAGGAGTAGGAGGAGAGGTGGCGGGCGCTGGGGGAGGAGGAGAGGGGACGGCGGCGGCGGCTCGGGTGGGGGTGGCAGCAGAGGCAGCGGCAGCGGCTCGGTTGTCGGTACCGCCGCCGCCGCTTCCGCCTCCTCTCGCCCCCCCTCCCCTCCCCCAGCGCGCTGAGGTACCGGTGTTGGTGCGAGAGGAACTTGCCGTGGCGGGGCAGCAGCGGCAGCGGCAGCGATAACCGCGACAGCGGCAGCAGCAGAAGGCGGAAGAAGCCGCGGCGCAGCGGCTCTTACCTCGGGCACAGCCGCGGCGCCCCGAGTTTCTTCTCCGCCAGCTGCACGCGGCTACTGAACTACGGCGCATAGTGCGAGAGGCTGCTGAGTGGCAGCATGATGAGCAGCAGCCTGCCGCGGTAGCTGTCCGGCCAGTACAGGGCTAGCGCGGAGAACAGGCCGCTCAATCACTTCGCGCTGAGACTGCTCAGGCCGGCCATGTGGCTCAACCGGCAGAACATGTACGTCGGGCTGCTAAAACGTGGTAATGTGGTAATATGATAAACGTGGTAATGTGGCAATGTGGTAAACGTGGTAATGTGGTAATGTGGTAAGCGACCAGCCGCCGAAGACGCGCCGCCGACCTCCTCCCCGCCGCGACTGCCTCTTCTTGTGCGCGCCGCGTCCGCGGCCACAGCCGACGCGGAGGCGGAGAGGGAGGACGCGGGACGGCGAGCCGGAGGGGAAGAAGAAGAAGCGGCAGTAGAAGAAGAGGCGGAGTCGGAGGCGTAGGTCGGGCTGGGGCAAGCGGCGCCGGTGACGGCGACGCCGCTGCCCTAGCCCGACCCCCAGGCGCCGCGGTCGCGGCCGCGACCGACACGAAGGCGGAGGGGGAGGACGCGGAACGGCGAGCCGGAGGGGAAGAAGAAGAAGCGACAGCAGAAGAAGAGGCGTAGGTCGGTCTAGGGTAAGCGGCGTCGGCGACGGCGGCGCCGCTGCCCTAGCCCTACCCCAACGCGCCGCAGGCCCCTCTCCTCCTCCCCCAGCGCCCGCCACCTCTCCTCCCACTCCTCCCTCCGTTACAGAAACGAAGAGGAGAGAGAAAGAGGAAAGAGAAAAAGTAATAAGGATATTTTGGTCAGTTTGCTGAAAAAGCGGACCGAATCTGCAAAAACGAAAAAGAGGACCCGATTTTGGAAAAGTCCAAAATAAGTAAATTTTTTATGCAAAAAGGCCTATAATTTTTAAAAGATAAAACAATATATTATTTATCATATACATGTACACAATATTAATTACTCTTTGAAATTTACAAAAAAAATAATTTTGTATTCACTGAATGTCTCATCTATCATAGACATGCATACATTACTACATATAGAACCGACCACTCTGTCACATATATATAGTCAAAATAAAATAATATATGTTTTGTTAAAAAAATATTTGGCTATTAATTTGGAAACGTGCATAAGCGTCCAAACCAACTCTCTCTCTTATCCTTTTTATTTTTTTTTATTTTCCTCATCATGGTAGGTGAGAAATTTTAGGGATATGTCTCCTCAAGTGTCCTCTCAAATGATTAAATTTATATATATAGGTTATATTACTTAATTACTACCATATGCAGGGAAAAAGAAAAATGGAACAAAATTATATTGCATAAAAAGTTATATTATGTTTCACTTTTTTTTTTTATCTCTATTAAAATCTGCATATTTTTACAATTAATCATTCGGAAAATATGTATCGATCGAGATCTCCTCAATTATAGAACATGAATTTCCAAGATTCGTGCTGTATATATAGTTGATTTTTACTTCTTTCAATTTGAAATATTTTTAAATTAAATTAAAAAATTTATTAGAATTGACGGCTCTGTGAACTACATATCAGTATATATTAGGGTCCATGTTCCTCACGGACAGTGTGCTGATATAATTTCTTTTCTAAAAGATAATAATAATAATAATAATAATAATAATAATAATAATAACAACGCGTTCATGCATGTAACACGACAAGGGAAGCATACACAAATAAATTGGAACGTGGAGAAACAGGATATTATCGAATGCTCATCGAGTACGAGGGAACTCGTGTGGAGCAAGCATTATTGTAAGGTGCATGCATGCATGCTTAATTAATTTAAACTTAGTTTGTGGATTTAATTAACTTTTTTCATGCATTTACGAGCCATATATATAAAATTATGAAACCTATACATAAAAAGAGACAAACAGTCACATAAAAAAAAAGAGAAACATTATGTGAAGAGGACTCTGGTATATAACTCCTCTTTGCATCTCATCTCTTCGCATCCGATCAGATCCGTAATGCATGGAAAGAGATGAGATACGTGAAAGATCAAGAAGCATCAAGACAAGAACAATCTAAGAAAGCTAATAAAATAAGTTATTCGATGCGATTTTATTTTTTAGAGTTGTACGTTGGCTATCTAATTTATAAATTTTTAGTACTGCTCCCTAATTGCAATAGAACCAAACGACTTTTGGGGATATACATGTGATGCACTTGCTGAGCCAAAATTGGAAATGAATAAGGTTGCATATGTAGGCCCCTCAGCATTTTGTCCTTTTTTTCTTTTCTTTTTTTGAAATCTGGGAATCTCTTGAGAAGATAAAACTTGGGCTATTTTTATATAATGTAACACTGGGTTAATTTCCCTGCTATGTTGTGTCAAATCTTTTTAAATTCCTGCAGATAATATATCAGAATTAAGACCTGGGATTTTATTACTCCTCCTGCAGGGTGTTATTGCTGTTGATTTGATATCTCAATGCTATATATGGCCTTATTTGAACAAGAACTTGTAGAGCTGCAATGTTCAATTAATTAAAAGTTCAAAAGGAGTATTGAATGCTTAAACAGTATGCTAGATTCCAGATGTGATCTCACTGCAACTTTTACTGTTCTTTGATTTGAAATTCTAGCAGCTCCTCATTTGTAGGTCCCAAAAAAGTTTAAATTAAAGTTCTTTGAGCCCTCTTTAGTTACTGTGAGCAGTAGAATAGTTCTTGACATCTGACAAATAATTAGCTTAAACAAAACTTCTCAGCAAATTAAGCAGTCAGAATCTGAAAAAGTAGAAATTCTAACTTCATATTTTGTAGTTTTAGCTGCAACGAAAAGCTGGCTACAAGAATCTTAACTTCCTAAAGATTCATTAGGGCTTTATAACTAAATAGCTACACCAGATGTTTTATCAGAAATACTCGTGATAGATACGAAGGACATATGAAATCAACAATCAATGCGCGAGTTGAAATAAGATCTTTTACAGAATTCAACCTATTAAATGTTAACTAAAACATCATTGTGATAGGAGGGGGAAAAAGAAAAATTTAAAGGAAACTTCTGATGAAGGTTACTTCGTTAATTAACTAGTGAGAAATTGGAATTTGACTTAAAAGAGAAGCAAAGGTGATGAAAATTCCAAAGTCCTTCAAAGCAGCAGCATTAAAAGCATTTAAAAGCAAAGGCCTACAGTCCTACACCTGCCATATTATTGTGCAAGTTAGATGTTCATTCCCCTTTGTTGGTTCAGTTGGACATGTACCAGATTTTTGTCAGGTACACATGAGAGTGATGTTCTTCCTAATACATGCTTTGAGATCTCCCTTAATCTTCCATTATATTTTTTTTTTCTTTGAAAAAAATTATTGAATATAAAAAGTGATAAAAACATCATTCTCTGCTAATTTAAACTTTTAAAAGTAAATGATTGTTTCGTATAATTTAACTTAATATCAGAATAAGAGATCCCGAATGAGTGGAATTAGATGGGGCTCACTAATGAGTGTCCTCTTTTGTAAAATGAGAGAGAATCCCATGCTCTCTCTCATTGGAAGTAAGAGAGAGAGAGAGAGAGAGAGAGAGAGAGAAACCTTGGATGTTCTTTTGCTGGGGCCTATGTGTATATGGCTCAAAATGGTTGCAAAATCTGTTATGTCTCAGGCAAGACCCAGGACCATTAAGACATTGTCCTGATCTCTTTATTGCTTCCTCTATCATTTATTAAATATTGTGTCAGAGGCCTTCTGCTTCTTCTTCTTCCTCTTCTTCTGCTGCAATCTTTCTCTTTTTTTCTTTTTTTTTTTTAAAAGGGTGTGATTAAAGGTTAGGGAAAGGAATTGCTTCTTTGTGAAGGATACGTAAAGTATATGAACATTGTTTTCTAACAACTTAAGTTTTTATAGTATAATGATTGTTTCACAGGATATTAGAGCAGAAGGTCCTAAGTTTGAGTTACGCCAGGCTCCTAACATTATTAATTTCATCTTATTTAATTCAAGTCTATATCATGAGCCTTGCAAAAAAAGTCTCGAGTTCAAACGTGAAGAGAGTAGTAAATATAAAAATATATAAATATCGTTAAACTTTTACCGTACAACAGTTGTTTCACAATATGGAAAAAAAAGGTTATTTCTTAGGCTTTTGGTGAAGCTGTTATATCTATTTTTTTTTAACTTAAGAAAAAGATAACATACTGTCCGCTTTATTTATTTTTAAAAAGAACTTAGTAGAAAATGTTAAGCAACTAAGTTTCGAATTTTGGACCTCATTTATTAATGATAAATTATTTTGTCACTTGTGTTAGAGACGGCCAATAAAGCTATTATATTGCTATGATCACATTAGCCCTAGATATAGACAAAACAAAAAGAAAAAAAGAGAAAGAAAGAAAAAATTAAAGAATCTAATTCATCAATATACATACATGGTTCAGCTGTTTTCCTATATAATAAAAACCATTTTGTGAGGTTAGAGTGAAAAAAAAAAAAAAAGTTTACCAAAATGCTATTTTTAACAAGTAGTATCAGAGCATGTGCTGCAATTTTTTTTTTATGCTATGTTTTTTGAAAAAAAAAATTAATAAACGTAAACTTTACAAAGCACCACCAAAAAAGAGTGTTTCACTAACAATCTTTTAAAATAATCTATCGCTAAAAATACCTGTTACCTATAAAACCTATCACCAAACAAACTAAAAAAACGTAACTAATTAAGGCTCTTAGGAAAATTAAGGAACAGGAAAAACAACAAACAAAAAAGAATTAAAAACTGTAAAAATGCATTAATATCATGTACTGCAAATTAAATCTCCATATTCTTCATGATCACTTACAAAAGTACAAATTGTACCAAAAAAAAAAAGTTAGTTTATTAACCAATATTAGCTAGAAAATTAAGGGTCTTATTAGTCAACTTCTAAAATAAATTTGTCTCCTTCTTTCACCCTAACACCTAAAATATTTTATTATGAACTTATCCGATTAAATAAAAAACCTTCCTATTTTGTAACGTAGCGTACTTTTCACATAAACCACTCGAATTATTTTATTATTACCCTATGCATATGTCACATGCACCACATTTATTGGGGTTATGTGGCGCATTGAAATTAATGCAAACTCTAGGGTTCTCTCAGCATAAATCTAGGCCTAGGTTTTGGCCCTAAAATGGCTTTTTGAGCGAACCACGACTATTTATTTACTGTACATTTTTTTGTCTTTTTATTAAGCTGAGAAGGGGGAGTTTGGTTGGGGTAAAACGACTCTGAAAAATTATTTTTATTCGATATAAAAAATATATTTTCACTTATTTGATTTGACGTAAAAATATTATCTCGTCAAAATATTTTTATAAATTTAGAGAATAATTGAAGTTCTTATTTTTCATCGTTTTTCGATGAAAAAAAAAAACTCAGGCAGCATAATTTTTTTTTATTTATTCTTTTTTACCGAATCAAATAAATATAATTTTTTTTAACCAAATAAATATTAATAAAAAATTATTTTTTTGACAAATCAAACACTATAAAACGTAAAATTTTTTTCACCGAAAACTTTTTCACGAAAAATAATTTTTTATAATTTTTCGTCGAGCCAACCGAGACCCTAAAGTATTTTATTATAGCAGTTTGCACTGTTGTAGTAGTGCAGATTATATTATTCAGTTATTTATTACTGTTGTTGATATTTTGATTAGCGATGAAGAGGTGATTAGAGGATCTCCACACGAGTGTTTATCAAAAGTGGAGATTTAGTCTTGGAGTTTTTAGTGAAAAAATATGTATATGGAAAAGAGTTCATGAGCTTTTTTTTTTTTTAAGAAAAAATAAATTCGCTTGATGATGTGAAACTATTATCAAATATCGCTGTGCTTAGTAGATAAGTAGTGATTATAACTATTCAAAACTTTATCAACTATATCAAGTTACATAATCATGGAATTAACTCACATGATTAATTATTAATTTTACTCTCTCATTTTTTTTGTTTTTTTTTGTTTTTACTTTACAACAATCTAATTACCTACAATTAAGATCAAACCAAATTTGCTCAAAGGCCTTAACAATCAAATCATGGTACTCATCCGAATTTAGCGACAAGTAGCACGCGAGCAAATCCTCCAAATCCTTGGAGTTTCTCAACTTGTTCTCCACAATCATCTCGACCATCGACTCCTTAAAGTCCCTTTGCGGATCCATCGACGACTTCACCACCACAAAGCTGCCTCCTAAGCTCTTCTGCGCAACAGTGCCTTCTCTATAACAGATATTTCGTACGGTGCTCGTGCCTGAACATTAATTATATTCAGTTTCATGTGAAATAATTAAGGAGAAAATCTAATCAAGATAATTAGTATAGGCAACACAGAAATTTAAAGAATATTCGTTTTAAAAAGTTACAACTATTTAATATATTTTTCTAAAATTGCATAATTTGTCAATAAATTTGTCTACGTCAGCTCCCACATTGACTGTTTATTACAAAAATAGTTATTTTGTCCTTTAATAATAAAAACTATTTTTACTTTTAGTATCGCTATATTAACATCTACGTCTTCTACTGGAACCCAAAATTTTTAAATATTTTTAAATATTTTAATTTTATAAGAGCATAATAATTCTAACACGCAGTAATAACTCAACAGAACGGGAAAAAAAAAAAGTGTGTAAATAATAATAAGAAAAAACTTTGGGATGACAAAATTAATTCTCAATTTGGAACCTTCAATAGCAAATAATAATAATAATAATAATAAGAGTAAACTCCTTTAAAATATATTTAAATAAACTTTTTATATTTTTATGTAAAATTAAATTTCACGTACCCGAGAGTCTCTCCTTATTAAGAGCCCTCTTCGTCGGGGTCGGGGCCGTCGACACCCGTGCTTTGATTTTCGCGCCGGAGAGGCGGGGGGTGTTCGCGCGCGCGCGAAGCCGCTGGAGCCCCGCATAATTGCTCCTACGTTGGAGGGGCTCCGCCGCCGCCGCTCCGCCGCGTCCCCGAAGCGCTCGTCCTCGGGCTGACACGTGTCTGCCGACTTCGTTATTATGGGGGGGAGCTCCAAATCGTTGAAGTCGGCGCCGAGTTTAGTGCTGGTACTGCTCACGCTGCGACTGCTGTTGCTAACGTCGATTATAATGTCGGTGGCAGAGGAGGTCACGGTGCAGTAATTACGGAGCCCGTGATTGTATTCTTGGTGGGCGTTAATGGGCCTTTCATGGGCTTCTTCTCCTTCGTCGTCGTCGTCGGCTTCTTCGTCTTCGAATTCTTTTGCGGCGTCGTCGACGTAGACGTTGCGGAGGTGAAAAGGGCTTTTCGGGGAAGGCGAGGAGAGATCGGAGAGGGTGTCGGGTTCCCAGACGCGGCGGCAGGTGCAGGCGGAGGAAGCCGGAGAAGCGGCGGCGGCCTTGGTGGGCTTCTTGGGCCTTATGGGCCGGACCCTGCTCTTCTTCTTGGATCTCCTTGGTGGGGTTGGTGGGCTTGTAGAGGAGGGGGAGGGAGAGGGGGAGGTGGTGGTGGTGAGGAGGAGGTTCTTTTTGGTGGGGGAGGAGATGTAGAAGGAAGCTCTTTTAGGGAGAAGTGCTTTTTGGGGTGGTGGGGAGAATAATGGCGGCTTTGGGGTGCTCAGTGGAGAAGCTCTTCTTGAGTGGTGGTGGTGGTGGTGGTGGTGGTGGCTTCTTCTAGGAGAGTTTATGTTGATGCTTTGGATTTGGCTTTGGCTTTGGCTTTTGCTTCTGCTTCTGCTTTTGCTTCTGCTTTTGCCTATGTTTCCCATGTCTTTGAGCTTGTAGAACCAAGCATTGGGTATCATATCTGATAATTTGAACTTGTAGTTACCCATAATCTCTATCTCTCTCTCTCTCTCTCTCTCTCTCTCTTGTTTCCTAGGTGTGGAGAGGGTGGGGGGAGCTAGGTGGGGGTGGAGGGAGATGAAGAGGGATAAATAGGAGGAATAATAAAGGTGGTGGGGAGAGAGAGAGAGAGAGAGAGAGAGAGAGAGAGAAGTGGAGTATTAGGCATGGATGGGGTCCAACAAATAAGGCACAAGTGAGAGGACAAAATAGTTTTTTAAGTTTTTAATAATAATATTAGAGGGTTACAACTTACAATGCAAACATAAAGGTGGGTGAGATTCTTTGTGTAATACAATTCTCTAATAATAATAATAAAAAAAAGGCCTTACCCGAGACAAAAGTTTATTTACTTTATAGTAATAAAAAAAAATGAATGTGAAGCACCTATGTGTAACACTTAAAAAAAAAAAAAAAAAGCTACTTACTTTGATGCTTTATTTTGTTATTATGATTCAGGCCTTTGATGGCACATAATATCTAAAAGGAAAAAAATAATAAAATTATAAGTAATTTATATAGTTCAGTCACAAATTTATCACTACATACGACGCTCTAACAAAATGTTATTATATCACTACAAATTAATGCATTCAATATTTTTTTCATCAAAAAATTTATAAAAAAGGTACAAATATATATAAGCGTCCAAAATCGATTATGATTAGAATAAAACTCAAATTCCAACATAGATATTCATATCAAATCTACGTTCCAGTTTGCTCCAAAATAATTCGAACCTCAATAAAAATCAGATGGATCCAATAATTGATAACACATCTACAGTAGTATATGATCATATGCAACCATATATACATAGTAATAAATTAAGCAGAGACATGATGTGGGGAAACTTACGGAACAGTACGTGGAAAAATATATATTTTTTACTTTCATGTTGTCGGGGGCTCATCAACTTTATTATTATTATCATTATTATTAATTAGTGAAATGCATCTTCACCAACTATGTGGTCGCCCATTCCTTTTTGACCTTTTAATGAGTTGGACAAAATGGGTGACGAGGTATAAGTGGACATGAAGATACTTTGCTTAGCTTTGTGGAGGAGAAGTGTACAAAACAATGTGGAATGGGCTCCATTTTATTTATTATCGTTTTTTTTTTTTTTCCTTTTGTTGGTTGTTAGTAGAATAGTTACTGCAAAACACTAAGGGGATGCAAATTTATTTAAATATTTGTGGCATGCAAAAGGTTAAAAAAAGCAAAAAAGAGGAGTTGATACTACTAATTGAATTAAATGAGTTATACGGGACCATTTTGAACACGTTAACAAATGTTAGTAGATAAGACAAATGCATAGAGAAACCCCCCCTAAATATGCGATAATCATGGCTCAAGAGATGGGCATGAAAAATTTAACAAAAATTAAAAAAATAAACTTTTTTAAGGATCATTAAGGTTTTTTAAGTAGCAACAAGTTGAGGTGACTCAACATTATAAAAGGAAATGACATGGTTCAAGCACATGACTCGATGTTTGTATTGTAACTATGACTTAGTCAACTAATCTACATTAATATATATACATATGTTAACTCTTCACAATAAAGAGGTAGTCAACTAATCTACATTAATATATCCAAATGTTAGCTCCTCACACTAAAAACTATTAATGACAATTTAATGTGGAATATTGTGCAGTGAAAACCAATACATATGTGCATTCTTAGTTCATAGATTTATATCTGGTTGGAATTGCTCAAGGATTCAGCACTCAGTTTGATCTCGACAACATTTGATCATAAGGCATCGATCGTACAGTTTTTCACAAATAACTCTTTCAGCGTCAAGGACTAATAACAGTAACTCAATATATAGTTGTATCGTATTTTACATTTTCAATAAGGGCAAATATTTTTTGTGATGACCTTTGATGGCAATGAAATAATCAACCATGAACTGTATGGTACTTAATTACCTAAGTTTTGGTAGAATTAAATGGATGGTCCCTATTAAACTCCTTAAAGTGGTCCTCCTAAATAAAGGGCTCTTGGAGAAGAAAAGGAAATTCTATCCTTCAATGCGACGCATTACTACAGGTGTCTTGGAATGTTATATTCATGAATTTTTGATTTATTAGTAGGTACGACATAGCGAAATTTGTTTTATTCATATACGTAAACTACAGTATTATATAAATTTATCAATATATCAACAAGTCTCATAAAACATTTCTCTTTCATTTGCTGGGTCTCAGTGTTGGAATGATGCAAAAGAGATTCATAAATCAATCAGTAATATATAAAGATAATATTTTGGATCTGGTGATTAATTAGTAATTGCAAGGAATGCATAATGCATGTAACAACTTGAGTTCCTCTTAATTTGTTTGATGTGACACTACATGTGCACTCCCGTAAACAATTAGAATGAGTTGATTGGTTTGGATGTGACCTTGAACTTGCATTTCCCAATTTGCCGTATCAGCAGAGATTATGGACAGTGACTCAGCAACTAATATTGCTACGGATGTTATACACGAATACACGATATATATATATATATATATATATATGAGTAGGGCTAGAATACTTGTAAAAGTATCATGGGGGTGATACTTGTGTGTTTTTAGCCCTTGGATGGAGAGATGTGAGGTTGAGATGATGGTGGTAGGTGGTGGTAGGTGGAATAGTGTTTAATCCAAGGACTATTAATAATCAAAAAGTAGATCCAATGGTTTAAAACTTAATAGCACCATGATGGTGATACTTGTAAAAGTATCGTAGCTCAACTCATATATATATATATATATATATATATTGGGTTCTTAAAATTACGCAACAAACGAGTTTTATTTGTTGGTATATATCTTATTGTTTCTAATAAAATGCACGTGTGAGTAGCTACAAATTTTACATATAAAATTCGAAGTATCTTGAGTTGTTTATCTAGAATATATAATACTTTTATTTTCATTGGCTATCCTTGTTTTTATTTTAGCTGGTCCTTTTTTTCACCCAGCTAATGATGAAAAAGATTGCCTCGTTGGCAATTTGGAACTATGTTGGTGGCTTAGTTTTATTTTCGTATATTGCGACCATATAGAAATACTGACTCAATCAAATTAATGCGCTTCGAGACATACTATGAGTATATTACTTATTACTAAGTATAAGACCTTCATATGTTTTGCATCGAAATAAATAGAGGTGCTTTTAAGGACTTGTTACTTGTGATCAAGCTTATTGAAATTTTAAATATAACAACTTTTGCGCAATAACTAACATGGATAGAAGATATGAATGAAAATGGGCTGGGCCGACTCATGGAACCGCTAAGCTACAATATCCTCAATTGGATTCTCTGGCCAGTCGAGTTTGATTTACTGTATAAGAATTAGACTAGAATACTATCATGAGTACCGGTAGAAGATTGGTGGCTAATAAAATGTTAGATATTAGGTCGAGCCGGATTTGAGCAGGCTGCAAATTTAGCTTCTATCTCATTGGGTTGGGTCGTAGTCGAAGTCACGTATTTCGGTTTGCTGGATTGGGCTTAAGATATGTCCTTCTATGTAGGCCCTTTTCTAGTCCATTAGTACCATGCAATTAACCGAAATATAAAAAATGTGAATCAACTAGGATTCGAACTTGGGACTTCGGGTACTAACCACCAAGCCCTTTGCCATTTGCGTTTGGGACAATCGGTAACATGTGCTATTTCTGCTACAAAAATTATGTAGGATCGATTCTCCTTATGATGTTATGGTCTGATCGATTTACTGTACATACAATACCTGGGATCTTAAGACTCTGTAGACGATCTTATTCATCTACCTAGCATATTTTTGTAAAATACCGACGATATGAATCTGTAGCATTCGCATATAATATTACGTACGTACTAGCTAAAATTACCATTTAAATAGTATATTTATGCCCTTAGTATATAATTTTTTTTTTTAAAGCACAATATCAAACATTTGTATCAAATTGGGGTTTTAATTTCTTTTTACCTAACTAGCAACAATGTTAACTGCTCTTTTTAATCAAATATTTTATTAAAAAAAAAATCCGACTCAACCAATTACGTCGGTGCATGCATGCTACGCAAAGTCGTGTGGGGCCCAAATGCTGACGTGATCCACGGGGGAAATTTAGACCGGGGAAAAGTCAAAAGTCAATGGTCAAAAAGGTGGCCTCTACAGATCTTCATGGCGATCGATCAATAAACTCGTCCCCAAAAAGTAGTCGCTTTTTTCAGACGCGCTTGATACAGTGGTTTTGGTAGTGTGACCAGGGAACATAGAACATGTTAGGTGAAAATGCGCATTAATGTTCCCAACTTACAATTAACCCATTACAATTTTTTATTTTTATTTTTTCACATTGTGGCTTTTGTTTTAATTATTTCTTTTTTTTTTATCTTCTTCGATAAAAAATTGTCATGCATCCAATTGATCTATGACGCTAACTCAACTATCAAACTTATAAGCTAGTTCGTATTCTGCTCGAAATTGACTCACTCAACTGTCTCATTTAATAACTGAACTAAGTTTGAGCTAATTAAGTTTAGCTTCAGCTCCTCGTAATCCATTCAGATTAAAATATATATTAATATAAAATATAGGGGGAAAAAAATGCGCGTAACAACATTATTATTGAATGACAATTATATATATAGAAAGTTCTTTATTTCTTGTTATTTATATAGAGGAAATAATTCTAAATGTTATAGTAAATATAAATGATAAATTGAGTCTAGCACTATATATAAACAGCTTGTAATTAACTACAATTTTTTTTTTTTTTTTTGGGTACAAATTTAAATGAGCCGTTCTGAACAGCTCACATTGACTTATACGTACATAACTAGATGAGCTGGCTCTTTAAACAAGTGTTTGGTTCGCTCACACAGCTAAGTATTATTTATTAGTGAACCAAAACTCAGGGAAAAGAAAAAGCGATCCAAGAATTTAATGCCTCTATAACAAATCATTAATGCAGCAATTAGAACCGTTCCTCTCTACATAATTCAGAAAAATTATACAAACAAATGAGTACAAAGAAAAATTATGTAAATTAAGAAAACCCATCAATAAAGTATGGACCAAAAAAAGAAAAAGAAAAAACAAGCAACAAATGATGTATATATATATAGTCAATAATATCGGCATCTTCCAATCCGATATTTACAAATTATCTCCCTACATATAGTTTATAACTATATTATTATATGAATGAAAAAAAAAAAAAATTAATTAGCTTCAAAAACGTTCTCCACATGATCTAGCTATTGTACTCATTGGTTCCTTTGCTGGGGCCCGAGGGTGGCGTCTTCCCCCTAGGAAGCACGTTGAGCAAAAGCGGCTTGTAGTGCCGCTCCAAAAGCACTTTTTGCGCGGCTTCTTGAGAAGCCATGTTGCATGGTGGCGGACGTAGAGGAGTGGCCATAGTGTGCTCCATCACTAATGGTGTGGCCATGAGGGGAGTATCCGACCGAGGGAGCGCAATGTTGCGGCCGCGGTCGACGGCGGTGTCATCGGTGGCTTTGAGGCCGATCATGGGGCGACACATGGAGAGCTGGGGCTGGAGGAGGAGGAGGAGGAGAGAGAGGAGGACGAGGAGGAGGAGGTGATGGGATTGGAGTTGTAGCAGTGCCATGTATATTTATGTATTGAGAGAGAAAGAGAGATCTAGCGAGAGAGAGAGAGAGAGATTGTATATGCAGAGAATGGACTTTAGAGAGAGGGGAGAGTTTGTGGATGTAGAGAATGGACTTAAGAGAGAGAGAGAGAGAGAGAGAGAGAGAGAGAGAGTTTGTATATAGAGAGAATGGCCTTTACAGAGAGAGAGAGAGAGAGATTGTATGAAGGGTTGAGGGAGAGAATAAGCTTGTGTGGAAGGGGGGTTTAGAGAGAGAGAGAGAGAGAGTTTGTATATGCAGAGGATGGGCTTTAGAGAGAGGAAGAGTTTGTGTATGTAGAGACTGGGCTTTAGAGGGAGAGAGAGAGAGAGAGAGAGAGAGAGAGAGAGAGAGAGAGAGAGAGAGAGAGAGCTTGTGTTGAGGAGATTGGATGGAGGGGTGAGGGGGTTTTATGGGGTGAAGAGACCATGAAAATAATAATAATAATAATAAATGGAAACTAAGGTTGCTTGAGGTGGAATGTTTCAAAAAATAATAATAATAACAATAATAAAAAATAAAATTTTTAAAAAAGAAAAGGCGTATGAAAAGGGTAAGTGAATGTGGGGGGAGGAGCGCTGACCATGCAAGCGGTTGACTTTTTCGCGCGAACGCGATCTAACGAGCGAGCGTATATAATACATACAGGTTGTGCGTACGCGGACGCGGGCACGTGGACTTTAATTGACGAGCAAGAAACGCGCGGAAACGGGGATGTTTTGGAGAGAACTTAACCGTGAAGACGCGTTTGTCACTGACTTGTCACGCACGACTCTAATTAACACATATAATTTCTTCTTTTTTTATATTTAATTATTTATTTATTATTTAACCCCCCTTTAAAAAAAAAAAAAATTTTGAAGTGGGCTTACTAGTTATGTTAATTAGTGAACACTGGACCTGTCTTTTCACGAATCTTGATGACTCGCCGTGTTCCACATGGCATCAACCTCGTCAATGTTGGTCCACTCCGATCTAACACCCTCAAAAATTCGAGTTGACTTAAAAGTAAACTAAAATTTTACGAATCAGCGAAATTTTTTTTGATTTATAAATCACCGTTTTTTATCTTACTTTTAAAAGATATTGAAATCCATTATCTAAATACTGATTCTGCCGCAACATAATAAGAACTTTATTTTTGTTAATTTGGTCAGATATATTCTCGATTGTCACATCAGATATAATCGCGTAATAGTCAAATTTTACTTAAAATAAACAGTTTTTGTGATTCATTTATTTCTTTTTTTTCCCCCAAATCCCCACTCAATTTCATTGAACCCAAAAAAAAGGGGGAAAAACCAAAATAGTTAACATGAGATTTTAGATGGAAATTGGCATTTACATATGATATTTAAATGCTATTTGTTTAGTGAGTAAGATAGCTTGGGGGGAAAAAGAAAAAAAAAAGGGAACAAGATTTTAGATAAATATGAACATTTAAATATGACCTTATTTACAGATATAATTAGTAGACTCTAATAAGATACAATCCTAGTATAACTAGAACTACAAGTTGAATCATTGTGTGACAAAATTTAATTTACATATTAATTAGGATCCATCGCTTTAATTATATATCCTACTAGGAGTACATTTTCTAAAGCCAAATTATATAGATGCAAAACCCTTTTCTCTTGTGCTATATAAATTTCCAAAAATTTGACCCTCAATTGATCTCTACTAAGATGGCTATACAAAAGAAATATATTGGTTGGTTCCTCTTTGGGTTTCTTTTCTTTTTAATCATAACCTACATAATGTGTAGTTTCGTGTATTGTTGCTGGAACAACAATAGCAATGACGACGATGACGATGACGATAACGATGACGATGACGATGACGATGACGACGATCGTGGTGATTATACAGAACTAGAAGAGGTGTTATCCTTAACGCCCGAAGCGCTCGAGAAAATACCAGAGTGGAGCTACGAGGGAGGCGATTCCGACGAGCTCGAGTGCGCGATTTGCTTCGAGCCGTTCGCAGACGGTGATTCGTGCCGGTTTCTGCAAGGGTGCGGTCACTTTTTTCACAAGCTGTGTGTTGATAAGTGGTTGATTAAGAAGCCTAATTGCCCCATTTGTACGGCCACTATTGTTTTAGGCGATGAAGGGATTGATTGGATGGTGTGATTTTATTTTACTTCATTATTTTTTTCTATGAATTTAATTGTTGATTATTCTTTATTTCTTTATTGGATTAATTATTTGTTATATGGTTATTTTTTTGGCTTAAGTTTGATCTTGTTCAATTGGAGATGGAAAAAAAAAAATAGAGAAGAGAAGGGCAAATTTAATTTTCTTCTTTTAAATAATTGAGATTTGTGTTGTATTTAACACTTTAATAAAAGTTTCCAAGTTATCTAAATTTTGAACTAAGTGTTCTTACAATTAAGAACAAATTTCTCTTTACACATTCTTAACACCGCATTCTCTAATATAGGGTAAAATACTTAATAGGATAGTTAATTATTATCGACCGTATCTGACGCAGCAGTTGAATAAGTGTTTGACGGTTAGTATAGGAAATATATAAAAAATGTGGTTATATATATTCTTTTGGTAGAACGACAGAAATTATATTTCATAATAGAACTAGTACGATCTGCAACGTGCAATCATTTAAGAAAATAAATAAAATGTTTTTGTATTTCGCAACCTTTCTGCAATCCCAAATAAATCCGCAATGACTCACCAAGTTCAGCTAATTAAGGTAATGGGCTTGTATCTATGAAAGAGATGCTACTAAGAGAGGCCCACAAAATGTTTAAGGCCCAGTAGGATAAAATTTGCAGCCCATATACTCAATTTATTAGATATGTTTTAATTGGACAATTCTCAATCCTGCATCGATTTAAACTTCAAATTTTTGAATTTTAAATTCAAATTTTTGGTTTAGTGTAAATATGTAAAATTGAAAATTTCCAATATTACCTGAATTTTCTTTTCTTTGCCTATAATAACGACTTTAAAATTCAATTTTCTTCTACTTTTTATTTTTCTTTTTTTGATAAATGTAATACAAAGAAATTCAAATTTCTTTCTTTGAAATTTTTTTTAGAAAACAAACTTTTTTCGCCCACAAAATTAGATTATTTGAGCTCATTTTTTTTTTTTTTTTTTTTTGTTGGAAGAGAAGTGGGATCTGGTAAAGGAACGGCCACTCGTCTGCCACGTGGCGGTTAGTGCACACGTGTGGACCAAATAACGGCTGTAACTACCAAAGGAGGAAGAAAACGACGAGGGACACGCGTCGGAAGGTGATTGCTTGCACGTGATGGACCATGTAATACCTGTCCACTGAGTTTGTGGTGGATAATGTTTCCAGTTTTGGCCAATAGAAATAAGGCACGAAATGTTTTTTTTCTAGCTAACAATCTCTTTCTAACAAAGAGTCAAAATTTTTTCAAATTTTTTTTTTAAAATCAATATGTAATGAGAGTTACATTTTCTAAAATACGTAGAATGTTTTATTTTATTTTATTTTTTGTCAATTGTCATCGCTTTTCGTCCTTATAAATTTACATCGTTTATAAAAATACTAGAGAATATCAAAAAATATAATTTTAAATTTTAATTATTCATATATCTATAGCTAAAAAAAGCTCGCGTAAATAGTGTACAAAGCCACTTTTTCTCTGTCTTATATTTAATAATTGAGCGATAAAATATTAGATATTTCCCTATTTTATAAGTTTGCTTATGATTTATGAATAATATGACTATCAAATATATATACACATCAATAATGTAAAAATGAGAAATAAGAATCAGATTTTATTTAGGATAGTGGACAGATTATATTACATGCTGTGAAAAAATATAATAAAAATATTTTATTTATTTTCGTACAGGATATCATAATGCATATATTATATAATAAGTCGATCAAATATATTTTTTAGGGTTAGTTGCATACAACTCTCTTTAAATATCGCGAACTGCAAATATATCTCTACAAAATTCAACTTTGTAGGTAAAATACTTAACATAATTAGTTAATGAGGTAAATTGATATTTTTATCCCTTATATATTATACCCTTTTCTTTCAATCAAAATTCTAACAATGAATTTTTTTTTTCCTATAATCAGAATTTTTCCGTCCCCGGCCATTCATCCATCACGCATGTTGCTTTGTTCATATCGAACGTGTGTTCCTTTTCCATTTAATTTTTTTATGATTTTTTCTCATTTTACTTTAAAGAAAAAATTTAGGAGAAAATGAGTGATAAAAAAGGTTGCAAAAATGATGGATTAGGTTGGATTTTAAAGAAAAATAAGATGAGTAAGAAAATAATCATTGAAAATTTTTTGAGAGATATTTCTAAGCCATTATAGCAGTAGGGACTTTTAGACGGACATATTTGTGATGACAAATATGACGTTTTACTCATCTGCTGTTAAAAAGTGAATAATTATCTAATAATAACAAATCTGAGGGACAAATATGAATATCATTGAACTTTTACAGCGATGATATAAAAAAATTAAACTTTATAAAATATATTTATAATTCGCTATATTAAAAAAATCTGTATGCAATTAATCCTATTTCGTGCATATATATATATATATATATTCAAATTGAGCCTCAACTCTTTTTAGTTAACATCGTAAAGCAGAATCTAGAGCGCAAAGTGGCCCCAAAATAATTCGCTACACTACAGAGGAGACAGCCATAAAGCATCGGGCGGTCTATAGATGGCGTGGTGCACCTGGTGCACGCAAAAATTTTGCTCTTAAAACGCGTGGCGTGTTCCCCTTTTTTTTTGGTTTTCTTAATATTCTCTCGGCTTCGTTAAATTTATGAACCAGACGCTATTGCTTGCTTGCTTTCGGCGGTAGCTTTTGATTTTTTGAGGACAACAAAATTATCGCGAATTCATGGACTTTTTTACCCCTCAATATTGTAGAAAATTACAAAAAAAAAAAACCCAATACCGTATATTTATACGATTCTAGCCCAATTATTATTACATTGATCGAGAGACAGTTTAAGTAAACAGTCGGAGAGTGAGAAATTTATAATTTTCGTCGATTTAGTTTTAACGTTCATTTTACAGAACTTGAAAGTCAATCTCTTTATAATTATAACCGGGAGATTGGAAATTTTACGATTTCGATAATACCGACACTTACAAATTTCATAAAATCACAAATTCAAGGCCTGAGATTAAAAACAAAAAAAATAACAAAACCTTAGATGAAGAGGGCTCTAATTTTTCATTTTATTTTTAGCTATAAGTATTTATTTAATTAAATGTTTGATAAATTAAATAATTCAAAACTTTTGTTGGGATAAAATGGCAAACTATAATTTTGAGTCTCGAAAAGAAAAAAAAAAGCAAGAAAAAGTTATAAAATTTTAATGTAACGTTTTTTTCATGGTTCTGATAAGTGCTGTGGATAAAGTAATCTCGCGTAAAATTTGTAAACAATAAAGAAAAATATAACCAGTATATTTGTATACTAGTGAAATAACCTGCGCGATGCGACAGGTAGATAATTAAAAAAAAATTATAAAAAAAAATAAGAATATAAAAATATAGATATTCTATAATTGTTGAGAATAGTACAGCTGGTGATTACATCATAAGTCGTTCATGTCAAGAACGCATAAGGAGCAGCGAATGGGGGCCGGAGCGCTTTGAGCAGTGAGCGACAAAAAAGGGGAGAGAAAAAGAAAAATCTAAAATCATGTATTAAAAGATCCATAACTGTTCAATAAGTAAGGTAAGAAAAGAAGGAGATAAACCTTTGTTGACTAAGGAGATTAAAAAAAAAGGAAATGGGAGGAAAAAAATAGAGAGAAAAAGAGTTGAAAAAGATAGTTGTGAAAGAGAAAATAGTTTTACTAAAATAAAAGAGAATAAAAAAAATTAAAAATAATAGTGGGTCCCACCACCCTCAAATGAAGGTGATACATTCATGTAGATTTAGCCATAAAAATTATATATAGATATAGATTATGCGGTAACATTTGTATAGCATAGTATAAATTTTGTAGTTATCTTTTACAACTTTTCCCTACCCAACGAAAATTTGACTTTCAAAAATTTAGCTTAAAATACCTAAATTCTATTTTTTGTAATTAACTAAATCTTAAATATAATATAATTTGCAATTAAATTTAGGGAAAACTTCAAAAACCCCCCCTGTGGTTTCGTGCATTCTCACTTTGCTACCCTGTGGTTTAAAACGTATCAACTTACCCCCCTGTGGTTTCATTTTTATCTTTTCGGAAGCTTTTTCGTTAATATTTTGTTAAATTATATACAAAAAACTTCAGATAACCATCTATATTTATCGAATAGTCACTTTAGTATCCTTTAATTTTAACTTTGTCACTGATTTAAAAAAAATAATAATAATAAAATTGATAACAAAAAGATAAAAACGAAACCACAGGGGAGCAAATTGATACGTTTTAAACCACAGGGTAGCAAAGTGAGAATGCACGAAACCACAGGGGGGTTTTTGAAGTTTTCCCTTAAATTTATAATGTTTATAAGATGCCATGGGTTTCTAATTTGCCGTATATTACTTCTTCTGTATTTTTCATTTCCAAATTGCGTAACACTCCCAAATTGACCTTCTCATACATAATAATAAAAATTGTGCCTCTTTTGTATACAATAATTTATCCAACCGACCAAAACGTATTATAAATTATTAAAATATTTTAGTAATGCAACGTGGACTCCCAAGTTTTATTATTATATAAAAAAATAACAGTGTGTGGCCGATCCATTCCACTTCTAATAAATAGTCATACATTTATTTCTATATTAAAAAATTAAAATAAACTTTTAAACCGTAAACAATCAACAAAATTTTATTCAAATAAATTTAATTCCAATCAAAGTAATTGAATTGCTCACATAATGCTCTTTTTTTCCTTTTTTTTCTTTTGGTACACATATAGTTAAAAAAAAGAGAAAATCTCCCCTAACTTTTTTATTTAATAATTAAAAAAAAGATTTTGGCCCATTGGGCCCTTGTGGTTGATCCCTTTCCTGTAATATTTACGAAATCGAGGGGCGTTTTTGTAATGAAACTACCACAGCGATATAATATATAATCGCCCATTATATGAAGCTTCTCATGCGACGCAGAAGCAAAATCGAGAGGACGAGGCAAAATCGAGAGGTTTCCCAATCCCGCCCCCTCTCCGCTCCAATCCGCGATCCCCATCAACGTTTAGGGTTCCCCTTTACCCGATTTTAGCTTCGGTGGGTCGATTTTTCCGAGTTTGGGGATCGAATCGATCGGGTGGAGCTCCTTTTTCTGGGCCTGGAGAGGTAAGATTCGTGGGATCTCGCCCCCATTTCCGTTTTTAGCTGTATAGTCCTTCGATTCCGATCATTTTGATCCTTTTCAGGGTTTCTTTTCGTAGTGAGATTGTGGATTCCTTAATTTAGGTTTAATTATTGAGCTTGCTTACATATAATTTTCGAATTTCATTGCAATTTCATAGGTTTGGATTCAATAAATGATGCACGTGATGATTGTTGGATTTGTGGACGAGTCTTTATATGATCTTCTCCATTATTGTGTGCATTCAATGTAAACTGTTGTAGATATCGAGTTTTTCTATTTTGTTTTCAATTTTTAGATAAGGTTTATTGTGCAAAAGATGATCTTTTACGTTTGTTTCAATCCTTGCGCGGTTATATTTACATACAAATTGCTGTTTTTTTTTTGTGAGTTGATGAAACTTTTTTTAAAAAAATTTTCGTTTCGGGCATATGTAATCTAATCATCGGAGATTATTAGTACACGAAATAGGCCTTTCCAAGTTATAAGTGGTCAAATTAGATACATTTAATGGTTGAGAAATTCGTTGTTCATTTAATCCCTCCATTTGGATGCTTGTATGAGGAATTAATTTTCATGTTTTATTCTAGATTCTAGATCATATGAATCAGTTTGATAGCTTGATGAGGAAATTTTTAATTCTATATCAAATCCTCGTTATTTTCCTTGTGTTTTGGTCAAGCCTTTTGATTTATTGAGTTTTCCCTGTTAATTTATCTTAGGAAGTGCAGTTTTTTAATCTCTATGTTGTAATTATGGAAAATAACACCACCCCTTTTTCCTAGTAATTTTATGTTGTTCAAACAGATTAAAAAAAAAATTACCTTATTGGCAATTTAAATCCTGGATTGCTGATAACTACCAAATCTTATTTTATTAATCTCCCTATCATATTTGTGTTTCCTTCAGAGATTCCCAGCCAATTGCGGAAGAGATACCTGGGAATGCAGAAAAATGTGCTTGCATAGCAAAAGGTTCTTTGCCGAGGTACGCGAGATTATAACTCCATTTGAACTAAAATCGTTCACTGTTGATGATCGGAACCAACATAGCCCTATCAGCTCCTTTCTCCCTGTACTAAAGTGTGATGAAGTTACAATAAGTATTGGCCATGTCGTATTAAATCACGGCCTCGGTGACGACGGTTGAAACTTTGTTCATGAGATAATTTAAAAAAATAAGAAGAAGAAGAAGAAGAAAAAGATCCTGCTTTTGTATATACTTTACATAAGAACAGCACGGCCGCGTGCATTCTGGCTTGTGTGCGAATAAAATAAGAAAGAATGAGCACTTCTAGGACTATTCTGATGCAAAAATATGAGCTCGGGAGATTATTAGGGCAAGGAACCTTTGCAAAGGTATACTATGCAAGGAATCTTAAATCGGGGCAGACCGTTGCTATAAAGATGATCGATAAGGAGAAGGTTTTCAGGGTTGGGCTCATGGAGCAGATCAAGCGAGAGATCTCCGTAATGAGATTAGTGAGGCACCCAAATATTGTTCAGCTTTACGAGGTTATGGCGAGCAAGAGCAAGATTTACTTTGTCATGGAGTATGTTAAGGGCGGTGAGCTTTTTAACAAAATTGCAAAAGGGAGGCTCAAGGAGGATGCCGCGAGAAAATATTTCCGTCAGTTAATTAGTGCTGTCGATTATTGCCACAGCAGAGGGGTTTACCACCGAGACTTGAAGCCCGAAAACTTACTTTTGGACGAAAATGAGAATTTGAAGGTCTCTGATTTTGGCTTAAGTGCGTTAGCGGAGTCAAAGAGGAAAGATGGCTTACTCCATACTACTTGCGGGACCCCGGCTTATGTTGCTCCGGAAGTGATTAGTATGAGAGGTTATGATGGCGCAAGAGCTGATATTTGGTCTTGTGGCGTGATTTTGTTCGTGCTAGTTGCCGGTTATCTTCCTTTCCACGATTCAAATCTCATGGAGATGTACAGAAAGATTGGCAAAGCTGAATTTAAATGCCCTAGTTGGTTCTCTCCTGAGTTAAAAAAGCTTCTATTTAAGATCCTGGATCCGAACCCTGTTACCCGGATTTCTATATCAAAGATAAAGGAGAGCCCTTGGTTCAGAAAGGTGCCTGATGACAAGCAATCCAAAAATGAGGCGGATAAAAAAGATAATGTCGGTGCTGATGATGCTTCAGCTTCTACTTCCCAAAGCAGCAATATGGCTGCTGCTGAGGAAAAGGAAGAGTCGATGAGCATCTCAAATTTGAACGCTTTCGATATAATATCGCTCTCAACGGGATTCGATCTTTCGGGCCTATTCGAGGAAAGGAGTGGTAGAAAGGAAGCACGATTCACTACCAGGCAGCCCGCGCCGAACATTATCTCGAAGCTGGAGGAAATGGCTAAGAGCTTGAAGCTGAATGTGAAGAAGAAAACCAACGGGATTTTCAAGGTAGAGGGACCGAAGGAAGGGAGGAAGGGCATCGTGGAGCTGGATCTAGAGATATACGAGATCGCCCCTTTGTTTCACTTGGTGGAAATGAAAAAGACTAGCGGGGATACGCTGGAGTATCAGAAGCTGCTGAAAGAGGAGATAAGGCCGGCTCTCAAAGATATTGTTTGGGCCTGGCAAGACGACGAGCAGCAGAGTCAGGAGCCGCCACCGCAGCAGCAGCAGCAGCAGTCGTGAATGTATTGATAAAGATTTATAATTTGACTCGGAATTCACCGGCTTTTTCTTGTTCAAGTAATCTACACATGTAATTGACTTACCTGTATTTTGCAGATAATACATACTTCTTTTTTTTTTTTCCTTCTATTTTTCTTCTTTTTCCTCTTCTCGCGCGCATCATTGATGTACTGCACTCACTCCTGCGTGGAGAATACCATTGTGTGTTGTTTCCTGGTTTGTGTACTTGATCTTCAATTTGAGTTTAAATGCCTCTTTCTGCTTTCTTGTTTTCTTTTTTGTTTAGTTGGTTGATGAACTCATTTACCTGCGATTACTTTTTTCCTTATTTTGTAAAAGCCCTGGTAACATATTTCTATTGATTCTGCACCGTGGAACTTTTTTTCCCCCCCTCAAATCTTATGCTCCTCAACTTCTAGGTGCTTTTCAAATTTTGCACGCTTTTCCTGCAGCTTCTTGTACACATTTATAAGAACAGAGATTTAAATATCAGGGAACATGTATTAGCGGTCTTAAATTGCAACAAAGGAAAAATAATAAATAAATTCTTTTACAAAATATCCTTTTATTTGCTGTTAAAAAAAAAAAAAACTCATGTTTTTAATTGTCACAAAAACTGACCGGTTTGTCTCTTTCCCGTAATTCTGACAAAACCGCGGAATGGATTTTTCAAAATCCGCATTCAAATCCCTCTAGCTTTAAAATTTATATTCAAATCCAAACCCGATAACAAATCCAAACTTCAAAATTTTAAAACCAAAATTCAATAGTATCATGTTCAAATCTCAATTTTACGAGTGCAAACTTAACTTTTTCTGTATTCTATAAAATATGAAATCGGCTTGGGTTTGGGTTCGAATTCGTGTTCCGATTGGGCTCACACACACACACACACACACAAAATCCGAATTTGGATTTGTCGTATTTCTCTTCTCCGCGTGAGTGAGAGCGAAGTAGAGAAAACACGTGGCTTGGAGCTTTGGACACGTGACACTGTGCACCGTTTCCCATCCCCATCCCCATTCCCCACCCAACCCCGCCTTTTTCTCTCCATCGCCTCGAAGCTCCGATCGAATTGCTCACAGAGCTTGTGCTCGATCGATCCGATCACGACGAAGATGGGATCGATACCCCATGTCTCCCCCTTCTCCTCCCCCATCTCCTCCTCGTTCTCCTCCTCTCTCCGCCGATCCCTCCCGCGATCGATCTCTTTCACCAATTCGATCATCGGGAGCACGAAGACGAAGATCGGATCCGCCGCGCGAAGGTTCCGGATCCATTGCGCGGTCTCGGAGAGCGGGACGATGGAGGGGAGCCGCCGCGGTGGCGAGAGGAGCGGCGGATCCGGGCGCAGGGAGGAGGACTACAATACCGTGATGAAGAGGCTGATGAGGAACCCCTACGAGTACCACCACGACCTTGGTGAGATTTTTTAAACCCTAATCGTAGCTGTGCTTTGTTTGATCACACGGTAACTTGTGAACTTGATTCTGTGATTTTTTCTTTTTTGGGAGTAGAAACTGTGTAATTTCCACTTGGGAGCACCTCTCAGTTCTCATTTTAGTGTTAAAAATCGTAAGGAGAACCAACATTAACTTCTATTTTTATTGAATTGAGGTATTCTGTTTACTTAAATTGAATGGACAACAATTGTTCCCATTTCATTTGCTACAAAGTGATTAAAGCTATGAAATTATTGAAATGAACACTGTAATTGAGTAAGATCATTCTTGTTTGAATGAAAACTTTGGAAAATAAAGTTGCTGCTGTGGTGTTCTTAGGCCACTTCGGACGAAGCAAAGTGAAAGAATTATTACTCGAGGCTTGTAGTTAAGTATTTTCCACGGTCTTATTGTGAGTTTGATTTCTCTGTATCCTGGAATTTAGGCATGAATTATACTATCATAAGTGATAGCTTGATTGTTGGATCCCAACCTCAGAAGCCTGAAGATATCGATCACTTAAAAGAAGAGGCGAACGTCGCGTACATTCTCTGTTTGCAGCAGGACAAGGACATGGAGTATTGGGGAGTTGATTTCCAAGCTATTCTTGCGCGATGCAAGGAGCTCTGTATTCGGCACATGAGAAGGCCGGTAAGTGCCGCATCACTCTAATATTTCTGTTTCGTGGATCATCTGCAGCAGTCTTAGGAGTTCCCACAGGATTTAGAAAATGCTGTCCACATGGGCCAAACTAGCTCTAAAAATGGCTTTTTGGGGCAATGTAACCCTCTATTTCTCTATATTTCTCTATTACTATCCTTAATCTCTACATTGTATTGCCAAGTTGCAACTGAAAGAAGGAATTCATTTATCGTTGATATCCTTTCGATATGGAAACAAACAGGCGAGGGACTTTGATCCAGATTCCTTGAGGTCTCAATTGCCGAAAGCAGTTTCTTCACTAGAGTGGGCCATATCAGAGGGCAAAGGAAGAGTCTATGTTCACTGTAGTGCTGGACTGGGCAGGGCACCTGCGGTTGCTATCGCTTATTTGTTCTGGTTCTGTAACATGAATGTGAGCCCCAATTTCGAACTATTTTTCTCAACTTGACGTTCTTTCTTCCCCTTGGTATATCAAATTCAAAATATGAACAAAAGAAGCAGCAGTGACATAATATCTTCTTGTAATTAAACTTTGTGATGCTACGTATTTTGCCTAACAGCTCAACGCAGCATATGAGAAAGTGACTTCGAAAAGGCCCTGTGGACCTAACAAGAGAGCTATTCAAGGGGCGACTTACGATCTGGCGAAGAACGATCCATGGAAAGAGCCTTTTGAGAGCTTGCCCGAGCATGCCTACAGTGGTGTTGCTGATTGGGAGAGGACGCTGATCCAAGACAGAGTGCGTGGACTGCGAGGAACTTGAGCAACCGTATGGTACCTTTTTGTTTTTAACTTTGTAGAAGTTTGCTTCTTACCTATTGCTGCTTATATTGTCCTGTTTGATTGTACAGGAACAAGGGATTATTATAAACTTACAATCTAGGAAGAAAGACCAGATCTAAAAAGGTTTCATCCCAGACCATTTCCTTATCATCTTATATGAGCTTTATTAGTGAAATAGAGAAGCGTCTATAAAATTTAGGTGAAAACGTCGAGAAGTTACCTGGACTATAGTGCTTTTGAAATGTGATTTTTAAAAGGTTTGATTTCGGTACCTAACTTATTGTTATATTTTGGTTCCACTGCCTCTCCGTCAAAACTTAATTTTAACCTAAAGGAAAAGTGAGTTACTTAAATGGAATATTATGTGGATTTTTCAATAGAAACCATTGTTTTGTAACTCCTTCAATTGAATATTTAGTTAGGTTGGTGAAAAATTCAATTCTTATTATTGATGACATTTTCTATAATCTTTTTGACAGAAACCCCTTTTTTTGCAAAAACCTAAGGAGAAGTACTGCAATAAAAAATAATTGAATGTTAAGTACCAGAATCAAAACTTTGGAAGCGTGGTATACATCTCAAATTGTGCTATAGCCCTTCGACTGGCTCGTCGACAAAATCGCAGTCACAGGGTGGAAAGTGGTGCAGAGTTGCAGAGTTCAGAAGCAGCTTCTGAAGATAAAAATTATCTTGGTGCTAGCAAGGATCACTTAGCTTTATCAATCTCTGTAATGTGTTTCTTAGACTTACGATGATAAAGAAATGCGGAAATTGTACCTATGTATAAGCTTTTGATTTTTTCCTATTGCATGTTTTATTATATTTACAGCAATTATGCAAAGGTGTTCTCAGAATTGCTTTTGAACTTTTTCCGTTATTGAAATTTGAAGCTTCTATTTTTGGGAAAAATTGCAATAAGTTTTTAGATTCTGAATGTGGAAACTTCAGTTTGAAATTTTCGCTTTGTTTTTATTGGAAGATTTTACACGAATGTAAAGAATTTTGTTGTGAGAAAAAAGAGTAAGCGACTATTTATTTAGTTAATATATTACTAGGCATTAGGCTATTATTATATTATTATTAATAGTACCAATGAGGTTTTCGGTCTTTGGACGAAGAAATGTGCGGTTAGGATGATAGTGATTTTCCGCAGTTGAGTAGGTGATTGGTTGATTGAGTAACATGATCTAACAATAAAAATGATTAAATTGGCAGATCTAACAATGAAAATCTCAATAATATGGCAGAAATGATCAAACCGATAAATCTAGCGATGAAAAATTCGATAGTATGGTAGTCGGCATCTCCTACTAGATATAAATAAATTATTCTGGCAGATTCATGAAAACAAGTATAACTATTATATTATCGAAAATATAGAAGATCTAGTGTTTTCGACTTTTTAACTCTTAAATCAACACCTTTAATCGTTTCTAACTTTTAGATTAATATTATTATCTTATGGAGACTACTCAACCTAGGAGTACTACTCAACTCGAGGGCGGACTGCAATCATCCAAACCGCACAATTCTTGATCTAAGGATCAAAAAGTCGGAAGCGTTAAATTCTCTGTACTTCCGATGGCACAGTAGTTCTACAGCATAAAAAACTAACAACAAATCAAAATTATGTGTGAGAGAAATTCTCAATGTTACTGACTGTTCCTAGCACAAGTGGCAAAAAGGCTTGGTGGTAAGTACCCGAGATCAAGTTCGAATTCTAGTTGATTCACATTTTCAGCCAAGTTTATTTCTAAATGAAATAAACGAGATGAGTCGCATGCCACCTATCTTTGAAAAAAAAAATAGTTGATTCATATTTTCAGCTAAATTTATTTCTAAATGAAATAAACGAAGCGGGTAGCATGCCACCTATCTTTCAAAAAAAAAGAAAAAAAAAAAAAGAAATTCTCAATGAAAATAAAAAATCGTCGACAGCAGGGTTCGAACCTGCGCGGGCGAAGCCCAACAGATTTCAAGTCTGTCTCCTTAACCACTCGGACATATCGACTTTGCTTATTCAATGCCGATTAACATCATCCATATTATAAAATATTAAAGAATATTAGAAGCAAATGGAGTCCTAAACAATGGTTTAGCGCGACAAATTCCGCACTTATGTTAGTGTAGGATGCATCAAGGACGAAGCCACATGACCAATCAGGTAGCCCCCAAATCATTTTGTGCACTTGTGGTTCTCATACAAAGCCGTATATGATCTGGTGATTTTTTAAAGACGGGTTAATTTATAAAAGTCACTGAAAATATAGTGAACGACAAATGTATTTATATAAAGTTTTACTTTCATATGTTGTTATTTAAAAAGTCATGATATTTTCAAATATATTTCTTCCGTTAGAATTCGTTAGAAAAATTCAGTAAATCATAGATTAAATATTTAATCCTGGTTAGTTTTTGACATTTTTATGTCTTTATATTATACTATTATGATTTTTGGAGAAATATATTTGTGGTGACAAAATTAAAAATTTGGACGGTTTTCTAATGATTTTCTAACGGTAACAAGTCAGATGGACATATTTAAAAACATAAGAACTTTTGTAAGGACAACATATGAAAGTTGAACTTTATAGGAATATATTTATAATTTACTATATTTGTAGAGATCTATATGAAATTAACTCTTTTTAGAAATGTATTCTTTATATTAGTAGCCGTATAGATAGTATAGATAGTACTGGGACAAATCAAGTGGTTAATTTTGTTTCTTTTTTGGATTGCAAATGCTTCAAATCCTCTTAAAAGTTTTTTTTTTTCGCTTTTTCTCCTCACATTTTGAGCCAAAGATTAAAAGGGAACTTAATTCCGTAAATCTCAATCATAACTAAACGGGAGAAAAAAAAAGAAGTAAAAGCATTAATACAACATTATGTTTTGTCTCAAAACAAAGAAAAAAAAAAAAAGAAGAAAAGTTTACAAAAAAGGAGCCACAATCATCATCATCATCATAATTATATATCATTCAACTTAATTTTGGCCACTCAAATTGATTGAAATGGTCGATCAATTACACTTCTTCTATTTTGGTAAACGTGTCGATTAATTAATTAGTTGGAGTTATTTTATTTACTCCACTCAACATACTTAACACATTGAATTAATATTACCTCAAACTCAAGAGTACTTGATAAGTATTCCTTAATTTATAGACCCACACTCCACTACTCACCAATCACCATTGCAAAAATGTTTAAGCAACATCATGGCTCCTCAAACTCTAAGACCCCCACCACATGCGCCATGTGCCTCATAAGAATTCCTATGGCCTTGTTGCATGCTCCTACCATGTTGTAGTTGAATTATCTAAATCACTTTGTTCTTAGCTCAAATTTCATATAAAAAAAAAAATCTAAGATCTAATTAGGTTATGTCCTTCTCACTGAAAAATATTGGCTTAAATCGGCTAGAATTTTGCTCTGTGACAAAAAGCTAGGTTGGGCTGAGTTATATTCGAAATGGCGCGAGACTGTTTGAAGTAGCTGGAGGATGGTTGGATTGAGTCACAATCAAGATATATTTATGGGCGATGTGTCATATGCTTTAAGCAAATTTGTTGCGTATTTCGAACAATTTGAGCTTTTAAAATTAATGGTTAGCGTCAATGATCCGACAAGTAGTATCAGAGCCATAAGTCATAGGTTCAATTCTCGCATGCTGAAGCATTGTACTGTAACGGGAGGTCAGGTTGGGCATAGTCACGTTCGAAATGGCGTATACTCGTAATTTTCATGAAACTTGCTCTAACATCTGGTTTGAATTTGATTCCAGTTAAACCAACAAATAAACATTTTATGGTGTATATATATATCCTATTAAATCAAAATCCAATTAGAGTCTTAATTACTTGTTGCATGTTCTATGCATACCAATTTTTACAAAAAAAAAATTTGTTATTTCCCCAAAAAAATCAACAAGTGTTAACATCAAGGAGATCGAATGAGTTTGTTCACCTATATCTCTAAAGTAAATACCCAAGTGGCCATTAATCTTTTCCACCATAACAGTATTAAAATTCCATTGATGGCGATCATGGTGACAACATGCTTAAGCACCACAAATTCAGTAATTTTTCCTAATTAATTAGTGGTGAAACCATGAGAAACCCACTAACTCCATATGCATTATCCCACACATTTTACTTTTAGCCCCAATTAAAGCCCCAGTTCTCAAGTTCATGTTTAATTAAAAGATCACAACGGAGTAATTAACAAAATTAAGAGATAATGAATCAAAATGTTGTGTTAGTCAATCCATGCACGATTTAATTAACTAAACATGCACGATGGTTTGGAATAAAGGATGATGGCCTTTCCCACTACAATTAATAAACAACAATTCTGGAGGCACCTATTGTCCCTAGCGAAAGTGGCAAAGAAGTTTTTTGGTTGGTATCCGAGATTCTAAGTTTGAATCATAGTTGATTCATATTTTCAGCTAAGTTTATTTTTAAAAAATAAATGAAGCGAATAGTATACTATCTTTCTCTCTTAAAAAAATAATAATAATAATTTCTGGAGGCCATAAATACTTCCCATTAAATGGCATCTTAATTGATATTTATAAAAAAACCCAACCCCACCACTTGCAATAAAAAAATTTTAAGGCACTAATATATGAAACTTAACTACAAAAGTACAAAGTCAACACACTCATGTACCATGCACATGGGCCTTTTAATATGAGTCCCCTATCTAGATGTGTTCATGGAATCGTATACATGCATGTTCATGCTTTAATTCTCCTCCCACACAATCACATCCTCTATTCCATACACTCACTCTCTCTCTCTCTCTCTCTCTCTCTCTCTCTCTCTCTCTCTCTCTCAAATCCACATACTAGAGATGATGATCCCAAATGCCCCCGATATTCCAAAAAGTCCTCCTAGGATCAAGCATGATGGCAAGTTCTACTCAATGCTCCTTTCCAAGGAGAGCTCCTTGGCCAATCAGTCCTTTAGGGTTGCTTCGGGATCTGTGCCGTTCGTATGGGAGTCCGTGCCTGGCACGCCCAAGGTCACCATCGCCGTCGCCGCCGTCCCATCCATCACACCACCACCCTCTTATTGGCACCACGCCAGTACAGCGGCCAACATCAAGAGCACGACGAGCGAGAATCAGAATCAGAATGAGAATAAGAATAAGGAGAAGAAAAGGAGCAAGTACAGGAATTTTATTGCCGCCATCTTCCGCAAGCTCACTCTGATAAGGAGGAAGCGGACGCAGCCGGCACCGTCAAGCCGAATTTCGTCCTCCTCGCGGTCCTCGTCGCCGTCGCCTTCGTTCTCTCGATCCAACGTCTCGAGTTCGCGATTCTCCAGCTCGAGGATGCTGTTCTCCTCGGCAGTGAGAGATGACCAGCCGGACGATCTTCCTCGGTGTTTCTTGTGCTTTCGGGTGAGGTCGATTCCAAAAGTGCATTTCTTCAGGCGTGGTCGTAAAGGAAAAATTGGTGCTGATCACTCGGGAGAGATTTAAAAATATATATATATATATTTTAAAATAATTCTAAAATTGACCATGCGAAAATTATTTGCAAAATGACCATGCGAAAATTATTTACAAAAATGACCATGCCAAAATTATTTGCAAAATTGTTTCTCCTTCCCACAATGCAAGTGGAGAAGGGAAATACAGTTTATGTTATGCCAAATACGGCGAATGATTTACATTATTCAAAATATGAAGAAATATTTGATATGCCCCTAAGAATATTATACAATATACATGCTGCGTAATTAGTAGTCCTAAGCCATGTACCATCACCTGCTTAAGCTTTTTTCTCACAAACCCGTTATACTCCTATGCTCACAAAATGTGCTTTCAAAAAATAGTAAATCATTCACCATAATTAGCTCAGTAGTAATATTTCTATGAGATCATTTTCGAAAATAAAGTATCTGTTAGGATTATTTTTGGAAATAATAACTTAGCCAAAGTATCTTAATTTCCTTGTTGGTGTACGTAGTGTGCGACGGTCGATCAAGATCGAAGATGTTATATATTACCCCTTAGTAATAAATAGAAAGTTGGATGTATGCTCATGCTGAAAGAAAGAAAAAGAAAAAAGAAAAAAAAAAAAAGATATGCTCGTTTTGGAATAAAACATGATTACTTTGTGATAATTTCATGGTGAAATAGTGTCCACTTGTTTTCGCATTTGGTTTTGCAATTTAGTCCAAATATGTTATATACAAAAGCTTCTCTTATTTTTTTATTACTATGATGAGTGCAAAATATGGAATGATTCCCTTCAAAAAGAAAAAAAAAATCACACAAAAGGTGTTACAGGGCAACATAATAGTTGTCATATTAGGAACCGATCATATTTATATAGTTGGTTTAAAGTTTGATGATTTGTACTCAAAATTTTAAATTTGAAATTTAATTACTTCATAATTTTTAACTAAATTAATTAGTTTTTAATATAGACGTAATCTAATTGTTGTTGTATCTCTTTCTTGTTATTTTTTTTTCTCTTTCTTTTTGCCAATTGTACACGGGAGTACAGTATAATTGTTTCGGCAAATAAAGGTACCTTTTAATTATATAATAACACGATCAATTTCTTTTGAATTGTACCGGATACACTAATTATGGCCACCTCAATTGTGCCGTACTGGGTCGAATTTTTCGGTTGGAACGCTACATCAGAATTAAATTACAGAAACGTATTTTTGAAACATTCTTTTATAAGTATTTTATTTATGTCAAAATTTTTAAAAAAATACTACTAAACCTTAAATATAAGTCAAATCCAATCAAAAATAAAAAGTTGCTCTACTAAACCAATCTCATCCAGCCCATTCGACCCGATTAGAAATAGAAAAGGAAAAAAAAATAATCACCATCTCCCTTTCTTCTCCTTCGCCGGCGCAGCTGACGAGATACGGTTCTGGCGGCTAGAGTTCTACGATCGTCACGTGTTCCCCGGCCACAAGTCGCTAGAAAATTAAGTGCCAAATATCAAGGCGGCCCCATATATATATATATAGCGACCTCACATACAGCAATACTTTTTAAAAGTGTCGGTAATTTAGCCAGCAACACTTCTTTTAAATCTATGCCGACATTTAAAAGTATCGCTATGCATCGTTTTTGTTGTAATGAAAAATTTCGTAGCCATTTTAGGTTCGGATCTGGCTCGCAATAGCTGAATCGGGCCGGTGGAACTGAATCTGAGCCCGAGGCTTAACTTGGCCCGTAATTTCCAAGTGAATCTGAACCCACAAGAAACACATTTTACCCATTTTAGGTTCGAGCCTAGCCCGAGTCTTAGCCAAATTTCTACTAGATGTGGACACAATTTTTGCTAATAAATGGGGTTTAATTTCAACAAGTGTTGTTCAAGTACAGTTATTTGAAGAATTACTAACAACTCTATAAATACGCCATATAAGTTTTGATCATAATAGTACCCAGAAAAAAAAATACAAATAATTGAAACTTTTTTTTTTGTTTGCCAATAGTAAAATTGTTTCAATAATTTAATACGCATGTTCAATCAATGTATACAAACTTCTGCTTTGTTAATATCACGGTGGTATCGATGTTTTATATCTGAAATTAGATGAATGACGGACCTTTTACTGTTATCTTCACTTTTTATCTTTATATAGATAAATTGTTAAAATGCTCGTGAGCTTATTAACTGCATTTGCTTAATTTGCTATATTGATAAGTTTCTATAACATACTTGACCAATTGTTGTCTAAATTTATAAAAAGTTCAATCATTTCCTATTAACAACTACAAAATTTCATTATTGCCATGCACCTATATATTATGATGCTCAAGTAACCCCACGTCGGAAAATATGAGAGAATGTAAAGGATTTATGTACGGCTAGTATATTAGAGTTAATCATTTGTATGTAACGAAATATTAGTATTTTTCTAGTTATTTTTGCTAGCTAATCTGCTCCTAGATCTCCACAATGATGCTTTGTTCACTGGGAGTAGTTGGGACACTTATGATCTATTCTTGCCTCTCTTTTTTTTTTTTTTCTGATATATAGAGAACTCCAAAAGGAGATCCCCAAAAAAATGTAAACACCCTCCAAAAACCTTAAAATAATCTTAAGGTCCTTTTTTGATTAATATATTTAATCCACAGGTACCCTTACCCTACCCCCCTTCACCTTTGAATCTCCCTTGTGCAAAAGTCAACATCTTTGAGGGAGTCCACGTGGGCAAGCAGTACCAAAGCTGGGATCTTAACTCACACACCAAGGTCTCTCTCTCTCCACCCCCACTATTGTTTCTAACATATTCTTTATATACAGAGATAGTAAAAAATTAATTAAATTCTTTTATCATATAAGAAACAAAATAATTAATCTAGAATTAATATAAAATTTAGTTAATTAGATTCTTCAGTAACTCGCATAGCTCGATGTAATTATTTAGATACAAATCCTAGAAAGAACATCTTTTGAGAGAAAAAAAAAAAGAAAAGTTTTTTGTCCTCTCTCTCAATCTGTGAAAAGCTTCTTCTCCAATGATCCAATCTTAGACATCAGCAGAAACATCAGCAGCAGGAACCAAACAAGAGACCCCTTATTCCTCTCCTTTTCACCCTCTACTCATTGTTTCCCTTTCCCCTCCTCCTCCTTTTTATCTATGATATAAGCTTTTTGCCCACTTCCCCTTTAATACCTTGCCTTTTAAGCACTCTTTCCTTTCTCCATATCCAATCTCTCTCTCTCTCTCTCTCTCTCTCTCTCTCTCTCTCTCTCTCTCTCTACACCCCTATTTCTCTCTCTTCTCAGGCTCTCTAGGTTCCATATTCATTGCTAAGGAGCATGCCTCAATGTCCTCAGAAAGGTAAGGAAAGTTAGTAAATAATTTTATAGCTCTCCTCTTTAATTAAGATGTTCAAAAAAGCAAACCCTAACGTGCCATTCCAATTATTATTGTTCTTTCCATGAATTTGTGTGTTAGAGCAAGCTACAAACACCAGCACCAATTTTTCCCCCCTTTCTAACTCTAACAACTGACTCTTTTTATACCTCTTAACTTGCATAATAGAAAGGGCAAGATAATTACAGTTTCTGTAACTGTTCTAATTTTAGGTATTGAAAGATTAAAACCACCAAAACACCTAAACTATACTGCATGAGATCTTACACTCATTTCCTCTAATTGCTTGCTCATGTTCTCATCATTTGTACGCATCAGGGAGCGAATCGATGAGGTCGGCAAGAAGATCAAGAGAGAATCCGACGCCGTGCCCGCCGATCGGATGGGACGGGGAATAGGCCCGGCCGGAGCCCTAAACACCATAACCCCGTGCGCCGCCTGTAAGCTCCTGCGACGGCGGTGCGCGCAGGAATGCCCTTTCTCCCCTTACTTCTCCCCTCACGAGCCCAACAAGTTCGCCTCCGTTCACAAGGTCTTCGGCGCAAGCAATGTCTCCAAGATGCTAATGGTAAATAACAACAATAAACAGTTATCACCAAAACAAAATCCTTTAGTTTCACATGTACATAAAGCTCAAGATGATTATGTTATGGTAGTAGTTGTGATGTGGTACTGCTTCTTCAAATCTATATTATTGGAATTAGAGGGCAACGAAAATTTATAATTTATAAACTGGATAGCCAACATATCCAGGAACCGATCAAAATCGGATCGAATTATTTGTTTTACTAGCCTCTTACATGGCAACATATACGCTCTTAATTTATTGCTCTTGACAACTTCATCAGGAGGTCCCGGAGCCGCAGAGGGCTGACGCGGCAAACAGTCTCGTATACGAAGCAAACCTACGACTACGAGACCCGGTATACGGCTGCATGGGAGCCATCATGGCGCTGCAGCAGCAAGTGCAAGCCCTAGAAGCTGAACTAGAAGCAATTAGAGCCGAGATACTGAAGCACAAGTACAGGCAAGCCGGTAGTTCTCTAATCTCTAACCCCCACGCTGCCGCTTTGCTCGTGCATCCTCCCCCTGAGGAGGTGTCGGTCGCCGCACCTCCCCCTTTGCCCCCGCTGCCCCCCGCGGCCTCCTCCTCTTCTGTGTACACTGCACCCCCTTCAAATTCTACTGAATATAGCTCCATCACAACAAATGAGAATGTTACATACTTTGGTTGAAACTAAACTTGCTCTCTTTATTTTCTACTTAATTGTTAGTCATCATCTTTTACAAATAATGAGGAATGATATATATATATATATATATATATATATATATTGGGTATAACCATCAATATTGAATCAAATAAATAGATGATGTTCAAAGTTCTTCTCCTACCTAGCTAGTTTATTGTCTATGGTTTTATAAGCTCATATATCTGTTAGCTTTGGCTGTAGTAAGGATTATAGTTTGAAACCATCTACTGGGTTGATGAAAGTTTGGTACAAAATTAAGAAACGCACAATTAGAAAATATTTTTAAAATTATCCCTCTATTTCTTTATCTTTTCAACTGGTTGCTGATCTAGGGTTTCCTTCACATGCTTCTTTGTGCCATTCAAGTGCCTTATTATATAAACACTCATTAAAGAGGAGTGGGGGTGGGGGGACATAAGGCATTGTTGATTTTATTCTCCCAATGCAGGATGGGGAAAAAGAGACTTCCAAGAATTTGTCCATGTGAGCAAGCTCATAGGCAAATGGTTAAATGAGCATCCAATTATTGGGAAACTGAAATATTGTTGAAGTATATATCAGGTTACTACTTAAAGTGGGATATCTGAGCTTGCTCAACTAGACCAATGTTTTTCTTTAACTGCAGTTTGTCAGGATATATTGAGTAATTTAAAGATCTTTTTAGAATATTTTTTCTGCGTTTTGGCATATATATATATATATATAGAGAGAGAGAGAGAGAGTTCACCTGTTATACTATTGATAGTATATTATTAGTGTTTATTATCAACTTTTTTACTCTTTGATTATTACTATTTGACCAACCACTATTAAATCCTAAGCATTCAAAAGCCAAAACGTTGATAGTAAATACTACTCCTATACAATCAAAAGTATTCCAGTCATATATATATATATATATATATATATATATATATATATATACTACGCCTATACTATCAAAAGTATTCCTGCCATATTATATATATAGAACTAGACTGCTATATTATTAATAGTACTAAGCCATTGGTGCTATTAGGTTTTCGGCCCTTCGATGAGGGAATGTGCAGTTAGGTTGATAGTGGTCCACTAAAGTTGAGTGTGTGCTTAGTTGAATAATATAGTCTAACGGATAAAAATGGTCAAAGGAATAGATCTAACGGCAGAAAGCTTGGTAGCACCAAGCACTTGATCCTATTGAAAGTATAGAAACCGGATTATATATATAGAGAGAGAGAGATAGTAAGAGAGAGACAGAGTTGAGCTGGAATTTAATGCTATCAGTAGCAAATGAGCTCCGTTGTTATCCATTTGTTTTTTATGATGGAGCCTCTAAATCGATGATCGGTACCAATTGAACATGATTTATACCACTTGAAGTATTTAGATATGAAATTTTAAAATTTTTTGACACCATTAGCCTAACGATCAAAAGGTTTTAAATTTATAATTTTAAAAATAAATATGAGACGTTTTCTTGTTTAATGGCGTAAAGATATCCAAATCAATTAAATTTTGATTAAAAATAATTTTAAACCATTTAAAACAAGATCTATATTCTTGATCTTGATTACACAACTCCTATCATTACTTTTTAAAGAATATATTTATTTTCAACTGTTTATTTTTGTGTGCACTTGATGGATAAGAAAACAATATTGAAAAAATATGAAATTTAGTTTCTAAATATTTCTAGTGGTGTAGATAATATTTAATAGTGCCGATTGTTGATTTGAAGCTACGCCATCGAAAATAAATGACTGGCAATGAGACTCGTTTGCTACTAATAGTAATCCAGCTCAACCCTGTTAGGTTCATTGTATGGAAGTTCCACGCAAAGGGATAAATTACCTTGAAAATGCATGTATTAATTGTTTAGTATTTACTGTAATTTCCTTCCTTCTGTTTGCTCCCAATCACTAATTGGGAATAACATGAGGTAAAATCAGAGTGTTACAGTAGTAAATATCAATGATATATTTTATGATATAGATTTTGCTGTCTATTTAGTTTGTTAGATTGACCATTTCACTACAATATTTATTAATTGTCGAAACCTCTTCCTGATTTTCGAAGGCTTATCTAAGATACCATTTGCAAATATATAATTATGTAAATGTATATGTACGTAGATCCCGTATTTTCGGGATTTGTGAGTAGTTTCTTGTACTCTTTACTAAATTAGTTCTTGAATTTTCACATAAATTGTATTTCAGTCATCAAACATCTATTTTTTTTTAATCATAAAATAATCATTGTATTCCTTTCTCTAAGATGGCATACTTACTTCAGTATAAATATCAAACTAGATTTTTTATTTTTATTTTTTTACGAGAAAGGTAGCAAGGTATCTGTTTCGTTCATTTTTCAGATACGAACTTAGTCGAAAACATAAAGCAATCATATGTAATGTACAAGCGTAAAAGACTGAATATTTTGGTGAACTATGCATGGACCAAGTCGCTATATTAAGATAGTTAATTAGTGGGATTATCGTATATTCCGATCCCTATAAAATTATGGCATTAAGCCAATTGAATCGAAAAAGTTTTTCTTATGGCTGACTTATGTCTATGGAAATAATACAACATAAAAAAAAAATTATACATACTCGGATACATGACTATATATAAATATGAATTAGGCTGGAATACTATTAATAGTAAAACGCTCTTTTTGCTATCAAATTTTTAATCCTTGGATGAAAAATTATAGGGTCAAGATGATATTAGTCGGTTAGAGTTGAGTGGTTCCTCTAGGGTTGAGTGGTCCTCACTGGGTAATAGTATTTAATCCAATTGTTAGAAATAATGAAAAGAGTTGATCCAAAGGCTAAAAAACTGGTAGCAATAAAAAAATTTTGCTACTAATAGTAGCCCAGTCCAACTCGTATAAATATATATATATATATATATATATATATATATATATATATATATATAGAGAGAGAGAGAGAGAGAGAGAGAGAGAGAGAGAGAGAGAGGAGTACTTTATAATAGGTAGTTTGTCTAGGTTGAGTGGTCAATGATCTTGGCCAGCTAATTGTATTACTAAAACCATGGGGTTTCTATTTTTCCTTTAGCGTGCAGAGTTGTACCAGTGTGGTGGTGGGGAAAGGAGAAACACTCAAAAACACATTAAACTATTTTATGGGGAATCCCATGACCTCACAATCTCCTAACTATTTTTGTCCCTTTCTCTTCTCCTCACCATTATCATGCCATTTGTTTTACCTTCTCATGTAAGGGGGACAAATACCATGGATGTGATGGGATTTGGTCCACCATCATGCTTTGCTTGAAATGGCCGCATCATAGCTTGTCCTTACTCAACTTCCCCCTCCAAAACCTATATTAAAATAATCTTATGTTGATAACCAATCTCTACGGAATAGCAACAAGATCCTACCTCCTATTCATATATTAACTAGCAACTTAAAATGAACCGTTGGCGGAAGTACTATATATATATATATATATATATATATATATATATATATATATATATACTGTACACACATGTTCTTTTCTCACTTTACTATAGAAATTACTTTTGATCATACACAATAATAACGTTACATATTGTCTAATGAGCTGTGTACATACATAAACCAATTTCAAAGTGTTCTTCATCATAATAGTGACGTATTAATATTAATATATAAGGTCAACATTCTTGGAAACTTGTAAAAGAACTATGTTATACTATTGCTTAGTTACCGTTGTTATATATGATCATGAGATGACATATGGGGGATGGATTATTAGGATTAGTTTGGCTCCGCTGGAGCATTTACTAGAATATTATTCAAGTATTTGAAAAGCATTTAGAATTGCCATTCAAATCGACTAAAAGAAAGCTTCTTAATGAAGTTTAACATGATTGGTAGAAAACTTTAAAATAGAGAGATCGAGTTGCAAAAAGTAGGGACAGAGGATAAATTTTAGGATCTATTTGGTCTTATTATTACAAAGTATAGTATATTATTTAATGAAATGTTGTCTAAACAAAGTTACTAGAAGAAGCACTATCCAAAAATACACTTAATCGATTGACGAAGTGTTTAATAAACAATTATCTGCAGCGCAATCTCTCTCGCTCTACCTCACTTCGTATTTTGCTAAATGTTTATGTGTATTATATATGAGATGCTACGTACTAATAAAAGCAAAAGCAAAAGTAAGTTCAATACAGGTTTTGGTCGCCAAGGCTTTGACTAATCCTCTGCGAGAGATCCCTTGGTTGTGTGAAATGTCAAAATTAACCACCAACTTTTTCGATCATTGACCCTATTATCACCACTAATCAAGATCGCGCACGTGCTAGCTAGCCGTTATAAATGACCACAATAAATTTGCTATTAAAAAATTTAAATCAGCTGAGAGCAAGATTGGTGCACCAAGTTCGAGGAACAGCAAGGTTGATCTTAAAATGTGAAAACGCAGAATAAGTGATTGTGCGCACATGAATACATAAGTTCGCAGTTAATTAACATGTCTCTCCTACCATTTTAATAGGATATTCACACCTTTTTTCTTTTTCTTTTTTTTTGAGAAAGGGGTAGCACGTACGCTACCTAAGGATATTCACACCATTAAGAGCTTGTTTGGTAGATTCGAGTACATAGGAGCACATATGAGATCCTTTTTTTTTTTTGAGAAAGGGGTAGCACGCTACCTAAGGATATTCACACCATTAAGAGCTTGTTTGGTAGATTCGAGTACATAGGAGCACATATGAGATCCGCCACCGCATATATGAGATCTTAGCTCCTCTCCTCCGCCACCGATGAACGTGTGAGTTTGCACCGTACATGAACTCGCAATGATCACTCACAATTAATAATCCGCAGCAAGTAACAGATCCATAAGACTTTCAAGCTCAAACCAAACATGATACTTTGATGAACTATCCAACTTCGACGTACGAGATCGAGACATGTGCATAGCCTCTAAAATGCAAATCTCTAGCTAAATTTAATGATATTGAAAGTACTAACGACCAATGATACACCTAATAATAGGCCCAAGCTAGCTTGGAGCCCACTTGAGTGGGCCAAGGCCTAATTTGCCTCCGAGTTTGGGAAGGCGTTATTTGAACCCTTTGTAGTATGATAGTGGGAGTGTTTAAACTAAGGGTGTCAACAGGCCGAACACGAGCGAGTAGGGCTGGATCATGTCGAGCCGATCTCGAGATGGCTCATTAAAATATTAAGTCGAAAAATTTACCTCGTGTTCGACTCGTTAACGAGTTGAATATGAGCCGACTTACAAACAACAAGTTAAAAAATTAGAAAAGATATATAGGAAGTAAATTTATGAACCTAGCTATTAAATCTAATGATTGAAACTTTATACATAAACAAATCTTTTATAATTGGATTGGGCTTTATATTTAGATTGGACTAAAAGTCAAATAATAAAAGTTTGTATTATATTATATATAATTATTTAGAACTAGGTTACAATACTATTAATAATACTAAGTCATTGATGCTATTAGATTTTCGGTCCTTAGATGAAGCGACGTGCGGTTAGGATAATAGTAGTCTTCTAGGGTTAAGTGGGAGATGGGTTGAATAATATGATCTAACGGGTGAAAATAGTCAAAGAGGTATATTCAACGGCGAAAAACTTAGTAGCATCAAATACTTAGTGCTATCGATATTATTGTAGCCGAACTCTAATTATTTATTTATATATATAAATATAAATTATGTAAATATAAAATAAATATATTTTTTCGAACCGAACACAAGCTGGATTGCCACCCCTAGTTTAAACACTGCTATTTCAAACTATACCTCATGCAGAAACCACGAACCTCAATTGGACCTCTAATTATAGGCCCGGGTGATACTCCTTGTGATGTTTCGATCCCGTGGTTTAATTTCTAAGGATCAGTTTGGGCCCAATTATACTAATCTTGGATTCCAATTATAATTTTGATAGACATTATAGGCATGTTTGGTTGGGTGGAAGTGGGGTGGAAGTGGAGAGGAAAGAAATTGTTTTCGTCGTAAACGATGACTTCCGTTGTTTAGTTCGCCGTAAATAAGTTGCGGTCGAAACTCAAATTAACCTAAAATGGTGTAATTAACTTCGACCCATCGTGGGCCGAAATCAATTACAGTGAAGAGAAGTAAAGAAAATTTAATAAAATAATATGATAGGTAAAGATAGTTATATTTAAATATATTTAATTATGAGGCTAATTAATTTTTATTCAATTGACATATTTAAAATATGATAAAAATTGATTATTCTTTATTTAATTTGTACAATTAAAATATGATAAAAATTAATTAATTAGCTATTAATATTTTTTTACTTTATAATTTTATTGTTGTATTACTATAATTTATGTATAAGAAAATAATATAGTCGTTTTAAATTAAATTTTAATTACATAAAAATATAATTACATTATTTTTATTTATTAAATTATTTATTATTTATACATAAATTATACTTTTACATTATATATTTCCTACGAAACAAACAACAGAACTAATAAAATTTCACTTTCATAACTACGAAAGAAACAGCGACGAAGAAGTAATTTTTACCAATTCCACTTCAACCCAAAGTCCACTTCTACCCAAAGTCCAGTTTTGATAAAACAAACATGCCCTATATATAGCTTTGTATGATTAAATCCTCTTTATTTTGGTTTATCTTTTTTGGTCTTCCTTTATCTTATACCTTTACCACCATCAAATTGGTAATTATCCTCCTTACACCATTTTAAAGAGAAACTTTTCCTCATAAAGGCACATGTATCATTAGCCCTAAATTTCAAAATAGTCCTTGCTCGTATATAATTTTATTTTTTGCTTTTGTTTCTCTTATCTTGTATATGTAAGGAGACATTATATATACCTGGTTAATTAATAAAAGTCTTATTTCTCTCTTTTTGTTTCTTTCCTGAAAATTCTGAATTTTTGATCCAATACTATCCGTTTTCAGTTTTTTTGTACTTCTCCGAAGGTTCAACGATTGAATCAACAAATTAATACATGAAAAGAAATTTGTTACGTAAAGTATAGAGGGGGTCACTGAATTTTGCTTAAATTGATGGACTAACTCTCCATTTATGTTTCAACGATTTATGTTTCTCCAGTAAGTTTTAAAAAAATTGTTAAATAAATATTGAAAAATGTCAAAATGTATTATCAAGTGTTGAGAGTGGGATTTGAACCCCTATTTTGAAATAAATATTGAAGATGGCAAAATTGTTAAAAAAAAGTTACTGTTTTATTTTCTCCCTATTTTTAAATAAATATTAAAAAAAAAAATTAGAACGCCAAAATTTATTTTTAACTGTTGAGAGTGGGATTTGAACCCACGCCCTTTCGGACGAGAACCTTAATCTGGCGCCATAGACCAACTCGGCCATCTCAACATTTTCTTATTATTGATTTTTAACTTTATTATATATTTAGTCTCTTTATAAACATACATATATTTTTATATATTCACGCACTAATGCTTCACCACTACAAAAGGATACATATATACATATATATGTAAAACACCAACATGCTGAATTGTATTCTAGATCTGATGCAGTTGATCTCATCTTTGTGCTTCTTCATCTTAATCACGTTGCTTCATTTATCCTTGTGTCTTATTCTCTTATCGCAATTAGTAATGCTTCAAATTACCATGCCAATATACTTCTTTTGCCTTATGAGTTAACCTTCTAATACTATTTCCCTTCGATCTTTTGGTGTACTTGACTAGTTCGTAATCGCAATAAATGAAGCAAGTTGGGATTTCACTTCCTCTTTCTCAACAACATTCAAATATTAATTATTTGCACAAGGTAACCTTTTTGAAAGTACTCACATTCCGACACAATATTCGTCCATAGTTGGTCACTATATACACGTTGAGGATAATTCGCTTCGCATGTCCTTATTCATGTAGAAGAACATTTGTTCTTGCTACTGCAGAACTATAATAATTTACGAGGATCCAACTTCATGTATTGGATTATTGAGATACTTTAAGCAAAATTTACAGATTGAAGGAAAGCCTAAACAAGCTTGCGCCATATATATATATATATATATATATATATATATATATATATATAGATAGATAGATAGATAGATAGATAGATAGATAGATAGATAGATAGATAACATTTCAAAGTCTTATATGGTTGCGTCTACTCCATCGGTTGTTTCTCTCCATTTCTTTATGGCTTGCAAAACTGCTTGCTTCACCATCTGAGCATCCACACTGTCAACTTGATTCTGCAAATTAGGGCATAACTCATTGATATCGGTACAATTATTTTAGTTGATAGAAAGATCTAAAGAAATTTTTATTAATCGGACAAAACATGTCCTGCATGATAAGGATGTAAACAATGTATGGCTCGCAGTGCTTGGAATTTGTTTTCCCTTTTGTTTTGAAGAAATTATAATAGACATGTAGATATAGATATATATAATAATGCACATAATATGCAAGTACAAGCATTCATATAAAGTTTCTTCAACCAATATAATAATATATGCATTTTCTATGGAAATCTACTTTAAGAGTGGAGTATAATGAGAAGATTTAACGTTCTTTAATACGTGAATATTTCTTATTCTTGACTACATATATAATAATTCACAAGAAATGATTAAATCTTTGCTATATTAGGATATTTTTTAACATCATTTACATTATGTTTATGTGACCAGACTATGGGCCTTAATTAGATACTTTTTGATCTGCTAAAAAAGATCTGGTCTTATATATCATATATCATGCATGCATACATATATATATATATATGTATATATAGCGTAAGTTTAAACAAAAAATTCTTTGATCTTACTTCTCCTACTGCCTCCAAGTGAAATGTATCAGTGCAGGACACATTAGCATTTAGCACTTCAAGACCCAGATCTTCGAACACCTCTAGTATCACGACAAGCAAACCGGGACAACTCTTCTCGGAGAACACATTGATGAGTAGGCCCTTCTCTGCCGTCGAAACAGTAACCTATTATGTTTGGATGAAGCACATATGAGTGTACATATCTAAAGCAGTTTATGTTAGTATTAAAGTAATAATGTACTAACAGTTAATTCTATTTAACACTTTGATAATCCCAGATAACTAATGTACTATAGCTAGACCGGAGAGTTTTTTTTTACCATATTTATAAATAAAGATTTGTACTAGCAACTCGAACTTCGGCATTTTCAACCAGTGATTTAGTTTTGACAATTAGCGATCTAGTCGATCAAGTGTTAATTTGCACTTACCATAGGCATGCTGCTATCCTCAGCAAGATCTTTCAGACAAGCATCGACTTTTTGCTTCAACTCTTGAATGTATTTGGTAGCATCCACTATGATTGAGGTTTTATTTGGCTGCAAGATGCATAAAACTGGTGAGTTACTTGGTTACTTATTTAATCATACGTAATTTGGTTACTTGGGAATTACAAATAAATGATTAAGATTGAAAACAAATGAATTCACAACAACGAATTTTTATCGGTAAGTTTTGCAAGTACACCGCAAAATATATATCAATTAAAGTATATATGACTGCTCAATGATACATCACAAGGAATTAATACTTAAAAAGTTTAAAGTGCTTGTTTAATATTGATTACATGTTGTAATAATTAGATAGGCGGGAGAACAATTAATTTACTCACTTTTTTTTTTTTTTTGGTTGGAAGAAACAATTAGTTGGACAAGATAAGGCAACAGAGAGATGGCTAACACATGACTCAAATGCAAAGATAAGCTTTTAAAAAGTTATTAACTGAGTGTAATAGTTAATAACTTAGTATAATCATATAGCAAGTACAGTTTGTACAATCCTCGATCTCATTATGACCTTTTTTTAATTTTGAGAGTACAACATTACCAAATTAAACTATAACATATATATATATATATATATATATATATATATATATATATCTGAATAGCCTAATATCATGTGGGCAAGATATAATTAATAGAAGAGAAATTAAGGAGGGAGAAAACAAAGAGAAAAGAGGTTTGGAGATTGTGTAGATTGATTACTGCTTGGGAATTTGTAACAGATCGAAGAAGCTGCAGCTTCTCTTGTAGAGCTGCTTTCTTTTGCTCCCTAGAGACCATCTCTCTCTCTCTCTCTCTCTCTCTCTCTCTCTCTTCTTTGAGCACTTAAATGAGGAGATGAGCTCTCACATTTATATGAAGATTAGTAAATATTGGCATTAAGACATTGCCTGAGTTTCCGAAGAACCCATGTTATGACCAACAGAGAAAAAAATAATCATGTGGACTATGAAATACCCAAATTGCCCATTGATTTACATGGACTCATGAGAATATCACATGCTTTTTTTTTATTAAGAAGGTGTAGAGAAGATCCCTTATTGAGTTACATCACGTAGTCAAACACATTCGTGGTAATATACAGACTAAACTTACGTAAATTTGGCAACAGAAAAGTGCATACGTAAAGCTCACATGAGTACTAATTATGTCGGAACAAATTCAATTCCTGTAATTTGTTTTCCAAATTAAGCCGATATATGAAGAAAAAACATTTAGAAATTAATTTTTTGTTCATCAAATGAAACCTTTCTCTCATGCATCCAAAAGATTATATAGTAGGAAATGATTCGAGAATTAATGCTGCTTCACATGAGTGATGGATATGTATGAAAGATACAACATAGAGATGCATGGTTCGGGAATCAACCTATGACCTTACAGAACTGGACAAACTTAAAAATGACTTGACACTATACCTACAGATAACTTGCAAATTAATTTCGATGAGAAATGACTCAATTATTGTTCTTTTTCAAATCACAATAATTCCACAAACTTCTCTTTATCTCTTTCGTAGTGAAACCTTCTGATCCTAACTTCACACTACCATTTGTTCTACTAAAGAATGAAAAGATTGAAAATATATAAAGTTTAACACACACATGTATAGAGAGGGAGAGAGAAAGAGAGAGAGTCCAACTATAGTGTTTTTAATTTTGAGCAATTTGATGACGCTTCTGCCAAGGAATTTGAACGCAACACTTCTTTTTTTTTTTAGAGAGAGAGATAGGTAGTACACTACCCGCTTCGTTTATTTCTTTAGAATAAACTTAGTTGGAAATGTGAATTAATTAGGATTCGAACTTGGGACTTTGAATACCAACCACCAAGCCTTTTGCCACTTGCTCTAGAGACGGTCAATTTTGAACGCAACACTTGTTAGCGAGAATATAATCACGTGAATCACCTGAGATACTCTATGCATTATGATTATAATTGTTAAAATGCTCCACACATCATATTTATAATTAATAAAAGACAGCCATGCATCTAATCACTCAAATAAAAAAAAAATAAAAGGTTAGATAGCAAATCAAAATTTTAAATTAGTTAGTTTTTTTCATAATAAATTATAATTTAAGTAAGTTTTATATTTTTGTAACCCCCCCAAAAAAAAGTTGGGAACTAGATAGGGGAATTTTAACTTCAGAAAAAGAAATGACACTTAAAATGTGGTCCGCTTTTGAGTAGAATTATAAGATTTGTGACGGGCCTTAGACCAATCTGATTCCAAAATTCCCAATTTAAGTCCATTGTTTAGGTCGTTTTTGCTTTCTAAACCAGTAATTTATTGATTAACTAGAAAAGTAGCTCGCGAACTACAAAATATCACCACTATTTTATAGGACCAAACATTCCCTTACTATAGAAAACAACAAAAGCGCTCGTGTGAAAAAGAAAGCCACTAACTATATATAAGAAGGTAATACATTTGCAAGTTGTTACAATTATTCAATATGAAAATTCATATTTTCTAAGTAATTAATTGTCACCTTTAAGTATGACACCAGCAGCATTAACTGCACCTCTAGTAACAAACCACCTCTGATTAAAGGAACGTTGCAGCAAGATTGATAGCCACAGTTGGATAAATGAACTTACCAAACTTTCAATTTCGTAGTGGACGATCTGACTAGAAAAAAATAATATTATTTTTAAGGGACGAGGCTCAAGCCCCACTGATGTTCTTCGCCGTATTCATTTACTAGAGCGAAATTGGTTAGAACAATGCTATTAATTATATACATGTAATTAATTAATCCTCCTCCCCTCTCTCTCCTCCTCCTCCCCTCTATATTTCATGTTTTGTTTCCTCTTTTCTCGAGGCTTTGGCTGCCTCACCTATATTGTTAAATTTATACTATTTTATGAATGAAGCAGGTAACTTGCTATTTTTTTTTTTCAAAAGAAAAAACATACAGTGTCATCTTTTTTCTATAGTAACTTAAATGATTTGATAGAAAAGGTCAAAGGAATGGTCTTTAACATCCCTTCGGGCATGAAAATGTTGGGGAATATATATATATATATATATATATATATATATATATATATATATATATATATATATGGAGGTGATCACTTAACTATAAGTAATGCTCTGCCTAGTTAAACATTTTACACTATTTACTTGCATGCAACATGGAGCAATTTAATCAATCGTCTCTAGCGCAAGTGGTAAAGAATTTGGTGGTTGGTACTCGAGGTCCTAATTAAGTTCGAATCGTAGTTGATTCACATTTCAAACTAAGTTTATTTCTAAATGAAATAAACGAAGCGGATAGCATACTGATTATCTCTCAAAAAAGGTATGGAGCATTCTAGCTAATTCAGAAAGTAACTAACAAGAAATCGTCGCGTAATGATCTAGGATCTCACGCGTTGTTAATTTGATTAAATATTATTTAAGCAATACTAAACGAAGAAGCGATTTTCCCGATAATAACATTAGACGTACCAAATCAGAGTGTCTACTTTTGATTCTCCTAATCTCATTCGAACCTCAAATCAAGGTATGCATACGTAGGCTCTAGATTTTTGTTGTTTACGAAACTCTTTATAAGAGCAACTGTAGATGAAAGAACAAGTGTAGAGGGGGTGAACTAATCCAAATTCTAAGCTGGGATCTCTCGTGATGGAAGGGAAGCATCGATCGAAAGCGTCAAAGGGAGAGGTTGTTTGGGGTTTGGCATGGTGCAGGAGATGGTAACGCAATGCGTGTTTTGAGGGGATCTCTTTCGTGAGTGTGAGCTGTGAATGCATCCAAATCTCGCTCACGGGCTAGCCTACTTAATTGCTCTCACTATTTCCATCTCTTTCACCAAAAAAAGAAAAAAAACAATTATAAGAAAAAAAAATATTGCCAATGCATGCGTTAGCGTGTTACGTACGTATAGACCTGGCAAATGGACGGATCAAGTAACCCACCGACAGATCATTATACCCGCAGATTATATGGCCATGCATATATAGAATTTATCATAAAGTTTTAGACAGTTTACAATTTTTTATTTTACTCTTCAAATGCAAATTAAACATATGTATGTAATATTTAAAAATATAACATGACTTGTTATTTGAAATATACACGATATACAATAAACAATATAAAATTTTAAAGTGCATAAATTATATTATATAAAAGTATTTTATCATTCCAAATTTTTATGATAAAAAATTAATGAAGTTTTCATATATAATTATAAAATCAATATCATAAAAGATTATATATTTTGTAATTAAAAAAATATATACAGGTATACGTGGATATCCACGGATTATCCAAAATGCCTACAACTTAACGGATACTCACCTGTTTTACCAATAATTCTTTGTAAATTAGTATCAATACTCGTAAATTTGTGGATAACTTGTGGACACTCGTGGGTATGAATAGAGATTGCCCGGTCTAGTTACGTACCAACAAAATAAGAACCTAAAAATAAGTAAACAAATACCCTAAATAAAACTATATTTGGAACCGGATATGTGATCACCATTATTATCCAAATGAAGGGGAGTGTATAGGGCTCTCAATTTTAAGGCGCACGAACAACTCATTAATATGATCAAGAGTTGACGAGTTATTGGCATTTGGATTGAAAATTTTAAAATTTTCTAATATTAATTTTATGGATCATTAAATTATAAAAGAGGATTAAACAACAACAACAACAACAATAATAATAATAATAATAATAATAATAATAATAATAATAATAATTGAGAGGTTTCTTTACGTTTTATTACCAAGTGGGCCGGAATATATGGCCGAAAGGAATTCACTCCAAATTCTTTAATTTTTCTTAACACCGATACTTATATTTAGAAAACAAAGTTTGATTAAGAGGGAAAAAGGCGAAGAACTTGTGTTGAATAAACTAATTATTAATGAACAAACAAAAGACTCTTCAATTGAAAAGTATAATTGTTATTTATATCAAAATAAAATTATCGAGACTACTTGATGCATAAATAAAAGGTATTTAAAGACGATAAATCTTAATTTTTAGTAATTTTGATTCTCTAGTTCATTTTAAGTAACGCGGACTACCAATTCAAATTGCACTGTAGCACTTGGAATTACTATGTAGAAGAAAAAGTTTATTCAAAATACTAGAAGTACTGTTCCAAAAGCATTAATTGAACAGACATTAATTTAATCAGAGAAAGAAAGAAATTTAAAAAAAATGGAGAGATAGAGCATACATAGGCCAATGCATGCGTATGCACATATATATTCCTGCACACATGGGAGGTTGGAGAGAATATTATTAATTATATATCCCTCTTCAATTTATGTGGCAAGAAAGAAAGAGGAATACAATGCTTGATGAACCTATAGTATTATATAGGACCACACTAGTGCACTAATTTGTGTGCTAGATTTAAAATTCTTGTAGATTAATTTGGTTGCTATATATAAACAGTGAGCTCAATTATTTTCGTATATATCTAGTATATATATATATATTTATGACATATTGTGAATAAAAAAGAAAATAAAATAATATCAAGTAATTACTTGTCCGGAGCTAGATGAGGTCCAGCCTGTAGACAAAATGAAATCTTTTACACACCAAACACAAAACAAAACATAATTTTTAGAAGATAGGAATATATATATATATATATATATAGGCTAGGGCTACTATACTCATATGAGTATAGAGCCCTTTGTATTCATAACTTTTTGACTGTTTAGATGAAGAAATGTGTGGTTGAGATGAAAGTGGTTACGGTTAGATTGATAGTGGGCCCCCTAGGGTTGAGTGCATGGGTGGTTGGTTGAATAGTATAATCTAACGGGTGAAAATAATTAAAGGGTAGATCAAACGGTAAAAAATTTATGAGTACAAAAGGCTCTATGCTCATAAGAGTATAGTAGCCGGACACTATATATATATATATATGCATATGTATATGTATATGTATATGTATATGTATATGTGTATATATATATATATTTATATATATGGAGCTAGGCTCCTATGCTTTCAAAAGTACGGAGGTCTCCGTATTTGAAAGTTGTTTTCGATGATGGGACGTCCAATTCGGCGATCGGTTTTGTTAGACATGATCTACGCTATTGGAACTATTTAGAAACCAAATTTCATAATTTTTTGACTTCGTTTGCTTAGTGAACGAGTAGCCTCAAAATGAACGGCTGAAAATAAAAATATCATAAAAAATAATGATAAATGACTCAAATTTCAAATCGGAAATTTGATCTTGTTATTGATGTTAAGTAGAATTTTCTATTAAATTTTCACGTAATTTGAATATTTCTATACCGTTAAACTTAAAAACGTGCCGCATCGGCCATTAAAATAGTCATTTTTGGAACGTTTTGATCGCTTAGTAAATTATGTCAAAAAATTATAAAATTTGGTTTCTAGATAGTTCCAATATGATAGATTATACCTAACGGAGCCGATCGTCAAATCGGATGTCCTATCATCGAAAACAACTTACAAGCACGGAGGTCCTGGTACTTTCGAAAGTATAGTACACGCACTCTATATATGTATATATATATATATATATGTATATGTATATATATATATCTGTATATATGAATGTATATATGTATATATGTATATGTATATGTATATGATATGATATGATTCAGCACTAAAAGCTAACATAATTCGCACCGAGAATTCTCTAAGATAGTCACAACCATGCATCTTTACAACCATATCATCATAATTGTCGCATTACAAATTCACTACAGTTATCATTGTCATTCACCACAACAATTAATAGTCACGACTACTGTCATTACATTCACTATCAATATGTAGTTGTTACTGTTTCCATCTCTGCTTTCACCCACCGCTGCCACCTTCTATCACCATCACAGCTATCAATCAATCATCACTATCATCATCATCATCTTCTTCTTCTTCATCATCGCCATTGTCGATGCATGAGATTTCTATTCGAGAATATTGTGCTAATCTTGTTGAAATAATTGAGTACTGGCCAAACAATTAATTTTGACTTACCCTTTTGTCATGTATATATAAAATTAAACGTGCATATAATTAAGTTTACAAATTAATAGCATATTTCTCTTAAAGGTGTGTATCTTAGTTAAGAAAAAGTTGAGCGTCAAGCCCCAAATTAAAGAACAGCGACAAGTAAAAACCTTTTTTTCGGAAAAATGAAAATCAAATTAAACTCTAATGAACGGTAAATCGTACGTGTAGATCGATATTGCATATATAACAAATGCTATTGTTGTTTCTTTAACATGTAATCCCCAGGGGAGAAACGAGCAATTAGAAAAATGGGCATGCTTTATTATAATTAACAAACCAAAGAATCTTTTTCACTAACCATGATTAGTTAACAATGTATAGCACCTATCTCTAAATAATAACGCAAAAGTTCGGTGGCTCCCTCTACATTAATCTATCAAAATCAAGATATGCAAATTGCGAATTAGTATGCGGTTACTATTCCAACAAACAAGCTTAACAAAGAATGCATAGAAAAATTTCCTTGCTACCTATCTAGGAGACCATGAACCATATGATTTTACTATTATTTTCCATTTGATATTACTATTATTTATTTATTTATTTATTTATGCACGAACCGAGTGACATGTTCTCATCACAAATGTCCCACAAAGTACATGACAACTCCTTGTTGTACTCCTCACTGAAGTTCATGCTTCAAATTACATATGGGAAATGTTTTGGGTCCACATAAAACTCCCTATTTATTGGTGATATATATATATTAATTCGCAAATTCATATAAGCATTATATATGCCAAATATATCAATAGTATATGGCAATTATAACATTATGGAACCCGTAGCAATGCTCATACTCTCAAATGTAAAAGACTAGATCTGGGTTCACATAAAATGTTTCCAATTGACATGTTCGATCATGTAGGGACGTCTAAGACTCAGTTTATGAGAAAATCAAAACTCTCCATATTATTTTACGAACACTTCAACAATCTATCTATATATATACATATATACACGGCTCAACAGTGAAACTGTAGAAAATCAGCTGACGTATCTCTAAGAGCAATCTCTCTCAACTAATCGGCGGCATGTTGGTAATCGATAATCGATAGTACTAGTTTTTTTTTTTTTTGACACCCCCATCCCGAGGCCGTGTTGCCTCATCCCTGTAGCTTAGTTCATCGTTTTAATAAATGAAACGGATAGCGTGCTACCTTTTTCTCAAAAAAAGAAACCATAGAAAAGTAATGGACTGCAATGGTTCTCGTGACTATACTATAACGCGAAGTGCGACGACTCTCGTGAGAGATAACTTGTAGGGGGCCTAGAAATTGGTCCTCTTGTTCCTTCTCGATCCAGGGTTAGGGTTTTAGATGGGTCCAAAGGTTAATATTGCTCCGCCCTGGCATGGAGCAGCCTTTGTGCATGCCAGAGAAGAGAAAACATTTGCATGAACTAGCTAGTTGCACCACATAATCTATACACTTCTACTACATCGAATGTAACCACCTAGCTAAAGAAACGTATCAAAATTCCAATACCACATTAAAAGATTCAAACTACTAGCACATCAAATGTAACAAGTCGTCGTGTTTAGATCGTATTGATGTGTCGTACGTGTCATCACGAATTACATAACTTCCCTACTATCCGTCTAAACTTCCAAGTCACTTTAAGCTTTAGTTCAAAAGATTATACAGTATACTAGGAAAGTGTTGCATAATTAAGCATGCATGGAACGATCGATACGGTACACTTGGTGTAGGCATGCAATAATTGAGACGAGAAACGTACTCTTCTTGCTTCTATTCACGTGTGCCCCAACCCACACAAATCATTGCCACACAACAAGCTTTTCCATGCAATTCTTATTGCATCTATTTTGGACCTCTCTACTTCTTGGTGCATACACACTCCTTGATGAGTTGGCTTAGCTTAACTTACTGGGTTTGTCCATATCCTCATCACATGCGCATGCTTGCATGTTTTTGCTCCTTATAATTAATTAATCATTGATGGTGGATCGATTAAACCCTAACTTAATTCATTTTCTTTAGCATTAGTATTGGATTTATCTAAGTTTGAGTCGACAAGCATGTAAATTAAGTAATGTTAAAGATAAGGCTTAAGGGACAAGGAGGTACGAATTGTGTCTTTTTGTCACACTGATTGTGAGCATAACAAGGGCTTATAATAAAACTATCCAAATTTAAGGTGATCCCCCTCAACTATAGGCCGTTTTGAAATGGCCCTGTCAACTTTTCTTTTTCGATTGACACCTCATTAATGATATGTAACAAATAAAATTATGTAATTAATAAAGTTAATAACTAAGTGGAATTGTGGAAAAGAAATTGTAAGTTGAGGGCGGGTGTCAATAAGACTTGCATAAAGTTGAGGGGCCTATTTTAAAAAGGGGCTATTGAATTGGCCCCAATTTAGCATATTTCGATTGGGCTTTTTTGGGCCAATATACACGGCTTACTCTTCTAGGCCCACAATTGAATCACAGTAATGGAAACCCAATCGAAGCTTTACTTTTCTGGGCCGGGCCAGGAAAAGCTCTATGGGCCGGCCTTGCAAAATTGCAAATATTTTTGAACTAGGAAATTTAAAGAATAAAGAAATTCAGATTAAATGGTGTGTTTAATTTGGTTTAATTTGTGAATATTTGTGTGACTTTTTTTATTTTCCTTTTAACAATAGGTTATCCTATTTTCCCGACAACGGACACAAATCGATTTTCTTTTTTCTTTTTTTTGGAAAGAAAATTAATTGGTACCTTATTATCCAATTATAACAATGCTTATCTGCATTGAGTAGTATAATTTAAAAAAATAATGACGAAATTGCACTATCAGGGTAACAATTTTTTTAAAAGAAAATATTATTGCCAATATAAAACTACGTAGAGCTTGATTATTATTTATTACTGAAGTTTAACCAAACATAATTAAGTTATATCATTATCTCTTCTTCGTTTTTTTTGTCCTATAGACCGGCCTAATTAATTAAAAACTTAAACATCGTTGGCATATATAGATTAAGACCTGTAGACCTAATCGAGAACTTAAGCATCGTTGGCATATATTGATTGAGACCTACTTAACAGCTAACATGCGTTGACATCATCCTGACATAATTTTGACATAAGAAAAAGAAAATTTTCCCAATAAATCATAGAAAAGTTAATTAATGTCACACACAAAATCCAAAATAAGGCAAAATTGTCATAAGTTAGGAACATCAACACATTTCTTTGGAACATTGAACCCACATCACTTGTCACTGAATAGTAATAAAATAACATAAAATCAAGTGGAGTATCATTTCTTCTGTGCGAATAAATTTAAAATATGATAGTCATACAACTTATATGATATTTCCAACCAATTATATTAATACTTTCATCAAAATTTTTAGAAAAAAATATTTTTATTATAACTTTTTCATAAAATGTATGATTGATGAGTATAAATGATACAGTGTAGCTGCTATATAGAATGTAACTTTTATGTGCTATTAATTAATAAAAATTATTACACATGTTAATGGTCAAATTTCACCCCCAAAAAAAGGAAATAATTTTTTGAGTAAAATTTTCTAATTATTGCATCATACTTGTGTGAGCATGACATATAAGGCGGTGGGTTTCACATCCTACTTGTCCACATCCTTACCTTAATTCATGCGGCTTCACTCGGCAATAAATGCTTCTGCCCCTATGTTTGGCTCCTACTAATTCTCTCTCTTTCTCACACATTAAGTGTCCATTTTTAGGTGTCAATCTCACACTTTTGGCCTCCCCCACTTTCGATTTCATCATTTCTAATTTCACCATAAGTTGAATATTTTTTTGAGAGATAGATAGTACGTTACCCGTTTCGTTTATTTCATTTAGAAATAAACTTAGCTGGAAATGTGAATCAACTAGGATTCGAACTTGAAATCTCGGGTACCAATCACGAAGCTCTTTATCACTTGCTCTAGAAACGGTCGGTCACCATACGTTAAATGTTCAGCAAATTACTTTCATAAATTAGTGTCTCTTCTGCCTTACGTAAATGTTTCTTTACAACTTTGGTCAATGACGAATCCTGTTGGATTCAAACTTTCGCTTTCGAGTAATGTTGCGTCAATCATGTAAAGAAGTTAGGCATAAACAAATATTTATTCATCAAAATGTATAGTAACTATTAAATTAATATGTTATATATCTTCAGCGCTTTCCTTTATATTTGAGCCCGAGAGATAAAATAATTAATTAGAAAAAAATTAAATAAAGTTAAGAACTAGTAGGACTTGAACTTGAACTCAGAAGCTTCTATTCTACTAATATCATGTTAACAATATAAATGATCATTAATTTTTAAAAACTTAAGCTATTAAATAATAATATTTTTCATATATTACAGTCAACGGTCGCAGTTAATTCATCGTAGAAATTATGCAATATAGCCTTCTTTTTCTTCAGGGTAGAAAATCTACAATACTCTTTGGAGCTTTTCTTGAGAGATGATATACATTGTTTTGTGAGAGAAAGGATACACAATGATGTGGAGATATTGCAAGAATGGTCCATGGAGAGTGTGATGGGAGGTACAAAAGACAAGTTTGTTCTTGTTTTATCTTTGTATACTCTATGTCATGACCTATAACACAGTATCTATCCTATATAGTCATGGATGGAAGAGAAGGTATTCATATGTTCTCATTCAAAGTTAAAGAGCACCATATAAAAAGGACAAATATATATATAGGCAGGAAATTTTTTAAATAAATCGCAGCGAAAGAAGTTGTTCAATTCAACAAACAAAATCGTAGTTAACTGTTACGACACACAAACAGAAATGAAAACGATGAACGTAAAGTAGACAAACCATAAATAAAAAATAAGATAAATACAAAATTTTATATGAAAAATTTTTTACAGAAAAATAAAAAATCACGGGCGAAAAATGAAAGAACTTTACTATGAAAAAGAGAATAGTACAAGATTACAAACACTGGATCAAAAAAGTTTCATAAGGATTCTTTATTATCGGATCAGATTCGTGTCTATAGGCCCGAGCCCTCCGCTACCTACCACAAACATCGATTTTTCCTTCACAATTTATTTTTCCAAAAATTTATAACACAACGAAACTGTCGACGGATCAAATTTCGAGGCACCTCTTCATCGTGAGCGAGGATGAAAATAGTCTAATGGCGCACCATTACTTCATATCCACATTTTTTTTCCGAAGATATAACTAAATTGCTGCTCATGAGAAAATCTTGAGAAATTTAGTGGATTTAAGTACATCAAAAACAAGATTACTACTAGTAATTAAGTATATATCCATTACACCCACAATGGTGTCAAAGAATTTCGCTATAATTTTATTGGATGTTCTCAAACTGTTAATCTTTAGTGCATGTACATGCATGCAGTACTTCTATAAAAGCTTCAGCAGGGTCAAGCAGGTCAATAAGTTTCTGGACCATTGTTAGATCTAATTTATTAATTGGAGTTACTAATTTTGGTTGATTGGTTGTGGCATTAAATCATAGCCAACATCCTCATTATTCCTGTCACCAGATGCTCCCCCAAGCAATTATGGTTGCAATGCATATAGTACGCTTTGCTTTCGGCTGATTAATAGTGAAAATGCCCACCCATGTGCAAGAAGAAAAGGCTCCAAGTTAAATTCTCTTTAGATCTTAACCATCTCTTGATTGTCCCAAAAGTGCTTGTCATTTTCTCCTAGCTAGTGGGAAAGAAATCCCCTGGACCTGGTCCACCACCTCAGAAGCAGACTCTCCAATCAACCCAGTATTTTTCTCCTCCTTCACTACTTCAAGGACTAATCTGGTCTGTTCCACTACGTAAGATTATTTGATAAAGTGCAACTTAGGCTTTGTTTGGGATTGCGGGGGATTGCGTTACGTGCGGTGAGAAAGTACGTTGGAAAATATCTTGTTTGTTTCCGTACGTACGTAATATTGCGTTCTGCATATCGCGATGAGTCGGTTACGATATATTTTCTGCGGTCCCACCGAAGAACGCAGAAGCAAATCCCTATATACTTTTTCCTCAACTCTATTTTATCTAATAGCGTTAGATAGGCCTCAATACCAAACTAAGCCTACCTCAATACCAAATTAAGCCTTAGTATTGTTAAAAGAAACACTGTAAAGTTGTTGTTTTATAGTAGTATAGAAAACACCAAATTAATTAAAGTTTTGGATATTAAAGTCACTCACACTTTTGCGTTCTGCTTCAATAGAAAAAAACATAATATAAACTTTCATGAAAAAGCTAAACTAAATACTGTTGCATGCCACTGAAAATAGACAAGCAAGGCTAATTAAAAAACATTGGAATTATATGTTTTCTTTAATAATGGTGAGGAATAAAAGTAAAGATGTGATTAATTAATAAATAAGGAATGGTAGATTTTATGTGGACCAGGTTTAGCTTGGCGATAACTGCTACTATTATGTGGCTAGGGAAGTTGATATAAAAGGACCACAAGCATATATCAAACCGACCAGTTTTAAGATCTATATATATATATGCAAAAATCTATTATTCAACAGCTAGATTGAGAAGTACCAAATAATAGCCACAATTAATTAGTATAAATGTTTTTGTCTTGTAGTTGAAAAGCGACATTAGTTAATTTGTTCTTTTCCTGAAAATTAACCATTCATCATAAACCTGCGAATTAATCTAATCCATTCTATAAGTACTGTATATACTAGTGATAGATAACTGTTTGATTATGATTTAAGGAAAGGGAAAGTTAAAAATCTCTGGTGGAATGAAATTAATTGAGGTTGGCTTGGAATTAAAATTTGTAGTTTTCTTTAGTTGTCTCAGTCCTTTTAGTGTGGCATAACCTAATCTCTTGAAGTTCGTTATAGAAAAAGATGGATGTGCCAATATATTAATTATTTGGTTCACACCTACCGTTTCTAGCGCATGCAGGTAGCAAAATATATGATAGTCAGTATTCAAGATTCTAAATTCGAAGCCTAATTATTTCATATGCATTTTCAGCTAAGTAAAATAAACGAAACAGATAGCATATATATTATCTTTCTTTCTAAAAAAAAAAAGAAAAAAAAAATGATTGATTGACCTCTTATAAACCAAGCAATTAGTTAGCTCTAGCATAGAGATTAGTGTCTGAAACCGGTTCACCGCGTCACCCGATTAATTAATATTCGCATAAGTTACAGTGCAATATATCCCAAATTAAGGGATAATTTAAAGTGTTATATATAATTCACAAGCTAATGTTTTTGACGATTGAACAGTTATGCTCAATCTAATCATCAAATATTTAGCAGAACTCTGTTAAATATATGTAATCTCCCAACAAAAAAAAAAAAGTACGAATTAGTAGGGATTTTAGATTTGTTATGTTTTTTGTATTCATCGAACAAAACTTTTTCAAAAAAGTCAAAAAAGCTGTTTTAATGGTCAAGCAATTATTGGATCAGAGTACTCAATCCATACATTCATTTGCATATGCATAGTAAAGTAGGCATAGTTAATTGATCATTTCTTCTTTTTTTTCTTTTTTTTTTTTTTGGGTTGCATAAGAGTGACGTAGGATCCAAATGTTAAACAACATGTACTTACCAACTGTTTTTGTGTATTGCTGCAGCAAGAAAATATACATAATTATAAATATTTAGTATTTCACTTGATACTGTTTTTGTGAAACCCATCGTTCACATGAGAGCTATCCTAAACACATATGAAATTAAAAACTCCACAACCTGAGATTGTAAAGTGGTGACACTCAAAACCCATTCAAAAAACAGAAAAAAGGAGTATCACCTGAAGTTAGCTATACGGTATACGTACGTATATCTGTAACATGTTAACTAAATAATCTTAGGTAACGTGAGTCTCCGAGACCGTACGTAGAGTATTGTACACAGAACAGTTCCTATAGAACAAGTGGAGCCCCAAATAATGAAGGTGGTGTTGTAGCATCCACTCCCGAAGCACTTATGGCTTCCTCCAACAGCACCTTTTTGGTAGAGAAAAGCAGCTAAGTAGCCAAAGCAAAAGGACCCAACGGGGATATTGGTGACAACAATGTTGTGGTTCACCCCGAAGTGCTTCTTGCCGAAGAGCTCGGAGGTGGCGGATACGGCGATGGATGTGACGGAGCCGGTGCACGCGCCGATGATAGCGGTGGAGAGGTATAAGAAAATCGTGGTTGAGTTGAGGAGCAAGAAGAAGGACCCAGCCATTGGAGCCATGAGTATTGCCATTGATAAGGACCTTGATACCTTGTACTTAGCCCTGAGAAAATGATCGGAAAAAAAAAAAAATCATCAGGACATGAATTTTCAAGCAATATGGACTACAGTGAATTAAATCGACTACTCACTGCGAGGAGTAGATAATATTTAGAGCACATGCATGCATGCATGCATGCATGGAATTAAAAAATAAGTTTCTTACTTGGAGGAGGAGTAGTCCAAGAGAGCGGGAATGAGGCGCCCGAAGAAGCCAAAGGAGGACGACAACGAGACCAAAGTGGAAGTCTCACCGAGCCCACGCGACTCGGCTATTTGACCCAAGTTGTTTAAGAACACCAACCCTAGAGTCCCACTAAACATGTAGCTCAAAAAGTACAACCAAAACTCCACCCTTTTTAGCATCTTAACCCCTCCAACTTCCTCTATTCCCCCTTCGACTATTCCTCCCCTCATCATCTCCTCCTCAGCCACAACCACTTGTTGTTGTTGTTCTTCTTCTTCTTCTTCTTCTTCTTGTTCCTTTTTCCCCTCCTCCTCCATGTCTCTCTCTCTTCCTCCTAGTTCTATCTCATCGACACTTAAGCCGTGCACTCTCCTCTCTCTCTTCTCCCCCCATATGTCGCTTATGCTCTCTTTCAACTTAAAAGCCACGGGAACTACTAAAGGAGAAGCCAAGAGCACGCCCAGGCTCAGCATGTGCTCTCTCGAGGAGAACCCCGTTGGCGATGCCGAGCCGATGCTCCCCGCCACGGCGCAAACCCCGGTTGCTAGCGTTATCGCGAACATCGCGACGAAAGCAGGATCTCTTTTCCCTTCTTTGTGCTTCGCGTCGACGACTCGAAGAAACGGCGCGACTAGTGTGGTGACTAGAACTGGTGTAACTGCATTGAGGAGGAGGTAGGACTTAGCTTTAGATTTAGCCCTTGGGGAGAACACGGCTTCTGCGACGACCGTGTACACTTTCGCACTTAGGCCCACGTAGCTCGTGGATATCCCTACTGCAACCCTAGAATCGAAAGAGAAGTTCTTGATGCATATGAGGTAACACACCGTGTTGATCCAGCATATGCCGTTTCCGGCTAGGGAAGTGAGTATGAAGAGGTGCCAGTAGGATAGGTTAGAGTTTTCTAAGAAGAGGAACTGAAGCCCGTAGCCGATGAGCCCGAGAACGGCGCCGATGACCGCGACGAGCCAGAGAGGGAGGTGGTTTGCAGCGATCCCAGAAGACCATCCGAAGAGTTTCCCCGCATCGGAGGCGAAGGCGAGGAAGTTGAGTTGGACTTGAGAGAAGTGTTTGAGGTCTTTGAGTTGCGATGAGTATACCGGGAAGTCGGAGTTCGCGCCGTTGATGGATTGAAGCCACAGTGTTCCTACTAAGCTTAGCCATTGGAGCGAAGAAGAAGAAGAAGAAGGGGGAGGAGGAGGAAGAGGCATGGTCATGAGGATGATCTTAAGGGAAAGGGGAGTGAATGAGTTGCTTATTTATATTGGAAGGGGTGCGTGTGGTAACAATATAGCAATGAGTGTGGATTGTGATGGGTCTTGGTTGTGGCTGTGACCATGAGGATATGTGGTTCCTTGTTGGCCAGTATGGAAAAGTGGTTGGTTGCTTTAAAGCTAAAAATAGCATCTGATGAAATATTTGGTAAAACCATTAATTCTATGTTGGTAACTAATTAATTTTCCTAGATATAATATTCTTTCTAATGGATTGAGTTCACACACAAAATTGCGTTGTTGTTCCCTAGCTACATACGTTTGTACCCTTTTTGGTAGCTTAAACTTTTATATAAATCAATTATTTTGTATAGTACAAAAAAAACATATTTTAACTTTAAATAAAATAAACGAAGCGAGTAGAAATACAAGTCATGATTCTATAGCTTGGAGAGCCTCACAATAGTTTTGTGGTCACACTTCGATCCAACACGCATGATGACGAGAGTCATAAAGATTGCTATCTAGGTGTGCACTATCTAGCACATAGCATTTAAAGGGTGCATATACATAATAAATAATAATAATCAATTGAAAGATGACAAAAAAAGGAGAGAGAACAAACCCCCGGCCCCCAGGATACTTCACTACCCTGTTGGGCCTGGGCATAGCCCGGCCCCAAACTTGCATCTAAAGAGGCGTTTGGCTTTACATAACTATGAGTCTATGAGTCGGCGACTTAAACAATAGATATATAAAAATAAATATAAATATAAAATTAAAAATTTAAATTATAAATATAAAAATAAATATAAATTTATAAATTTAAAATCTAAAATATAAAAATAAATATAAATATAAAATTAAAAATTAAAAATCTAAATTTAAAATTCAGAAATTAAAATACAAATTTNATTTAAAATTTAATAATTTAATAATTTAAAATTCAAAAATTAAAAATAAAAATTTGAAATTTAAAAATTTAAATTAAATTTGAAATTTAAATTTTAAATTTTAAATTTGAAATTTAAAATCTAAAATTTAAATTCAAATTTAAATTTGAAGTTTAAAAATTTAAAATTTAAAATTTTAAAATTAAAATTCAAAATTTAAAATTTAAAAGTTGACAATTCAAAATTTTAAATTAATTTTTTTAAAATGACGTATTGAAAGGGTTTCAGGAGTTAAATGGGTAAAATTATCATTTTACATAATATACAGTATTACTGACTTTTAGTAATGCAAGATACACACCCACTCACGTTAATATTTTTTGTGTAATTCTTGTGATGTTATATTAACAATCCGATTACATACCGGGTGAACCAAACACGGTAATTCTAACAGGGTTGCCTGTAATCCTACCAGCATAATTCGAACCAAACGCATCTTTAGGATTTTAATTTGGCCCTGCTATTTATAGAATATAGTTTCTGTTTAAGAAAACGCTATTTGATTAATATTATAAAACTTCGGTAGTGGAATCTGAAATACCAAATTAAAACTTTTGATTTTAAAGCTCGAAATCTCATTTCTTTTATCCACAACCGATCCAGAAAACTTTTTCGGGTGTTTAGAATTAAGAAAATAAGAAATGGGATAAAACTAGTGCGAAAAATTAGTTAATTTTTCGAATAGAGAAGCTGTGAAACTTGCATTCATTTTCACACGTATAAATAACATTACTTTCTCTGAGAAATAATTTTCCTTCAAGTTCTTCATTAAAAGATCAAAGCAAACACTAAAATATCACCGACCATATATATATACATATATACCAAGCGTAGTTGGTTAAAAACTTGATATATGGTTGGTATCTGAGTTCTTAAGTTCAAAAATCTAGCTATTTTATATTTTTAGCCGAGTTAAAACATGGAACTAGTTCTGCTACACCTCTCACTCACCCATGCACCCACCCACCGAAGAGCAATCCTTATCTTTCTCCGTCCAGAATCTCTCTCTCTCTCTCTCTCTCTCTCTCTCTCTCTCCATGCAGCAGGAGCAAAGGTTCACCTCCACGCATGGGGCGGTGAGAAGGGGAGGGGGGGAGGGGGACGTAGCTAGATTCTAGTGTACGTGCATGCGTACGTGGGGGCCCACCACACACCACTCGATCACGTACTACGCACGTCACATGCATGTCGCCATCGCGGCTCGGCTCCGCAAAGCGCCGATCCATCACCGCCACCGCACTCGCCGGGAGTGCGCGCGAATTGCTACCGATCGAGCAGTTTGTTCTACGTCTACTAATGCCCGCAGCTTTAATGAAGTCAAATTATTCGGTCAAAAAAAGCCCTGATCCACACCGGGCACTCAAAAAGCATCCACAGTTATTAGCTGATTGAATGATGACGAGTCGCTGATGCGACAATATATTTGGACAGCTAATTTATACTGTAGATGTTGATCACAAAATTTTGACTTAAAATTATGATAAAATAATAAAATTTGAGAACCGAAATGTCACCCTATATAGACGTAAAATTTGCTCCCACAAAAAGTAGGCCGATGGGACCCACGAACTGCTTGTGGGCTTGTAGTTATTGTTGGCCCATGAGCTAGAAATAAAGGGCCGTAGTTTGTTGGCATTGTTTGTACTATTTGGATGGCTCGGGTCGGGTCGGGTCAGATCGATATCTAGTTATCACAGCCCATTTGTACTGCTATTTGCGACTCGTCACATAGTTTTTAGGCTTTTATTTACTGTGGCTAAAGTCCAAAACCAAGTTAAAAAACTGGGCAAGGCCCATTCTCGTCATTACACTGCGTGAAGATTTGTGCAAAGTTTAAGGCCCTTGATATGTTAGCACGCACAGTATATATATAATTTTTTAATTGATTTATGCACACAAACTCTGTAGGAGAGACTCTCCCGGGAGGTTTTAGTAATGGCAATTATGCTATGGCCAAGGCAAATTTTTCTTTGGTTTAAATATTCATTTTCCTATTTCTATTGTTTAAGATACATTTTTTGTGTACAAAGTTAACCTACAATGAATAAGTTAACCGATCGACCGCTCCTAGCACTAGTGACAAAGATTTGATCGTTGGTACTCGAGGTTCCAAATTTGAAATCTAGTTAATTCACACTTTTAGCTAAGTTTATTTTTAACAAAAGTAAATAAAGCGGATAACATGTTATCTTTTTCTAAAAAAAAAAAAAAATTATAATGTATTCATTTTCCAAGAAAATTAAACAAATTAGGCCCATGTCAAATGATGATTGTGATGGATGAGTCAGCTATGATTGGGATCCTTCAGCTTCAATCAGATAAGATTCTCCGCAAAGTGTCATGCGCAATTTCATGCCACTTAATCTAATCCAATCTAATCTAATCTATTTTATTTAGTAAGTAGCATACAGTTATATTAATATATTACTACATCATGATAATAAAGATGTCAAACACTCACTATGTATCCCTTTGGCCCAGCTTAACACTCAATCTATATATATATATATAAAAAAAACCATATGTAGATTGGGGCTCATGGGAATACCTAATTTTGACCTAATTGAGTTAGTTTTGGTTGGCTTGGATATCTTATCAGATATCTTAGATTTATAAGCACTTTTAATAATCTTGAGTCTAGTTTAAAATGTGACGGAATCAGACTAGCTCCAACGAGTTTAAGAAGTAAAAATTGAGGAAAACAAAGTCAACTTAAGGAGAAAAAGAAAGAAAGAAAGAAAAATGACTTGTTTTTCTTTTATGCCTCCAATTAGAAGGGTACGAGCCGGCAAATAAATCAGATAAAGTGGCTCGTATTCAGCTCGTTTATTAAACGAGCTGAAAAATTTAGTCTCGCATTCGACTGTTTTACCAAATGAGCGATTCGATCTTAAGGCTCAAACACGAGCTGGCTCGCAAACAGCGAACTGAATTGCCACCCCTATTTCTAAGTAAAGAAAGAATTTTTAAAATTGAATAATGAATTTAAAATAGTGTAAGCCTAAAATGTTTATGCTAAATTTAACAATAGCAAAAGTTCAAATTATTTTTATTTGAAAATGTCGTCTCTACCAGAGTTTCACAAAATGTACTGTGCTTGCAACATGTCTGTGGACCGAAAATTTGTACCAACTTATCACTGCACATCGTATAAAAATAAGAACTAGGGATGATATCATTGCACACGTTTTGAGGGCCACGTGTATGAAAAGGACGCACTCTCACTTGTTTGGACAAGTGAAACTATTTGTCTATTCGTAGGAATAGACAAATATGGCCAAAAATTAGATGGACACAGCTTCCAAACTATTAGTTTGGGACGATGCGAATTGGCGTCGCGTGGTGAACCTACGTCATGAAAGCAAAACAAAAGAAAAATTTTTTAGAGAAAGAGAAAGAATGTAGCAGATGAAGAGAAAGAGGGTAGAGATGGGCGCGCGCTCATCACATAGTGCTCATCGGCATCGTCTCCAAACTAGAAACTAGTAGTTTGCGGACGATACTCGTACAATTTTTATCTAAAAATTTGATCTTTGATTTGAAAATTCTATTCAATATTACACCCTATGTTAATTAGGATCTAACACACTCATCAAAGTATTGTCTTAAAGAGTTTATTATTTTAGTTTTTTTGCCATACAATTCTAAAAGTAAATTTATCTTTAATTTCTAGTGTAAAAAAATATGAGAAAATATTATTAAATGCAAATTAACAAATATGGCACCTATATCTAAAAATACTAGATCTCGTTTTCGTTGGAAAAGGATACACTCTCTAGGAATTGCATTCAATTGGGGAAATTGAGTCACTTTGCATTAAAGGATAGTTGGTTAGTAACCAAAAAAGCTATGGCATGATACTATTAACTCAAAAGTTCCCTAAATAGATATATACCCAATACATATCACTCTTTTACATGGATAAAACTTCATCGAGGACCTCAACAATGTTTCGTTGGTTCACTGTCATGCGTTAGTTTTGCTTCATCTAAAAGTTCGTTACTAAAATATGAAAAGAAAATAAACTCCAAAGAGGGGTTACAGCTTGTAGATAAAAACAATCTTAACATATTACATATGACAGCGGATCGAAACTTTTTAATGAGACGTTGTTGGAAACTCCTCCACTAAAGGTGTTTTTTTTTTTTTGGTGTGAGTTTGGCTCTACTATAAACAAAAAAATTATTGTGATGGCACATTTTATTTTTTTATTGTATTACTCTCCTTTAATTTGCTTAAAACTAAGATCAATATATTTTTTAAATAATTAAAAATAAAATATGTTATCAAAATAAAATGTCACATAATAATTTTTTAGTGTACTCTTAATCCAACCCCAATTTTTTAATAAGGCATTAAGATAGCAACTTCACCAACCCTTCCACCAAGGCAAAGTTCTATTATCATTTTCACTTTGTCACTCAATGAACTACAAAACAATGCTACTTTTTTTTTTCTTTTTTTTTTTTCCTTTTGTCCCTTTCATCATGCACCTAACCAATACGAAAACAAAACAAAAATAAAAACAAAAAAGAAAAAATGTGGACCGCATTACATGGACACAATAAAATGACAAACTCAAAAAGTTGGTTGTGACAAGGGTCAATTGACAACGATTTTTTAGCTAATTTAGTAAATTATAATTGTAATGGGTTAATATTTCCTCCACGTAACGCAGGCCCATTTGAGATCATATTGTAAGCTCAAACTCTATTAAAACTTTCACTTAGTAATTGCTTTTAATATTTTTAAGGTCTATTTGTATAAAAATTCACTAGTTTCGAGCTTTTGCAAAATAGATCAGCTTTTTAAATTTTACAGATTCGGATCGAACTTTTAAAAAACTAACAAAAATATCTTTATTCTATTTTCTCTCTTTTTTTTCTCACAATTTTTTTTTCTCTCTCCGAAGAGGACGGCGAAGGCAGAGGCGTCCAGCCTCGCCTCTGTCCCACGTGCCCCCACCTGCGCTTGCGCACCCCTCAGCTTCCTTTGCCTCCGACCCCACTGAGGCCGTGCTATGACCATTTTTTTCCTTTCTCCAGCCCTCCTCCACCGCCTCCCAGTCTCTTTACAATAATAAAGAGCCCAGCGTCACATCCTTTTTCTCTCTTTTTTTCTTCTCTTGTCCTTTTCTTCTTCCGTTCTTTTTTTTCTCTTCGCCCTCCTCCACCGCCTTCGCCACTCTTCATGATGGTAACGAGAACAGCGCTCCACGTCCTCTTCCTCCAATTTCGCCGACATAGGCACCGATACCGGTGCCAAAGAAAGAGAACTTAGAATGAGCGCGGGTGAGAGCAGAGCCAATAAAAAATATATAAAATATAAAATATAAAAAATATTTTTTCTATATGAAAAATAAAGAATTAGAAAGGAAAGAAGAAGATAATGAAGTTGTAACAACGCAACTTGAGTAAAAAAGTGTAATTTTTCTCTCAAATAGTATAAGTTTTTTTTAAAACAGTGTAACGTTTATCTAAAAACAGTGCAATTTTATTATTTTCTTTTTTTTCTCTTTAATTTTTTTCATAGAAAAAAATAGTTTTCTTTATATTTTATTCTCTTTTTTTTCTGCATTTTTTTTTAGCTACACTCTCACTCACGCTCACTTTGAATCCTTCTTCTCTGGTGCCGACGTCGGTACCTACGCCGATAGAAGTGGAGGAAGAGGACACGATATTGTCTTTGTTACCGTTGTGGAGGATCGCAGAGGTGGTGGAAGGGGGTCGAAGAGAGAAAAAAAACGATAAAAAAAAAAGGAAGAGGATTCGGCGTTATTCTCTTTACTATCATAAAGAGTTGGGAAGGTGATGAAGGGTCGGAGGAAAAAAAAAAAAAAAGAAAAAAAAGAGAGTCACGGCGTGGCTTTGACGGAGTTGGAGGTGAGGAAGGCAGGGGAGTGCACGAGCGAGGGTGAGGGCGCGCGGGCCAGAGACTCTGGACGGCTCCGTCGTCTTCTTTGGAGAGAAAGAAAAAAAAAGAGCTAGAGAGAAAAAAAAAAAAAGAAGGTATTTTCGTTAATTTTCTGAAAATTCGATCCGAATCTGTAAAATCCAAAAAAACGGTCTATTTTTGCAAAAGCTCGAAACTAGTAAATTTTTTTACGCAAATTGGTCATATTTTACTTGTGTTGAGAACTAATTGGGTTTGGAGCTCTATCTAATATTATTAACTAAAAATCTAAAAAGATATATAAAAAAATATAATATATATTAAACATATAATGGTAAAATTATACTTTCACAATTGTAGATGGAGCCTAAAATCAATGCTTCAAGAGATTTAATACTACAGAGCAGCGTCCCATTTTTGTTTTATTTATGAAAAGAATATTTGGAGAGAACAAAATTTCCTTTTTAATGATAATTTATGGAAGAAAAGTAGTGAATAATTTCTATCTAATGAAAAAATTAGGGTATATTTGGCTTATAATTGGAATATATTGACAAATAGAACTGGATGGTATTAGAATGAAAAATAGAATGATAAATTATTCAAAAATATTTGGTTCATTATTAGAATAAAAATTGAAATGAACATCTAAACTTTTAAGAAAAAGTTTTGGTTAAGAAAAAGAAGAGCGAAAAAAAAAAGAAACGGGGGAGTTGTTTATGAGAGAGAGCTTTGAGTTATTTATTTTGGAACGAGTTAATGTGGAATTAAAAGTCGGATTGAGCCATAAATGGATAGGGTTATTTTAATTCCAAATTATAATGAAAATTAGAATTTGATTTCTATAAATCAAATAATTACTATCAGAATCAATAAATTTTATTTGATTTTATATTTTAAAATAGATGAACCAAATAAGCTCTAAGGGCATGTTTGGTCCATGATTCGAATAGAAATGAGAAATGAAATAACGAATTATTCAAAAATATTTGATTAGTTATTGAAATAAAAATTTAGAATTTTAAGAGAGGGTTTTAATGATGAGAGAGGAGAGTGATGATGAAGTAATGAGAGGGAGGTGTTTATGTGAAAGAATTTTGAATAGTTTATTTTGGAACGAGTCAATCCCAAATTCAAAGTTAGATTGAACTAATAAATAAATTTAATTATTCTTTAATAAAATAAAGGGAAAATTTCAAATATTCCTCCTGTAGTTTCGCACTTTTTCACTTTAATACCATGTGGTTTAAAGTGTATCAAGTTAGCACCCTATTGCTTCGCACTTTCTCATTTTAGTACCTTGTGGTTTAATATTTTGTTAAATTAGATACCCCAAAATGGATAATAAAAAGATAAAATTGAAACCACAATGTACTAATTTGATACACAAATAAAACCACAAGGTACTAACTTGGTACATTTGAAACCACATGGTACTAAAGTGAAAAAGTGCGAAATCATAGAGTATTAACTTCGTACACTTTAAACCATAGAGTACGAAAATAAGAAAGTGCGAAATCACACGAGAAATTTTAAATTTTTCCTAAAATAAAAATAAAAATTATATTCTTATAAAATAAATAACAACAATGGAAATTAATAATTTCTATTTTCATCCCGTAGTCTTATCTCAACAAATGAGGACAATTTCGTCATTTTACAAAAGCTTCCTTTTGATGAACTGGATCTCCTCCTCCCATTTATAACCACCCCCTCCGCTCCTCTCTGTTTCTCCACCCCATTACACAGATCGTAGAGAGAGAAAGGGAGGGAAAAAAAAAAAAAAAGGAGAGAGAGAGAGAGAGAGAGAGAAGAGAGAGAAGAGTATTCCCCTTCACCCTCCTCCATTACCGAGCCCTTTTTGGGAACAACCATAACCCCTAGAGCGAGAAACGTTTTCATCGCCCTTCCCGAAAAGGGCCTATATTTCTTTTTCTGTTTTTTTTTTGCGAAATGAGGCTCCTCTTTCGAAGGCTCTACTCGACTCTGGGCCCCAAACGGGCCCGCTCGGGGCTCGCCGCGGCCCGCGAGGAGGGCGCGATCCTTCCCAAAATGCCCCCGTTCGCCTACGCCCCTCCGCCGTACGATGGGCCACGAGCGGCCGAGATCCTCCGGAAGCGATCCGAGTTCCTCAGCCCCTCCATGTTCTACTTCTACAAGAACCCCGTACGTATATTCCCACGGTCAACATAATTTTTCATAATTTTTAATTTTTTAAAAGAAGTAAATTTTGTGAGTTTTCTAATTTTCGGTGAGGATTTTGTCGTGTAAATTTTATTTTATTTTTAAGTTTATTTTGTTTCGTTATTGTTTAATTATTGTGAGGTTTCGAGTGTAGTCCGGGATTTGGACGGTTTATACGCGTTCAATCAATCGAGCTGTCGTTTTCAACGGTCGAGATTGAATCTAGGAGGAGCTTGTCATGCGATCAATCTCTGCTGCTCAGTGGAGTGGGTCTGAGGACGATTTTTAGTTATTATTTTTTTAAAAAAAAAACATATGTCTAAGTAAATAAAAGTAACAAAAAGGTTTTTTTGTTATATATATATATATATATATATATATATATATATATATATATATATATATATATATATATATATAGGCCATGGCTACTATACTATAGTGAGCTTGGTATGCTTCTAAAAGAACGGAGCCTTTCATGCTTCCAAGTCGTTTTCGATATTGGGACTTTCGAATCGACGATCGGCTCCGTTAAACTTGATCTAGAGTATTTGAAGTACCTATAAATAAATTTTGTAATTTTTCGATATAATTTTCTAGTAATTGAAGGGGCTCAAAATCAATAATTTTAATGGCCGTGGTGAGCCGTTTGCAAGTTTAATGGTTTAGAAATATTCAAATCACGCGAAATTTTGATAGAAAATTCTTTATACTATATAAATTAAGATCAATATTTTTGATCTAAAATTTTAATATCATATTATCATATTTTGTAACATTTTTATTTTCAGCCGTTGATTTTGAGCTATTTCGATCACTAGGCAAATGATATTAAAAAATCGCAAAATTTATTTTCTCGATACTTAAAATACTCTAGATCAAGTCTAACGGAGCTGATCGTCGATTCGAATGTCCGAACATCGAAAACGACTTGGAAGCATGGAGCGTTCCGAGCTTCCAGAAGCATACCAGACGCACTATATATATATATATATATATATATATATATATATATATATATATATATATATATATATATGTCAGGAGATTGTTGAATATATAAATGATTAAAAGGTTGTTCTTCAGTAACTTGGGTTTTTAGAAAAAATCGGTTATTTGCTGTGTGTATTGCAGCTGTTTGCCATTTTCCTTATGGATTTTAGAGTAGTAATTAGCGTTGGTTTAAATGGGTCAGCATCTTGTCCTTGTGGCAAGAGTCCGGATTGAGCCATATCACGTTCGAAATGGCGAGAGACCAAATTGGGACAAGTTATGTTCAAAGTAGCGAAAGGTTGATTGGATCGAATCACAATCGAGACTCATGAGTGCTGTGTTTATACGCTTTAGATGAATTACTTGTATATTTTTACCGGCTCAAACTTTTGGAATTATTGTTTAACGCCAGCTGATACTAGGGATCTGTATCTCTCTTTCTTTCATATACTGTTTTCTTTTATACGAAGTTGTAATTATAAATTTAATGTATGCTGACCCTTGTTAAATATAAAAATGTTTAAACACCATTCTCTAACAGCTTAAGCTTTTAGAGTACAACGGTTGTTTCACATGGTATCAGAGCAGGAGGTCCTGAGTTCGAGTCACGCCAGGCTCCTAGCATACTAATTTTCTTCCATTTAATTCAAGCCCACGTTATGGGCCGACTAAAAAATGTCTCGAGTCCAGACGCGAGGGGGAGTGTTAAATATAAAAATATTTAAACACCGTTCTCTAACAGCTTAAGCTCTTAGAGTACAACGGTTGTTTCACAACCCTTGTGTCTTGTATAGTTCTTGAGAGAGTGATAAATGCATATTTTAAAGATCTCTATGTCACCGTCAAGCAATAATAGTTCCATACTTAGCATATATATTAAAGCAAGTAATCCTTAGACTGATGGGCTGATAACAGGAGAATAAGTCACTCTTGTAAAAGGAGTAGATTACGTGAGATTTATACACGAATCATCGTGAATTTTGTTGTAAGAGACTCTGAAAACAGATAATTGTTGCTCGAGTTATTTTATCATAAACATTCAAAACAGTCAAATTTTAAACCACTGAATATTTGTTTCACTAGTGCATATAAACTTCGCTCTGTTTCTTTTTTCACTTTCGAATCTGGCAACTTAAAACTGTCGAAATGTTTGTTCTTCTCACTAACAGAAGAGCAGCGAATATGCTACTTTTTGAACGGGCATTTGTACCTTACTTTCAATTTTACCTCGAAATTTGTAAGTATAGCGTCAGATGATAAGAATTTGGCAGCGCAGTTTCTGGTGAATTCTTGAAAATGAGATTAATGGTGGCATTTGTGCAGTTGAACATCGTCGCTGGGAAGATGCAGTACTTGTTCGATGAAGACGGGCGGCGCTATCTCGATGCTTTCGGCGGTATTGCCACCGTTTGCTGCGGCCACTGCCATCCTGAAGTCATTGATGCTGTTATAAATCAGACGAAACGGCTGCAGCATTCCACTGTTGTATACCTCAACCATGCTATTGCCGATTTTGCAGAGGCGTTAGCCTCCAAATTGCCGGGTGATCTCAAGGTTATTCTCTTTTTTTTTCCCACATGTTTTTTCTCTTTAGAAAGTAAGGCTTTTTGTATGTAGTTGAACTTTTTACGAGTTTGTCGCACGTTCGCAGGTCGTTTTCTTCACGAATTCGGGAACTGAAGCAAATGAATTGGCAATGATGATCACTCGGCTTTACACTGGTTGTCATGATATTATTTCACTCAGAAATGCTTATCATGGGAATGCAGCTGGAACGATGGGTGCAACCGCCCAATGCAACTGGAAATTTAATGTTGTCCAGGTACTTATGGGAGTTATGATCCTTATCCATAGCACATAACAAGTTGGTCCTCTCGAAGTTTATAACTACGGTATTTTACATGTTTTGCTGTTTGCAGAGCGGAGTGCACCATGCACTGAATCCAGATCAATATAGAGGTCCTTTTGGCTCAGATGGTGAAAAGTATGCCAGAGATGTTCAAGAAATCATCGAATTTGGAACTTCTGGGCGAGTTGCTGGTTTCATTTCAGAAGCTATACAAGTACATTGCCTCCATACGGCCAATCTCTCATATCCAACCTACTTAACTATTCGTTAAAATTTTGTTTATTATAGGAGAACTCTCTCGTTTTGATATAACTTGCTTTCTTTAAATTTGATAGATAATTATTTAAGTTGCAGATAGAATTCTTTGAAACTGAAATGCTACACCTTGGCAGGGAGTTGGGGGAATACTGGAATTAGCGCCAGGTTACCTGCCTGCTGTATACAACACAATAAAGAAAGCTGGCGGCCTCTGTATAGCCGACGAAGTCCAGGCAGGATTTGCACGCACAGGAAGCCATTTCTGGAGCTTTGAGGCCCATGGAGTGGTGCCAGATATAGTAACCATGGCAAAGGTACAAACAAGAGTGAATATTATGTAAGCGTCTCGCCGTTATGTCAGTGCCTGTTTGGTATGACGTCTGGTATAGCTTCTCTATTAGAGAAGTACAAGCCAGGCGTTTAACAAACAGAGAAGTTGCTAGCGTCTGCTAAATCGGGGAGTGAAATGAGATGCTGGGCTTCAAACACAAAAACTCCAAATTGGAGCTTATGCTTTTATTAGAGAGGAAAGTTGTTTCTGGAAGGAGAGGGACATAATGGCACAACTATTAGTGCTTCTTCAATCAGCTATACTAAAATAACACTTCTGGTCAAGCTCCAACTCACTAAACAGTCTTTTAATGCTGAGACTCGTATTCTCTTCTCTAGCATGTTTTGTCCATTCATTAGATAAGTACTCTCTTCTATGATAAATTTCTCATGGTTTTAAGTGCTATGTAATCAGGGCATTGGAAATGGGATACCTATAGGAGCAGTTGTTACAACTCCAGAAATCGCCCAGGTTTTGACTCGTAGAAGCTATTTCAATACATTTGGCGGCAATCCTGTTTGCACTGCTGGTGGGCATGCTGTTCTTAAAGTGCTTGAGAAAGAGAAGCTTCAAGAGAACGCACATGTCGTCGGTTCTTACTTGAAAGATCGACTAATAGCACTACAGGAAAAGCATGAAAGTAAGTATTTGTTTCTATTTCTAATGCATCTAGCTCTGTATCTTTTCTGTTAAAAGTTAAAACATATCTTGGTTTACTCAATTTTCCCATGTTTGGTGTTCTATCAGTTATTGGCGATGTGAGGGGACGAGGTTTGATGCTTGGAATTGAGCTAGTAACTGACCACGAAAAGAAAACTCCGGCCAAAGCTGAGATCTTGCATGTCATGGAACAAATGAAAGGTAAATCCGGCTTAAGCGCGAATTGGAGCTTCTGATCTTGGGACCCAAACGGTCGTTTTGCCTACCGAACTTCTGCTTCTTGATTAGAGCTGTCGTTCCGAAAACTGGTCCCAAAAGTTGCGAGTTTGCTCAAATAAAACTTTAATAGTTTATTATTGCCTACCATCCAATAGATGATCTTCTTATGATCTTTGATTCCTGCAACAGATATGGGTGTTTTGGTCGGGAAGGGCGGCTTCCATGGGAATGTCTTTAGAATAACGCCGCCACTATGCTTCACAAAAGAAGATTCCAGTACAATTCTTTCTCTTATTTCCTGTTCCTTAGTTTTGGTATCTTTCATTTGTGGATAACTTATCTAATTTATATGCCTCACTTTCTTTGCTACAGATTTTCTCGCCGAAGTGATGGACATGGCATTATCTAAACTGTGAACTGACGCTCTGTGTATTTGCTTTCTATGGGGGTTCTTAGGAGCAATAAGAGTTCTAAGTTACTATGAGACAGCACCTCGTTGTCTCATTATCTTTTTGAAAACCCCTGAACTTGTGGAGATGACATGAACCTTGTGAACTTTGCTTAGTTATCTTGAATTAGATTCGGTAATCGTTCCAATTCTATAGCAGGTGTTACTTTGTGGACATTTCTTGTCGCTCTAGCTTTTCTTATTGTTAGTGGCTCGCACCGTATAGATACTAATTTATTATCCAAGAAGGTACAGGAGAACAAGAAGTTGAGATATGCCCCAAAGTAGTTCAATGTTTTCTTAAAGAAAGTGATTTCAACAATTCAAAAAAACTTTGCTTAAAAAGAACTTTTGTAGAATAACTTTCTCACGAAGAGGATATAATTTTGCTGTGTTTATTCAATGAAACTAACTCTTAAGCATATATATATATATATATACTCCCTGTTGCTACAATATTGAGGGAACTGAGCTGAATCAAATCCTATCCCTACTCAAACCAAAAGATCACCGGCTCCCGAATCGAGGCCGTGATCGGCCGGCGATAAACCATCCTGGAGAATCGGACGGTCGACACGAAGAGGGACATGCACTCCGCCGCGATCTCGCCCACTTCTTGGAACCTGTATATGCTCTTCCTCATGATCACCCCTAACACTATAGACACTGCAGCTTCCCAATCAACCATATTTCCTCTTCTTGCTTTTTTGGCAAGTTCTGTTTGAAACTCATCTCTCGCAGTTTTAGCACCTTTAAATAGTGATGTAACATCTAATTGATATCCTCTATCATTTACGTGTTGCTTTAAACATTGTCCATATTGGAGATCTACATTGATACTCTTATTAATTCATATTAACTAATTTTGCAATTCGAAGTCTAACTATTTTATATTTTCAGCTAATTTTATTTTTAAAAATTAAACGAAAGCGATAGCATGTTGCATTTTTCTCAAAAAAAAACTAATTTTGCTTGCTTCTAAATAACTTCTCTTAGCGAAATCAAAAAAAAAAAAAAAAAGCTACTGTTTATTTATATATGTTATATTTTGGTTTTGCATGCGTTGCGGATGTGTGGTAGTACACGATGGTTAAGATTGTGTATTTTAAGCCGTTTTATTGCGATCGGACGGTGGATATTGGAAGTGGCATCGGGCACGGAATGATTCGATGCGATCATTTGAGGTTTTGGGCACCGTATGGAATGGCCTCGAATGTGCATTTATTTTACTCGAATTCAACGTGAAGGGCCCTGACCCAACCCCAGCTTTTAACCCTTCTTATCTAAAATATTTACTCAAAGGTCCTTTTTTTAAAAAAAATGGTATGGAGCTTTAACTCAAAATAAAATTATTTTAGAAAAAAATAAAACAGAATGTATTCATGGTGTTTAAATTACTCTGAATTTTATAAAAAATATATATATCCAATTGGTATAGAGAGTTGGAGATATATTGCGACCCTCCACTTCTGAAGTGATCATCTACCTCAGACCTACTCTAATCCTTACATGCTTAATTTTGTTAATCTCTTAAATGTGTTAAAATTTTCATAGTTTAGGATTGTCTTTTCTAATCTAAAAATTACGTTTTTTTGTATTTCATTCATGTATACGGCTCTTTTGTTAAACGAAAAACACATTACGTACTAATTTGAATATCTTCTTAGGAACAAATACGCTTCTTCTGCATGGTACGTACGTAAACGAGATCTCGATGGACCTAACCAACTGGTTGAAATTAAGTGCTTATATTATGATTATTATATTAATTAAACATGTTGAGACCCAAACTTTTACGTGCCCTACTAAGATGCTATCATCAATGAATTGGGAACTATTAATTAATGGAGTGTCACACACAATTTTGAGTTATTATGCTTTTATGAAGTGTGAATAAGTTACATTTATGAATAGTCCATGACACACAAACTTGAAAAGATAAAATATATACAATGAAATAAAAAATAAGATAAAATAAACATTGCTGAGGCTAAGATGAAGAGGCAAAGGGTCTCATTAAAGCCTCATGGGGCCATGGGTGACAACTGGAACTCACAGGTGAATTTGGCTGATCATAATAAGCCATGTGGCATTTGCAGTGAAAAAGAAAAACAAAATTAAAAATTAAAAACTTAAAAAAATAAAGGACATAAAAAGTTTTGTTTCAAAAACATTGCACTATACTTGCTTAAGCTTTTGGAGACCAGTAATTATTTCACATAACTTAATATGATATTAGCGCAGCAGCGCAGAAGGTTTTGAATTATGAAACTAGAAACCACATTGTCGGATCAAACGTACCCCAAAAGAGTTATCGGTCGTAGTTTTCAGTAAATAATTCACACTTTTTTAGCTGAAAAATATATAGCTGGAGTACGTAAAATTTGATAAAATCATTGATGGGTCAATTTCAGAAGGACATACAGTTGAGTTGCTCTTCATAAATTGTCATTCACAATATATTACTTCACATAGTAGATGACAGCTAATGAGAGAAGCACACATGTTTCCTTCCCCATTTGTCCATTCCTTTTTCCCACACATCCAGTAAGAAGTGCATGTGTGGTGGGGTTTTTAACCTAGTTGGCCAAGTTGCCCTTCTGTTTTATTAACTTTTCACAGCATGTGAGCCACAAAACATGTTCATTGCTCCTTATGCATCCAATGCTTCTCCAGATCACAACACAAAAAAGGGAGGCTTTAATTAGATGTGGTGGAAAACATGGGTTGTGTATGATCATGAGCACAGAGTGTAAGAATCGGCAGCAGAGCGTAATGCTGTTCGATGAAGCATTATCTGAATAGTGCTGTACAACATATATACGTAGGAAATGTAACAGATCCAAACAATGAAACCGTATATTTATGTCATTTGGAGTCAAAGCGGAAACAAAAGCTAGCCATTTGTTGCTAGGATTATATTCAAGTTTCAATTTTTTCTAGTTGAAAATAGGGTTTCACTAAGAAATGACTATATAATTTCTCATTAGTTTACAGAAGAGCCAATGATTTACTGAAAACTCATCCCAACTTTCTAACTCTCCATAGTTCTCATTGGCGAGAAACACGTAGAAGAAGTATTGATTAAATATTTTTTTATGTATTTTCCTTTTCACGCGGAGATCTAACGCTGCATTAATCATCTAAACTAAATGTACTAGATGGGTTAATCATATTGTGCTTGGCTTCACATGCTTTAACAGTTCACCTTTTTCGGTTAGTTAACAACTTTCGGCGACTTAGACATGTGGTTAACCGTTCTCGGTGCGCTAAATAATGCCACTTAACACTCTGTGGTTTGGACCACACATATATATACTACTTGTAATTAACAAATTAGTTTCTAGACCATATTGAGTTAGCTAAAGATTAGAAATTAATTAATCACTGGGTTTTATTTCTAGTACTATATATTTTCACACAAAGAAAAGCATATAGCAGCTTTGTTAGATTCTCTAATTTATTCGCTAACACCGCATTCGAATGCTCTACAATTATTGCCTTCACCTGGTGCATCTGTATTTCTAGTCTTTTTTCTTAGATAATTGGATTGAAATTATGAGATGAGCTTTTGCTTTTTGCATATCGCGAGCAAAAGCTAACCTTATAAGCTCTAAGTTTTAACCACTTTAGGATGCTTCTAGTTATGATTTTTTTCTTTTTTTTCCCTTCCTTTTTACGATATTTTATCGCGAAAGTGAAAATCTGTAGGGGGAAGAGAGAGAGAGAGAGAGAGGAACCCCAGAAATTCCTTATATATACAGACATGCATACAACCTGTTCATGATCTCTCGATTTTCAAATTAAAGCTTGTTGGAAATATTAGGGCAGCGAAAACTGACAAACCGAATAGCCAACGTATCCGAGAACCGGAATCGGATCGAATTGCCGGTTTTGCAAGCGTTCTTGGATCATCCCACATGGCAACAAAGCTAATATCAAAAACACCACACAATTTTAAGTGTATATTAATTCAAATTAAACTATCGATTGCATGTTGTGATTAAATCTTTATCTCGTGTTCTTGGTGCATTCTAACACCTGAACTCATGAACTCAAGCTCCATTCTTACTCTAAGCGATGGGCATCTAACATAGCTTTTGGAGCTGCTTCCATACTGCTACAAAAAGTGGTAGATTATATTAGAAATAACCAAAAGTAATTTAAGAAGCACCATTTATGCATTTGGCAAATAAAAATCTCGAGCATTTTTTAAGGTAGAAAACTAAGAAAAGCTTTCGATCATTAAGAGTATTTTAAACATGGTTACCCCATCTTATTTTATGGTGAATTGAGAATCAATGAACTTTACACCTGTTTTCTAAAAAAAAATCATAACATTGCTATCTTTCTTTGAACTAATAAAGTGAATCAATTGAGTGCGTTGACGTATAAATACCCACACTTAATAAGGCGTTAGTTTTTGTGTTGATTAGATAAGCAAACCATGCACCAATGTCTTTGTTAAGAGAGGGACATGGATTGGATTAAACATTTAATTAGTAGGTATAGTTAATAGAGTAAATAAGAAGTTTATGAAGGTTAAATAAAAATTAAGGCTATTTATGTCACACTCATGAGTATAATACTATTACGTATGCACGAGGACGCAAATGGCAAAATTTTGGCTAATTCAGACACTTTTTAATGGGGCAATTTTTTTTTTAATTTATTAAGTAGTTTTATTATCGAACTTAGTAATTTCTCTGCGTAGCATCATCTATGGATTTATAGTTGCACACCAAAATCTCTCCAATTTGTTTCTTTAGAAGTATAAATCATAGAAGAGGTGATAATTCTGACCAAACACATTTATCGTGATCCGCCGAACAAATAGGTGTTGAATTTGGATCAAAAGAATGAGAAAGACGATTCCAGGATTTCTGATCAAATAGGCAATGACGTTCTACCTATTTTGTTATTTTTCATTTCATTTTTTCGAATTCCGCTCATTCCAATTTTTAACCTTTTTTCCCTCTTTCTTTTTGAAATAAAATTGAGTTAAAGCAACGTGATATAAACACCACAAGGGAATTTAATATATCAAGAAGAGACAAAGTGCGTTTGTCGCTCGACTTAAGAAACAACGAGTTTTTGAGTCTTTGGACGACGACAAATAGTTTTCGAGCATATTGCTTGACCACGAAGTCCACAATTTTCAAACCCTCCAAAAGAAGTACTAAGTTAAAAACTTTCACTACACACCACCATGTATAATTTTTAAAAATTTTAGGTGTACTAAGACCATCTCCATTATAAAACACCTTCTCAACTACTATTTTCTTCTTTTTTTTTACGTTATTCTAGCTAACAAAATCAAAAAATTGTTAGAATTGGTAATATTCATTGTTAAAACAATAGTTTTTATTGCTAAAAAGTAATTACGATAATTAAACTCACCGAGCCAATCAATTGAACGAATTACATTGAGGTGCTATATCAGAAACGCTAAAAGTCGAGGTGCCATGACAAATTTTTACCAAAATTTTAATTTGGACATCTTAAAGCCCTAACTATTCTCAAAAACAACAACAACAACAACACTAATTTAGAATCTTTCACATGCATGTAAGATGCTAAATCAAAAGATATTCTCTACTATTAATTATTATTCACTTAAATAAATAGTAAAATTAGTTTAGGATCTCCCCATATATATTTTTTTTCCAGAACTTCTTAATTTTTATTTTTTTTTTATTTGTAAATAAGAAACAACCAATCACAGTGCCCCAAATCACCGGGGCCCACATTTTTGGCACGTGATGTTTCTTTCCGTCAAAAAAGGAGATCTTCGAGATTTCCCCCAGCCTAGTTTCTGAATGGAATTCCTTCCTACACCGGGTGTAACACGTCAGCAAACACCATGTAAATTCTCTATTGCCTTGTTGGCCCTCAAATTTTATCATATTTTATTCTAGTCCTTATTTTCAATCAAATTTTATTTTAATATTTTAGAAAATTGACATGAGTTTGAATTTATTGTTAACATGCTACTCATGCATTTGATGTTGATATTATAATTTTTATTTCTAATAATAAATTTTGATTCAAATAAAATAATAGAATTTATGGACCTAAATATAAAAGTTAAAAATATAGAAATTAAAGTACAATATATTTTAGAATTAGGGATCGGACAGAAAATTTCATATTTATGAAGAATATTTTCATAACGATAAAATTCAAAAATTTAAGTCTTTGTGTGAACTATGAGATAAAATTACTGATTCTTATACAGTCGAAACTTGCAACTTCTCCTTCCACCAGTTTAATATTGTGATCCGTTGTGTATATTTTGAAATTACTAATTCATCACGATAAAATTTTTATCCAGCTATAAATATATCACGTAATAAGTAAAATTAGTTAAGCGACGTAAGAAACACTCATGGAACTTTAAAAAAAAAAATCAAAGCGAAGATGTATGCTGCACCGCTGACGTGGCACACCAGGTTTAAGGAAAATTTCTCGTTTTCGCACGCCACGCTTTCCATCTGAAACTCAATTCGAACGGTTGATTTGAATCCTACAGAGGGGCAATTTCGAAAATAACAGCAAAAACGGAGGGTTAAAAGAGAGAGGGGCATTAGCTGCCTCCAGTTATTTCTCATTGGACGCTTGCAGGTTGCTGAGCTGGCCTGCAACGAACTCGGGCGGAGTCAGATGCCACGTCATCCATCGCCTACCCACCTCCATCACCGTCCGTTTCTGATCGGACGGTCCCAAGGCCAGATCCGCCCCAAAGTCCAAAACAAAATTTCACCTTAATTTTTACCGCCAACCACCGTAAAATAAATAAATAAATAAATAAATAAAACACAAAATAGATGAAAAAAATACCTAAAAATATGTAAATTCCAAAATGGAAAATTTTTTTGCAGGGACACCCCTTACTGGAGGGCATTTTACAACAGATCCTTGGCCTTATTTTTTTTGGATAAACTTCCAATATTATTTTTGTGGTTTCATACTTTTTCACTTTAGTATCATGTGATTTAAAGTGTATCAATTTAGTACCCCGTGATTTCATTTTCTCTTTTCGTCAATTTTTTTTTCGTTAAATAAGTGACAAAGTTAAAACTAAAAGATATTAAACTGTATATTCGATAAATTTAGACAGGGTATCTGAAGTTTTTTGTATATAATTTAACGAAATGTTAACGGAGGAGCTTGCGAAAAGAAAAAAATAAAACACATGATACTAAGTTAATACATTTTAAACCATAGGGTAATAAGATGAGAAAGTACGAAACCACATGAATGGTATTTGAAGTTTATGCTTTTTTTTTTTTTAATTCGATTGGCACACTCATATTTTTGTTATATATATATATTGTTGTTTTCATTAAAAGTATTTGAAGTTTTCCCAAAGCTATAGTTTTTTAATAAATTATTTTTTAAATTTCTTCTTAATGGATGAAAGTGTAAATTTTGCTAAAATTTAACGGCTAATAACTAATAAAATATTTTGTTTTAACGAGCTTTTAATTTAAGCCAAGAAAATTTAAATAGCTAAAAGAACTACTAAAAGTTGAAAAAATAATAACCGAATATAAATAGCTAAGGAGTTTATGGACGATCTATAATAATTTAATTTCTAATTTTTTAGGTTAGATATATAAACTTTCTTTGCATAATATCACTATCGGCATTTGATTCATAATCTTTTTACTGAACACTTTTACTTCTTTCCTATTAAATATCTTATATTTTACTTTTTAATTAGTGAAAAAAACTTTTTTTTTGTTACAAAATTGACAATTTTTATTAATCCTCTTTGACAACTAATTGTAAAACTCAAGCTGGTTGTTATTTAAAAGATTTTCGAAAGGAGTTTATGCTCTTAATTATATAGTATTTTGAAAGATTTTCTGGATAAAAGATACATAGAAAGTTTTTTTTAAAAAAATATTATTCGGCTTAGACTATAATAGCGAATCCTCTTATAAGAAAAGATGAAATAAATATTTTATAAAAAATAATTTCATAAAGACTAAAATATAATAGTATTAGAAAGTTTTTTTTTTTTTTTTTTTTTTTTTTTTTTTTTGGGTTCCTCGAGGGCAAAGGAAGGGGTGTGCGATGCGATCCTATTAATTTGTTTAATCGGATTAATTCGTTTTTCTTTTTGCTCGCTCGCCTTTTCGTTTTATTTTTTTATTTTTTTATTATTATTATTATTATTTTCGCTCCGCCATTTCCCTCCGCCTCCTTCGCTCCCACCCTCCTCCCCTCGAGCGAAGCCTTTTTCTAGGGTTTTTGGGGCTCGGCCCTTCTAGGGTTTCAGAGAGCTGGATTGCGCTGCGTTCTTCAGCAGGATCTCCATGAGCCGCTGGTCGAGCGGCTTCGTCGACTAGCCCCCGCCGCCTCCCCCTTCGCTCGGCCTCGTCGATGCAGGGTTTCGGGCGATTCTAGGGTTAGGGTTTCGCTAGGGATTCCGGGAGAGGCGCGGCGCGGCGATGGCGTCGTGTTCGGGGCCTGGATGAGGTGAATATCGGGGTTCGGGGTGGGGGTCGGGGTTGGGGTTGGAGTCGTTTTAGATGGCATTGGGAGATCTGATGGCGTCGAGGTACTCGCCGTCGTCTTCTTCGTCGGTGTCTAACCACCTGGATGAGTTCTCCGGTAGGGAGGACGGCGACGCCGCATCCTCCTCCGTCTCCGCCGCCGTCGCGCATCGGAGGGAGCCGTCGGAGGCCGCGGGGCTCCCGGCGGCGGCCGTGGCGGATGCGGCCGCGAGCTTCGCTTACTTGCCGCAGACCGTTGTCCTTTGTGAGTCCCGGCACGAGGGATTCGAGAATTGTGTGGCGTTGGGGCCGCCCGACAACGGATTGGTCTCGAAGTGGCGGCCCAAGGATAGGGTAAGTGGTTGGAATCATCTTCTTGCTTCTCTTCCATGCACATGTTTCTGTTTTCTTGGTGCTTTTGTAGATATGCTCGTGTAATCTTGAATTAATTCAGAATAAATATGTTTTCGCCCACTAGTGGAATCTCTTAACTAAAAGAAAAAAGGGAGAGAAAATTTTTGACGAAAAAAAGGCGTTGCGAGGGGAAATAATGAATTTTTCAGAGTTGTTAATCTTGTCACTTTAATGCTTTGTTCTTAGTATCTGATGACACGGGGCATAGATTATCGGTTTTCTTCGAACATGTTCCTGTATTGTTAAAATCAGTACTGTCCTCGCTCTAAGATGATCATCATATGACGGAGTTCGTATGGGTTTTTCTGGGTTGAGATTGTAGGGCAGGGTTGAGTTCATGTACTACTTACTAGCTGTAATTTATATGCCGGCAGCATAAATCATTTTCTATCAGCCGGCACATGCATAATTTTGGTCCATAGAAGTGTATATTTAACCTTTTCCCGTTTAAAGTTAGGATTTGCAACTTGGAAACTAAATCAAGATATGTTTAAATCCTGTATTTGTTGAATGTGTTAGTCCATGCAAATATCATGCCCTTATGTGAGCTTGTTTAATTTGATTGATGTGAACCTCGTTTGGTGCTTCACAATGCAATCTTCTTTTTGTCAAATTTGTTATTGAATTTTATATATATTTATATTAAGTCTAACATTAAGATAGAACAAAATCTTTTTGAGTTGGGGTGATTTGTTTGTTTCGGATGGTTTGTCTAAGCAAAATCCCTGAAGTTTACATATTTCAAAGTATGGGAAAAAAAGGCCTATTTTACCTGTTTGTATATAGGTTATGAAGAATCGAGTTTTGGGTTGAGTTTGGGGTTTTTCCTTAGCAGATTTTCTCTTCTTTCTCCTGTGTGGCAAAGATTGCCACAGCTATAACTCTTATTCTTTCTTATTTCTCTTCCAACTCCACCTGAGCAAGCCCCACTGGTCTGCGTAAGCATTGCCTGCCCCTTTTTACTCCGACTAATTGCATAAAGTCCTCATACCCTCCAACTGATCTTTTCTTATCGACAGCTCATCCCATTGCCTTTTCCTTCTTCTGTGATCCTTGCTTCCCCAGAAATGCCCTCAGAGTATAACTTTCTTTTCTTGTTTTAGTTTCTGTAGGCCTTTTGTGCTAGAGGCTTATCTCAATTTCTTAATACAAAATGGATAATTGGCAAAATTATGCTAGTTCTTGATCCCTCATTTAGCACTAGTGATGATAAGTGATTTCTCGTAGATAATTTTCTGTAGGAGCAGATGTTCTTTCTACTAAGAAAGGGTTGAACAATTTCAACTAAATATTTATTGGATCTTGGTTTGTGCTATAAGTTCTTCACAACTGAAATTAATGTGAGAAAGGAGGAGAAGAGAGAAGAAGGCAAGAGAAGGGGGGGAATATAGGAGAAGGGGCTGTGGACAAAAATTCTTTTTTAGAAAGTGTCTATTGTAGATTATAATTCAGCAAAGAGATAACCACCAGTCGTAAATATATAAGCATAAGATGTAGTCTTTATGAAGATAATACCCAACTAAATCCTAACTGATTATTAGCCGAAATACTTTACTGACTCAAGTTGTGAACTGATACATATCAGACTCGACCAGTCCTTGTTTAGTTAAAATTGATTCACTTGTGGATCCATCTGTAGATTAAAAATGAATTTATAGCCTGCCTTAAAAATGAACTACATTGATGAATTTATAGTCTGCCTTAAAAATGAACTACATTGATGAATTTATAGTTTAATTGACTCGACTATTGCACTATGAACGATTGAGACCAAATGAAAACTAAATTGTTTAAGTCAGGGGTTGCCTTGCCGTAGTGCGGCTTTTGTCAATTGGCAGGTGGTGTAACCTATCATGCCAACACAAATATAGGCATCATTCAATTCCTCTCAGCTGTACAAGCTGGAAAATTATCTTTTTAATTTCCGTGGCATATGTTGAACAGTTTTTGCTGGGGAAGGTGGTATTGTAGCAAAAAATTTCAAGTTAAATGATGTCTGATTCAACTGAAATTGAACTTGAACTAAATTTATCTGCCTTTTATGGATAGACACCAATACTTTTTCGAGCTGTAATTAGCTGAACTGCTTGTGATTTTCAAATAAAGTTTGTTGCTTTGTTGATCATGTTGTGGCTTCAATATCGTCAGGTTTTGTTCAGTACCTTAGGTTGCAGTTGTTTGTAACTGTCGGTTATTTCTATATTTCTTTATTATTATTACTTTTTTTATTTTGACTAGTTCAGTCATTTATCAAAGCTAATGGCAATGCACCTGTGATTCCTACAATGATCTTCATTTGTATATGTTATTCTGTTGTTTTGTAGTAGTTTAACAACAAGTTTTATAGTGCAGATGAAGACTGGGTGTGTTGCACTTGTGTTATGTCTAAATATTAGTGTTGATCCGCCAGATGTAATAAAAATTTCTCCCTGTGCAAGAATGGAATGCTGGATAGGTAAACTTGGCCTTGTGTAACTCATATTTCCTTCATATCCTTACACTATACTTTATTACTGTTGTTTTCAGGTTTGTTATTACTAATTCTGTTTCTTAGTGCCTTTCAATTCTCTAGTTGCTTGTATCTTTGTGAAAATATTTATAGCTTGCTGGAAAGTTCATATTTACCTTTTCTTTTCTTTTTAATTACACCTTTAATATATGCCTGCTGTTTCCACTCTCTGGCATTTTTATTAGTAAATAATAAGGAGCATGCTTTTACTTACCTCCAAGGATTTTTATGATCTGCAGGAGTTTTAACTCTGTCTTGTGAAACATTCTTTTGTTATTATTTCTTTTCTGCTGTTTTTGACAACAAAGATAAAATCTTTCATTTTTTTTGCATAGAAAAAAGTAAATTTAAGATCAAATTTTAATCAGCGCTCTGTGACGATGTCAACTGCCACAGACAAATTTTGCCCAGTAAGTGGTTTTAGAGGAGAAATCCTCTTGGCTTAGTATATCTGTACTATTTAGGCTTTGAAAACTGTCAACCCAGTGTTTAGACTTGCTTAACATGTGCGGATAATTTATAAAATTACAATCTTATTATGCCTTTGTGGACTACAGTTCTTTTAGTTTGAAAACTTATAGAAGTCCTAAATCTTGGGAATAATGTGCTTGATCAAGCAGTCCTCCAGTAACTGTGTCTAGCTTTTTCAGGAACTTCTTTTTACCAAACATGTAGCAGTTTTTTGAAAAATATTTGGCACTCTTACTTATATATACCCTTTAAAACTCATTTGTTGCTATGCTTTCCTCACCACAGCATGTATAGCACTTTTGTTGATCAGTATCAAACTATTGCAAATTACTACTGCAGTAAGAAGTAAGTCTTTACATATGAGCTTTAGTTGTGTTGGTTAAAGAAAATGTACTGTATATTAAACTGCTAGTTTAACAGAAAAAGTTTTTTTGTGATAGACAAACTTATTTGTGGGTGAAATAAAATTGGTTATACTTTAAATTTCTTTCTTATTTGTATTATATTACTATGACTATATCGTTATGCTCAAGTTTTGCTATTTTTGCCTTTTGATTATTATTTTATTCTTTCATCTTTTATCAGATCCATTCTCTATGGCTCCCCCAAAAGCTCTTGAAACAATTGGAAAAGCCTTGCATACTCAATATGAAAGATGGCAGCCTAAGGTAAAAACCACTTGAATATTTAAATTCTCGTCATGTTATGTCAATAAGCTCCTTTTCTTTTGTGTCTACGATCTTATGAAATTCCACAGGCTCGTTACAAACTTCAACTTGATCCAACTGTTGATGATGTGAAGAAGCTTTGCAGTACTTGCCGCAAATATGCGAGGTCAGAGAGAGTCCTCTTTCATTATAATGGGCATGGAGTGCCAAAGCCTACTGCTAATGGAGAAATTTGGGTTTTCAACAAGGTTTCCTTGTTTATCTTACCATGATATTTTCTGCATTATTTACTCTGCTGGAAATTTCAGCAAATATTTGTTTCTACAGAATACAGAGTTATACACAAATATTTGTTTCTATTGAATACAGAGTTATACGCAATATATACCGTTACAAATCAGTGATCTTGATTCGTGGCTGAAAACTCCTTCTATATATGTCTTTGACTGCTCAGCTGCGGGAATGATTATCAACGCTTTTATGGAGGTGTGTTGTACTGTTCATTGACTATGTCTTTTATTGTTGATGTGTATTTTTTTTTCCCCGAAGTTTGCTGTGTTATTTTCCCTTTGCTTTCTTCTAATTTATATTCGTTTGCATGTTGTTTCAATTCTTTTTCTTAGCGTCTAGAGTGTAATCCATCTAGCTCCTCATCTTCATCGAAGGACTGCATTCTGCTTGCTGCCTGCCACGCACACGAAACTCTTCCGCAGAGTGCTGAGTACCCTGCTGATGTATTTACGTCCTGTCTCACTACACCTATTAAAATGGCATTGCGATGGTTAGTCTCTTATTTGAAGTATTTATTTGTATTTGATTTTTATTCTTTAATGATTATGCTGTTTTGGGGGCAACATGAAGGTCCCCCCTGCAGAGTGCTAATGGTTTTATATTTAATTGCTCAGGTTCTGTTCTCGTTCATTGCTTCGTGATTCCCTTGATTACTCTCTAATTGACCAAATTCCTGGTCGCCAAAATGACCGGAGGACACTCCTTGGGGAGCTTAACTGGATTTTCACTGCTGTAACTGACACAATAGCATGGAATGTGCTCCCTCATGGTATTAAGATAGTTGTTGAAACCTTTTTTTTGCTTTGAGTTTTCATTGGTGTATACTTATGCAAATGAAAACTATGCAGATCTGTTCCAAAGGCTTTTCAGACAAGATCTTTTAGTTGCTAGTCTCTTTCGAAATTTCTTACTTGCTGAGAGAATTATGCGAGCTGCAAACTGTTCTCCAATATCATATCCAGCAATGCCTTCAACTCACCAGCATCATATGTGGTACCTAGGATTACATAGTTACATCTTAGCTTGCTACTGTGCTATTCCATGCTTTTCCTTCTATTCACTTAAATTTTATGCATCAGGGATGCATGGGACATGGCAGCTGAAATTTGTCTTTCCAAGCTTCCACAGTTGGTTGCTGATCCAAATGCTGAGTTTCAGGTACTGTTTGCTATTACTGTTTACTGTTTATTCATATAATCCTCTTTCACAGCTAATCATGTTTTGAGTTATGCTCTTCTGTGCACAAAATGTAGTTACATCTTTCCTGATCACTGCTTGCCATGTCATTTTTGACCTTCGTATACGTCTTTTCACATAGCTGCTTCATAAGAGAATATGTGATGTTAATAAACTAAAAAGGAAGCCAAAATTGAATGGTTGGGGCCGATTGTATTGGCTTTGGCCCCAATAATTTATGGCAGGACATAACTTAACTTTTTAATGAGTGATTAGAGAGGAATTTGATCCTATATAATCTCTTTCGATCATTCATGAAGTCGAGCAACCACTTAGAGTGGGGTGAAGGCTGATTAGTTGCTGAGTTCTGCTTGAAGTGTGCTGCTGAGATTCTTGATGCTTAGGACAGTGGGCTTGTACCGAACATGATTTTTTTCGTTATGACACTGTTAAATGATTTACCTTTTTTCATAACAAGCAGCCAAGCCCCTTCTTCACTGAGCAATTGACAGCATTTGAGGTGTGGCTTGATCATGGTTCTGAGCATAAGAAGCCACCGGAGCAGCTGCCAATAGTTCTACAGGTACGCCTTACTGTAATGATGTGGTTTTACATATACTCTGATTTCCAAGCACTTAAATTTCTTAGAATGTGTGGTCATTGGCTGGTTCTATTTACCTTGAAAGTGTTGTACTACTATGGATTTTATGCTGGCCTTAACCAAACTGTTGTTTCTGTAGTACATTGAATATGGTGATGCTAATTCAGACAATGACTATTGTAAGGATTTAAGTGCCCATCAGCATGGACCGTGCCCATCGTGCCATACCATGTTGACATGATATTGGCACGATAAAACTCTCGTGTTGATGGCACGGTTCAAAACCATGTTTTCTTTGAAATTGGCAAGCAGTTACATTAAATAAAGTGCAAAAGACCTAAAGATATATAATAATCAATTAGAATATCTTGATGTCAAAGAAAAACATTTCATGCCATGGCATGTTGGCACATAGGTATTTTTGTGAACGACACAAATCAACACAGCACGGCACACCCATGCCGTACTGTTGTGGCAAGTGCTTGTCACAGCCCGTGCTACAGCTCTTACATCATTGATTGTACTTGTTACGTCATGCAAGTATATATTTTATCTCAGCGCTTGACTGTTAGTGAATACCTTTGAGTACATGAAAATGTTGAAACACCAGAACAATACACATTTGTTATGTTTCTCGTCTGTCCTATGTTTTGGGGTGCACTTTCTGCTTTTAAGAAAATTCTCTTCTTCAGCTATTAGTCTTTTTTTTTTACTACTGAAATTTGGAAAATCTTCTAGGTTTTACTTAGTCAATCTCATCGATTTCGAGCTCTGGTTCTTCTTGGAAGGTTTCTTGATATGGGTCCTTGGGCTGTGGATCAGGTATATGTTATTATGTTTTAGGTGTAAATTTAGTATTGAAGTTGTTTTCTCGTTTTGCATTTTGACATTTTGGAATACATTGTTTTAGGCCTTGTCTGTTGGTATCTTTCCTTATGTGCTCAAACTTCTACAAACAACTGCAATGGAATTGCGCCAAATACTTGTGTTCATCTGGACCAAGATCCTTGCTCTGGATAAGGTACTTCTCTTATCATTTGATTTAGTTTAGTAATACTTCCTGTTGTTGCGGTGATCTTCCTTTGAAGAATATTTTTTTGTCTTGCTTTTGCTCTTCTTATCGTCCAAATATCTACAAGCTGCAACCTGCAGACTTTATATGGAAATATATGTATTCTAATGTCATTTTTGTTTTCGAAATGCTAGTCTTGTCAGGTTGATTTGGTGAAAGATGGCGGCCATGCATATTTTATCAGGTTTCTTGACAGCCTGGATGCTTTCCCAGAACAGCGGGCAATGGCTGCTTTTGTTCTAGCAGTGATCGTAGATGGACACCGGAGGGGACAGGAAGCATGTATTCAAGCAAATCTAATAGACGTTTGCTTGAGGCACCTTCAACCTGCAAATCCTCATGATCCACAGTCTGAGCCTCTTCTTCTGCAATGGCTTTGTCTGTGCCTCGGAAAGCTGTGGGAGGATTTCCCAGAGGCACAGTTAGTAGGTTTACAAGCGGATGCACCTGTGATAATCCTTCCTTTGTTGTCAGAGCCTCAGCCCGAGGTTTGAAAATTTCTGTTTCTTACCTTTTTAGTTGTGGATGGTCCTTGTGCTGATATTGTGTCTCTGTCCCTGAACTTATCACTTAAACATTTTAATCCTGTACGATCTTGATGTGCAATTCCATTCCTAACGAAAATGATCTATGATTTTCCTTTAAAATGACCAGTTCCTAAAAAGGTCATTTTAAGAAAAAGTCATGTTGTCAGAATTTTTTTTTTTTCCAGCAGCTAAGTATGGAGTTGCAATATATAAGAATGTTAGTGACTTAAGAGATGAAGTGAAAAGTATAGGGATTAGATTGTAATATTCAGATGGTGCAGGTACTATCAATACATTTTACCCCTTTATTTCTAATGCCAATTTTGACAAATGTTTCTTGTGTTCTTATGCTAGGTGAGAGCTTCTGCTGTTTTTGCCCTGGGCACCCTTTTAGATGTTGGATCTGTTACATTTAAAGATGGACATGGAGGTGAGGAGGATTGTGATGATGATGAAAAAGTAAAGGCTGAGCTAAATATAGTCCGGAGCCTTCTGCAATTCACTTCAGATGGAAGCCCGCTGGTTAGAGCTGAGATTTGTGCAGGTATGCAGGTTGATTCACATATTTCTGACTGCTTGATACTGTTTCTGTGTAATAGCTATCTTTGATATTTTTGTGCATAAGAAATGTGCACAGGTTTATATTTTCTTTTTTGCTTTTATGAGAAATTGATCGCTGAATCTCGTCTTATTGTTTTTAATTGCTCATGTGATCCCTTGCACCGATTGCATAAGAAAGAACTGCTTACTTGGGTAGTTGGAGTCTACTTATGGAAATACAGTCAGACAATATATGATCAGCAGCTAGAATCATCTAAATATTTGCAAACTCTTAACTCTGTAGTCTTCTATTAACTTAAAAACAACAATGGCTATTTACTATTTCAATTACTGACAGGTTCGTGCAAAACCTGAGCTTTAGCGTCTCATAAGTAAGTGCATCTGTGTATCTTTTTTTTTTTCGTGACATGTAAATCTTGTTGTTGCTCTCGATATTTTCTTGAAACTCAATTGTAATATTGGACAATACACCTTATTTACATGTATGGAACTACTTAAAGATGACTACATGTACTTTCCATATCTGATCAAACTTCAAGAGGTTATTATCTACTGTTTATACAAGTAGACTTTTACTTTATCTATTGAAGATGTAGCATTTTCGTATAATAGTGAAAATTGCAATGCATTATTCTTTCTTTTCTTCTTGAATTCATTTCACTGATAATTATCAATCCTTTTTCTTTGTGTGTGACAGCACTTGCCCGTTTTGCCTTTGGTCATAACAAGCATTTAAAGTCTATTGCTGCTGAATACTGGAAGCCCCAATCAAACTCTCTACTGACCTCGCTACCTTCGCTGGCTAATATTAGTAATCCAACTAGTGGCTATCCTAGCCAGTATATGCAGAGTGGAACCACCCTTTCCTCCCACATTGGTCCTGTACTAAGAGTTGGGAGTGATACCAGCGGTGCTGGCCGAGATGGAAGAATATCAACAAGTAGCCCAATTGCATCTACTGGCATTATGCATGGTTCTCCAGCATCAGATGATTCTTCTCAACATTCTGATTCTGGCGTCCTATTGAAGGAAAATATAAGCAATGGTGTCATCAGTTATTCTAGATCAAGGCCACTTGATAGTCCGCTATGTCTGCAGTTTATCTTAGCTATGTGTAATATGGCAAAAGACCCTTCTCCAAGAGTTGCGGGCCTCGCTCGAAGAACTCTCTCTATTATAGGCATTGAAAAAGTGGTTACTAAAACTATCAGGTTTGGTGGGGGAGCTACACACCAAGGAGAGATATCAGCTTCATCTGCATCAGCAAACTTTGCTGGATTGACACGTTCATCTTCATGGTTTGACATGAATGCTGGTAGCTTCTTTGAATCCCTAATGTTCATGCAAATAAAACTGCATACATACAAATCATGCAACTACCTTAGAATGTTGAACGCTTATGCCCCTAAAAGCCGTCAGCGTATGCATACACAACATTTTTTTGCATAGGCACCACCGGCAGGGGCACTCGCAATTAAATAAGATCTGTATGGGTACACATGCAAATACCAATTTTGCTGGTAATGGATTATTTTACATATTTGCAGAGGTCTATATGCAAAAATATGCCTTTCTATGGAATTGCTTACTTTCCTGTGTAATCTTAATGGTCGTTTGCAGGTCATTTGTCAATGACTTTTAGAACGCCTCCTGTTAGCCCACCTCGTCAAAATTACCTGACAGGATTGCGTCGAGTATGCTCTTTAGAGTTCCGGCCACACCAACTGAATTCTCCTGAGACAGGCTTGGCTGCTCCACTTCTAGGTTCAGCTGGATCTTCTGGCAATTCAGAACACAGTTTACTTCCCCAATCGGCCATCTACAACTGGAGTTGTGGCCACTTTTCGAGGCCACTTCTTACGGCAGCTGATGATAATGAAGAAATCTTGGCTAGGAGAGAGGAAAGAGAAAAAATTGCTTTCGACTGCATTGCCAAATGCCAGCGTTCTAGTTAGTTAATCAACTTTTTGTATTTTGTTACTATTTCTCATATTCTTTTGTCATGCTATTCATCCCTTATTTACTGAGATTTTTGTATTTGTTTGTGAACAGCATGCAAACCAAGTAATCAAATTGCTAGCTGGGATACAAAGTTTGAAATGGGTACAAAAGCCATATTGCTTTTACCCTTTTCACCTATAGTGGTTGCTGCAGATGAGAATGAGCGAATCAAGTAATGCCATGATAATCACCATTCTCTTTTTCCTGACTTAAAATATGTTTAGTTTTGGTCAAAGTTATCATAGATATTGTTTCTTTATTTCACTATTTATATTTCGTCTCAGAAATTACTTATTTTCTGATGTCCGTCCTATTTGTCTACTTGTTAGTGCATATATTTGGATGTGCACTGAGTCTGCTCATTCTATCCACTCCACCCATCTTACGGTGGCCAATTTGTATTGTGAAAGCGTATTCAAATTCCATTAACCATATAAAAATTCATCACGTACTATCTTTTAGATATTCTAAATTTGTAGTTGGCAATGGTGGTGGCCAGCAACGGGAGGGGGCGTCTGTAGGTGGTTGCGATGGTTGTAGGTTTATGTGAGACATTTTGGCCAAGAACCATCTTTGAAATAATATATTTATTTCTTGCATTGGTTCTTAAGGCTTGATAAAATGTTTGAAACATGGTATATTCTGAGGCTTTTGGTATGTTCTGTTGCTTTATGAGCCCATGATGTTTCTGAAATGAGGCACTTATTTCCTGGATCACTTCTTAAAGCTTGATGTAATGTTTGAAACTTGGTATATCTAAGGCTTTTAGTATCTCTCTGTTGTTTTGTGAGGCCATGTATTCTTATGGCCTTGACATGATTTGATACCTATTTAACAAATATTCAACTGAAAGATGCTCATATATAAGTTCTTGCATACTTTTGATGGCTGTTTGCTTTGCCGTATTTTATTGGTAAAAGTTGTTGCTTAAGTGTATATCACTTGTTTTTCCAACTGAAAGATGTTTGTAAATAAGTTCCTTCATACTTTGGATGGTCATTTGCTTTACTGTATTATATTGGTAAAGGTTGTTGCTGCCGTTTATATCACTTGTTTTTTCGGCTAAAAGTTGATGATAACATGATGCAGGGTGTGGAACTATGAAGAAGGTACATGTTTGAACAGTTTCGACAATCATGATTTATCTGACAGAGGAATTTCTAAATTATGCCTTGTAAATGAGCTTGATGACAGCTTACTTCTAGTTGGTTCAAGTATGCTTCTTGTCTATTCATAATTACCTGCCTCATGAATGAGCCCAATATTGTGATATAAACTGGCCTGTGTTCCTACAGGTGATGGAAATGTTCGTGTGTGGAAAAATTACACTGGAAAGGGCAAACAGAAGCTTGTAACGGCATTTTCTTCCATCCAAGGCAATAGGTCCGGTGTTCGCAGTACAAACGCAGTTGTGGAATGGCAGCAGCAGTCTGGTTATTTGGTATGAGCTGGTTTAGTGATGTACTGTAGTTCCAGTTGAATTACTTTCATACATGAACTTAAATTCATTGTTGCTTGTTTGTAGTATGCTTCTGGAGATACCTCATCTATTCAGCTTTGGGATCTAGAAAAGGAACAGCTGCTAAGCTCCATTTCGTCATACTCAGATTGCAATATCTCCGCACTGGTAAGCAATCAACAAGAGATTTGCATATATAATACAAGGCTTGCACAAGGGCAGTCTTACAATTTGGTCATCTTTCACATGCTGTTACACACTATTTCTTTCTTTATACAAGATTGTATACCTAGCAAGCTGTTCAAGCAGAATAATTTTGCTAAAACTGCTGCTTTCTTATGTTTGGTACATAGTACTGCAACTTTTTTTTTTTTCCTTATAAAGGGGAACTCGTACAGTGAAACAACCACTGTTTTATTGTTCATGGTTTTGAAACACATTTTAATTTTCTTGTATCCTGTCTATGTTTTACATTGTCAAGTTTGTTCTCCTCTCACAGGGCATTTGTAATTACTTACGGTTTCTTATTGGTTTTTCTTTTTTGCTGCTGCTATGCAGTCTGCCTCGCAAGTCCATGGGGGTCAATTCGCAGCTGGTTTCATGGATGGTTCTATCAGGATATTTGATATCCGTACCCCTGAAATGTAAGGATCATATTTCTTATTAAACTTCTGTGCAGAGTGCACTATCTTGTTGGTTCCATACAACCTGCTTTCATATATCTTGCAGGCTTATCTGTAGAGCAAGACCGCATACTGAGAGATTGGAGAAAGTGGTAGGAGTAGGCTTTCAACCCGGATTTGACTCATCCAAGGTACTTCCTTTTTTATTTGGAAGAGTATCAATGCCCTTGTTCATTTTCTATATATAGTTGCAGATTATTGTCACTGCTAGTGTTAATGGCACAAGAATGGTGTTTTTACTGGACACATAGTCCTGCTTCAGCACTTGCTTATCTGGAAAATATATCTCACTTAGACATTGATTTGAACATTTCTATGATGGCAATAAAATGCCCTAACCCAATCTGTATGGTCGATCTTATGCAAGATTGTTAGTGCATCTCAAGCGGGGGACATCCAGTTCCTGGACATACGGAACCAATCCGAGCCATATCTCACCATCAAAGCCCACAGGGGCTCTCTCACAGCATTGGCTGTTCACCGCCACGCACCAGTTATTGCGAGTGGCTCAGCCAAGCAGATAGTCAAAGTCTTCAGCCTCGAAGGGGAACAACTACACTTCATTCGATACTACCCAACCTTCATGGCACAGAGGATTGGGTCCGTGAGCTGCCTCGCCTTCCATCCATACAAAGCACTTCTCGCCATCGGCACCTCCGATGCTTGTGTGTCAATCCATGCCGACGATAATTACCAGGTAAGATGAAATGTAAAAAAGGTTTCAGCATCAGTTCCACTTGGGGGGAATATCGGAGGGAAAAGCTCGAATGTCTTAGCCCAAAAATGACCCAGCTAGCGTGGCTATAACAGCGTTGTGGTTGGTGATTCTATGCACCTCCGGCGTGCATGTGGAATTTGTATGTCTCTCAAAATTCATTAGCCTCTCTTGCAGAAAGGTTGCCACTCTTGCCGACACATCACTAGGAGGCTTTTACAAAATAATTATACTTAGGTAAAAAGATGTAAATAGTTTTCTTTGTATTTGGGTGGTTATTTTCTTCTCTTGTACTTTTTTCTTCTTCGTTCAATTGTAAGAGCTCCAGATTGTTCAGATCATAAGTTCTAGTCGCTTCTTGGGCAAGAGTTTGTTTGTATTGTTGCTGGAAAAGTTTACTGATCTCAGATCATTGTGTATTATAGAGCTCACATTTTTTTTACTCTTTCTCTTTCCTTTTTTTTTTTTTTTTTTTTTTTTTTTTTTTTTTTTTCCTTTTCTTAACTCTCATACAGGTGATCCCTACTTGGTGTATAGTCGTCTCTGAAAACGAATAGCCCAGATTTAGTGTGTTCCATTGGGCTCTGATTTGGTGTATGGTTGTTGATAAAAGGATTTCGAAAACTGTTATGTCAAACTGTTTGTATTTATGTTTGCCTGTGTTTCTATCCTTCCTTAATAGTCACTGAAACTGGTTGCCGTCATTGGAAGATGATCGGCGATACCGTCTTGTTAGCTGCATGTTTTGTTTGCTGCATCTCTTTCGTCTTTTCATTGGCTATGCTTGGTTCATCTTCTCTCTTGTTAGCAGAAAATCTTGTAACTTTTTTTTTCTTTTCCTTTTTTTTTTTGTGCGCCCGTGCCTTGTCAGCAGCAGTGTAACTTCAATTTTATATTACTTTTGCCTTGCTAGCAGAATAGCGACATTCTAAACAAAAAGTATGAATGTTGGAATGCACTATTATGAATAATTTATACAAACTGTTCTTGTTCGTGGATTACCTGTACCTGCAGTCATATAGCCTCTAAGCCAAATAATATTTCAGGACAAGCCAGCTTTTACGCATTTCATTTGTAACAGGATTCGTACAAAAGAATTGCAATAAAGCAATTGTGGCTAAACCACGCGAAAAGTTTCCTTCCCAAGCAACGCATTCGTAACGGGGTGTATTCGCAGCTCCTCTGCATGGTCAGTACTATTTATATGAATTTTATAACGTAGAATTCGAACGCTAGGATAAAACAGTAGGACTGCAATTTGATCTGAGCTCAACTCAACAGACTAGAATAAATTCTCTAATTTGAAATTTAGTGGGGTTACCAACATATACATATATCACCGTAGTTAACGGCACCGTCGCATTCGACATCAACGGCAACTTCGTCAGTTCAGGACAGTACTCCTCAGACCCCGACGACAATCCCCTCGTCTCGCTGGGGCACACATTGGGTACAATTCTGTAATAAAAAAAAAAAAAAAGTCATAAGAAAAAGTATATAAACTTATAGAAATTAAATTCATTTGTATGCGCAGATGTCCATATGCCCCTACATGTCTATGAGTATCCCAATTGGATGTCGATTGGAAAACCCACAGATAGAGATGTCAACGGGTCGGATTCGGGGCGGATTTTTAAAAATCCAAACCCGACAAAAAATCCAAAACCCGAACCCGAACCGGAACCCGAAATTTGAACCCGAAACAATTATTTTTTTTTTCAATAGTTCAAAATATATTATATTAAATCTAAATTTTTAAAATACAAATTTAAATATAACATCAAATTTCTATATATATATTATATATAATACAAAATAAATTCGGGTTCGGATCGGGTTCGGGTTCAGGTCGGGTACAATCAAAATCCATATCCGAATTCATGTCCGTCGGGTTTCTATTTTTTATATCCATATCCATCGGATATATCCGTTTCATTCGGGTTCGGATTCGGATAAAATTTCGGATATCCATATCCATTGACATCCCTACCCACATAGAAGGACTAACATCACCGTCCCCGTCTCGCTGGGATAAGCGATTATCAAGTCACCTCCTATTCTTTCATGTGGGGACAAAAAAAAAACTTATGCAGGCCAATCATAATATTTAAAAAAAAAAAACTTATGCAGGCCAATCATAATATTTTTTATATATATTATTGATATATTGACAAATTAATTTACAGAAGTGTAAGTGTGAATAAAATTAAAGCCCCCCTACATTATAGATGCTAATATGCGGACAATATATAACGATAATGTTAAAGGAGACCCAAAGCATTCATTTCTTGGTAAAAAATAATGTTGACATTTGTACTACAGTATTGTGCGAGAAATTTGAGAAGCATATTACTTCCATAAGAAGCTTAAAAAAAAAAAAAAAATATCGTTCCTCTCGGTCATGGCACTGAATATTTTTTCTTGCAAAAATTTAACCAATTTAAATTGTCAATCAAGTAAATTACTTTTACCTGTAATTAAAACTGGAGATCTTGAATTATAACGAACATTTATCTTCGAATAGCAGCAACTGTTGTTGGCACCAAATTTTGCTTGAAATGGCTGTGCAAATATACATAGAATCTACCCCGCTAGACAAATAACGCTACTCTTGGATCAAAAATGGCAGTTGCCACAAATGCTTGGTTTCATGCGTGCATGGCATTTGAGCTAGAGAAGTAGATCACCCAATATAAATATTAAATATGGCAGCTTAAGTTTTTGGAAAAAAAAAGAAGAGATTGTTTCACTTAATTCAACATGATATCACAACAAAAGATTCTGAGTTCAAGTCTCGCCAGACTCATGGCGTTATTTAATCTTCTCTTATTTAATTTAAATTAGCATCTTACAGTTAAAAAAAAAGTTTTCGAGCCCAAGCATAGGGGAGAGCATTGAGCCATTGAATGTAAATATTAAAAGCACTGTTATTTAGCAGTTTAAGTTTTTGGAAAAATAAAATGATTATTTCACGTAATTTAACAAGCATTACTCTCTAAGGAAACTGAGATAAAACCGAAACGTTGAATTCAAAGACATATATCTTGATATTTTTACCGGCTTGAGTATCCAAGAAATGTACCTGCCTATGAAAAATCACAGTATTCCATTTTTAAGACTTACACAGGTGAGTAAGAAGTTCACACAGGACCTAGATCAAAAAGGCTTGAGTTTTGGATTGATTTGGGTTTCGCTGAACCAAAACTCGCTAACGTCCATCTCTAAATTGCAAGAGATCACTTTCCGAGATGATGCGCAATCTGGTTTGAGAGAAATAATGAGAAATTATATTATTTTCAGAGAAAGAAGTACAAACGTATCTCAGGTTTTCGGGATATCCAAAGCTTTTTGGATTTGTGGTCTGAGCACTGACGTTAATTGCCGTTATTTGTGTACCATCTTGTTTACTTATTTGCTTCTTCTTCTTCTTCTTCTTCTTCTTCTTTTGACTCCCGTGATTCCTGACACTTTGCAAGAGTCCCCCCTATTTTTTCCACTACCAATTAATCAAATTCAAATAGAATTGAAACTTAAACTTAAATTCGACTTTTATGATGAGTTCAAATTTAGATCATAAATTTAATTTTAAACTCAAGTTTTAATTTCTTAAGCTCAAATATAAATTTGATTTTTTTTTAACGTGTAATTCTAGTTTTTAAATTTTGACTTGAACTTGAATTTTTATTTAAATCATATCATTTGAATTTGAACCGTGAATTCAGATTTAATTCAAACTTTAAGTTCAAATTGCCCATCCAAGTTTGAACTCAAATTTAGATTACAAATTGAAATATTAAAACTGATTTTTTGTCAAAATTTTAATTTATGGTCAAAATTTAATTTTAGTTCAAGTTTGTTGTTTGAATTTAATTTTACTTTTGAATTTCAATTTAAATATGAATTTGCATTGTGAATTCAATACCTAATTTTGAATTCAAATTTGAACACGAATTTAAGATTTGATGTATGTTCAAATTGTGAATCTAAATTTGTTCAAATTATTACTATAATCTTAACTAAACAGTGATAATGGAATCAACTATTCCGATTTCGATTACTAGTTTGAACCTAACAAGTTGGGAGATTTTATTATTCCGTTTCTCATTCCGATCTTATTCCGATTCTGATTTTCATTTTGGACCAAACATGCCCTAGTTTCTTCTTGAGATCAAAAGTTTGTTACCGAGAAATTCAAGGATCATGACAATATATATGTGACCAAATATTCCTTTGGTTTTTGGTTCTTTCATGCATGTCAAGCACATCCTTTCAATTTATGTGTATGTTCGAGGAAATCTCTAGTAATAAAACAAACAAATCTTATCGAAACAATTCGCACAATCTATTAAATATTGGATAATAGAGACTGCAACATGAAGAGTAAAGAACACCTTAAAGAAGCACTGGCTTTTGTTTTTCTTTTAACTAAGCAGAGTAACAGTCCAAAATATATACTTGCTTTAAGAAATCAAACAACACATGTATATATAAAAGCTGATGTAAACAAGAACACAGCTAAAAGATGTAACATACAATAGATGGTAGTGAAATATTTAGAAATTTCCATGCAGATAAAGAGAGAAAGAGAGAGAGACTTATCTTTTGATGATGAACCATGTAGTGTTTTGAGGCCCGCGACGCGGTAAACCTTTAAGAACACCAAGCTTCATAGAAGGTTACCTTGAGTGTAATATTTTGCGATCTCCATTGCAGCAGTGGTTTGTCCAGCTTAGGTGGGGTGGGCATGATGGAGAAGATGGGCACATGAATAACTAGCTAGCATAGTAACCTTGCGCGTGCACGCTCTAGCGAGCGAGCGCGCGCGCGCGCGAGAGAGAGAGAGAGAGAGAGAGAGAGGGAGAGAAAGAGATGGTGTAAGTTAGATAGAAATGCACGTGCCCTGCTTCTCCATCCTGCACAGCACACCTCTATTCCAGCACTAGCACCTCCTGGAACCAAAGATGCGGTTTTGAGCACTTATCACTATATATGTATATATATATCTTCTCCTTATGTTGCTCCTTCCATGTTTGTATCTTTTGTTATGAGAGAGACCAACCCTAAATTCTAAGTTTGTGAAAATACAACTATAAAGAAGAAACGAGAGTGCGAGAAGGAAGCAAAGTATAAAGTTAACTTACATCGTAAAACTTTGAAGCCTACATTTACGGGCGAAGACAGAGTAAAGAGCACGGTAGGGTCAAAAGCATCTATCGCCCGAAAACTAAACCTTTCAGAAATCCTGGCCTTTAAGTACACCAAATTCTCTTGTATCGTAAAAAATCAGATATAAGCATATGTAAAACCACACAGAAGCAGAAAGTTTCAATAGGATTGGGAAAACCTCATTTATTAAAAAATTCGAGACACGTCTAACACCTTTTAACCAAGCCTTTTTTTTCCTTTTTTATTTTGATGGTTACACTGTCAGAAGAGGAGGAGGATGCCAACCTAACGAGGACGGTAGGATCCACACTTTCAGCAAGATAGTGCCAGGGACCATGGTCTGACAACTGACAACTAAGCAAAGGGGGTCATTTCTGATGCTCTTATCAGCTGGTGACAATTGTATATAACACCCAACTATTTTGCTGAAACCCTATAGATCAGATCACTGCAGCAAACAAAATAGTTCCCATGGAGGGTTGACATGTGTAGAGATTAGGGTTTGGCTCTACCAACTAGGTTTCAGTGACTACAAGACAAAAGTGCCCTAAATTCCTACTCACTACCTGCCACAGCTGGTAAATAGTAAAGAATTTTGTTGAGTATTACCTGCCATTGGAGTTGTTATACATATAGACAAGAAATCCTAGCATTTGCATTGTGCAAAGGAAAATGATTGTACCGATATGAGCTACTACAATTTTCTTACACTTTTTTTTGGTGAGAAAAGTAACATGCTATTCATTTCATTTAAGTTTTCAGAACTGAACTCAGCTAGAAATGTAAAACAACAATGTTGCGAACTTAAGACGTCATATACCAATCATCAAGCTCATAGCTAACTGTGCTAGGTACGATCGGTTACAATTGTCTTTTATAGTTTTCTTACATTCTAAGGGATGGGTATGTTGCAACCACCACATTTATTAGTATTGGTCATGGAAAACATGGGGCTTGTTTCTATTTGAATTACCATGAACAAAAAGTCCAATCTTTCTTTTTTTGTTTGAGAGAGATAGATAGCATGTTACCCGCTAAAAAGTCCAACCTTTCTTGAAATGGCCAATCAAAGAATTTTTCAGATGCCCTTTCTCTTCGGGAGATTATGTGATGTCTAGCATTACAATGTTGATGGAAAGTGATATAGGTAGAAACCTGGCACAAAGTTACAAATCAACATCATTTGATCAAAATCACTTTTTTTTTTTTTCTTTTTTTTTTTTTCAATATAGCTGTCTTTCTTTTATTTCTGCTTCTCCAATTCTCAATTTTTTGTTCATTTATAACAGAAATAGGATCTTCTCAGCTCCAAAATTACAAGCAAAAAGTAATTAAAAATTATAAGTGGCTTGAGCCTTGAATCTACTCCAATATTGGCGACGAGGACATCGTGATGCAAAAGTATCCTCAAAGGAGTGTTGTGTCCTTAAAATGTCATGACTCATTCTCTCCACCTTAAATGATCTAATGTGAAGATGAAGGAAGCTCAAGAGCTGGTTTTTGATCCAAGCAAAGTCTGGAACATGTAACCAAGTAAGAAAAAACACCAAAGGTCCACTTTTTTAAAAAAAAATTGAGAGAGAGAAAGATAGCATGCTACTTGCTTCGATTCTTTTTCCCCCCATAAGTAAACTTAGCTGAAAATATGAAGCAATTAGGCTTCAAACTTGGGACCTCGAGTAGGAACCATTAAGCCCCTTACTACCTGCATTATGGACGGTCCACGTCTGTGTACTAAAACAAAAAGGAACAGTAGTGAATATATGTTTTGAGGACCACCATCAACCTTAGCTCAATGTTTATGTGGTCCATGTCAAATAAATGAATCATGGATCTCGATCGATCAATTAAAAGCTATCCCCCACCACCGGACACGCGGAAGGACTCTAAGGCCCTACCTACAAATAACCACAATATCAACCCAAGTTTAGGACCACTAATGGAAATTGAGGTTGTCACCATATTACTTTATCTATACTGTGGTAAAGATGCCTTCAGTTGAAAGGTATAGTTTATCAGCATACAATAACCTTTCAATAAACTCAACTGCATAAATGTGACAGAATTTGATCTTAGAAAGCTAACATAAATCATTTATTTATGTATAATATCAAGAATGAGGAAAAAAAATAAATTCAAGAGTACATACATGGTGGTTTTATGCATACCAGATCATTTATGTGCCAGAATTGAAAAATTCATGAATAATTCACACCGTTTTGATTGGCCAAATAGTTCTCTGAATCATTCACTAATGTACTGTTGAACAATCATAAAGAAAACCATGAATTAGTTATGTATTATGAAGATAATTTAAGAAGTTCATCTAATATTCAGTTTAAGGGAAATATCTCCATCAAATATAATCTTTTTTACTTGTCATAATAAATGGAATAAGATAATTACATCAGATGGTTTACTTTTATATGTTCTTATGTTGAACACATACTTTTGTTAACTAAACTTGCTTCCACTCTTTCCAAATTATCAAATTTTTATCAGATATTGAACTTTTAAACGATGCAGAGTAATCCTGAATTCTTAAAATTCGTGACTAAGTTACCGAGTGATGGGCACCAACTTACAGGCACACTAGCAATCTTTGTTAAGTTGCTGAGTGGTTGGAAGGAAAGTTAGCCTTGAGAGAAAAGCATCGAAAGAAAACCAACTATGGCTTTCGGCCAAGATGTTGCTCGAAATATCACACCTCCTTAGGCAAGAAAGTAGACTTGAGATTGTGTGGGTGAGTGAATAGTCCCCATCTTGCCTGGCCACTGATTTGGATTAATGTTTCACAAGGCAAGCTTGGAATCTCAATGAGTTGTGCGGTTTGCCCCGTTATGGCAATAGCTTGATGGTAAGCGACAAATTATACATAAAAACAGTAAACGTACTGCTCACAATGTTGTACCAATTACTCAACGTCGTGACTCATCGCAGCACCTGATATTATCACAACTTCTGACTTACCTATGAGTTAGATCCATCATCCATTTGTATCGAGATACTCAAAATCTGTCGACAGGTACAGCAATACTCATTTTCTTGTTAAGCTGTCATTTCAGCAAAGAAATATGTATCATCTTATAAGTTAACTTTGCGAATGCCTAATGATCTAACAGATTTGAGAGTTACTGCTAATATGCTGCTAGCTATAGTAGTAAAAGATTCGTTACCTATCTCACCAGTAGTCAACCTGCATATTGTTGAACGGAATATCTGGAAGCAATAATAAGAATGATTCAAACCTCCTACAAAAAATGAATTTGTAAAGCCAATCAGATTTAAAGTTGATAGTAAGAAGAGAAAGATGATAACAGTAATCGTGCAAAATCTAAATGACTTGGATAGAATGAGTCTTAACTATCCACGTAAAACTTCAGGAAGCATCCATTTGGTGAACGTTCCTTTCATTCCTTACCAGAAGAAAAATAGTACTATATCCACATGGCAAGCATTCCTATTATTCCTGAACAGAAGAAAAACAGTATAGAGTATTCGTTCGACAGTAACATGGTTGGTGAGTAGAAGCTCTTGAAGTGAAACTTCTACGCAACTTATTTAGCTTTCCCACCTTTGCAGAATCACCAAGGAGTGGTTCAAATTGATAGATAAAAAGAAAGAAAGAAAGAAGGGAACAGAAGAATGATTAAACTCTTAAGCCTGTGTTTTCCTGCAACGTCTTTGTCGACGGTCTCTGTCATTAGTCCCGCAAAGGAGACGTGTTGGAAATATTGAGATGGTATCTCGTACCCGCAATTGACTACACACATTGTTGATCAGAACAACAGCAGACATTTTCTCAGTCGGGATGTAGGCAAGTAATTCAATTGTAATAATAAAGCAGAATAAATTCACTGCTGTAATACATCCAAAAGGTGTGAATCAGAGTTTGCTGCAAATTTACGGCATTTAGAGATCACACAAAGAAATAAAGATCCAATATATATGTTCAGGTTGGCCAATGGAACCGAATTTCACATCATTCAAAAGAAGAATTTAGGAACAAAAGATTAATATACACAAAGATGGCTCGTCACTCTAAATCTGATACACAAGCATGCTACATTTCGTACTCGAAGATGTGTCTCGAACACGCATCTCATCATCATCTCTCTAACAACAATAAGGGAACTAATAAATAATCACATTACAGTAACTAAACGACTTTTGGTCGATCTTCGATCTTACCACTCTGATATATGGATGGGTTGACTATGGATGAACATTTACAGGGACTCATTGAGCTGCGTGATCGGCACTAGCTTTGCCCCCAAAGGAGCTAATAATATTGGAGGCAATAGCAATGGAGCTTGTTATCACAGCCAAAGCTATCATAGTAGCTGCCAATACCTTGTCTCTTCTTTTGGCTATGCCATGTACGTCCCTGTAAAATGCATCAGAACCTTTTGTTAGCTATCTAAGTGTCTGTTTGGCAAACGATATGTCTAAAGCTTTTGCCGAAACTGCAGCTTCTTGCGCAGTAGAAGGTTTTTGACGAGATTTTAGTGAAAAAGCTATTAGCGCTTCTTGAAGCTCTACTCTAACTAAGATACTGGGCTGGGCCGTGCCAACCAGGTCGCTTTTGACCCATTTGACGTATTGCCTCAACGAATCTGGTCAATCATGGCCCAGGCCCTAAATACCTGATCTACACAATTACGGCCCATTCTTTTTTTACAAAATTAGGACCCATTATATTGCATATAAATAAAAGAATCTGTCCTTTTAACAACTGTAAGTTTTTTTTTTTCAGGTGCTATCATAACAGAAGTATTAAGTCTAAAGCTTTATCCATTGCTGAGTTGATGGCCCAAATCCGTCCCACATAATATATAGTATTGGGAATAAAGAAGATAAGGGGCCCTTCGATTTTTTGGATAATCATGAAAAGCTATTTTTCAAAAAAAAAATCCATGAAAAATATATTTTCTATAATTGAAAACATAAAAAAAACTTTTCCATAAAATATAAAAAAATTATAAAACTAATTTTTAAAAACCTTAATGAAGAAAAATATTTTTTTCAACTAGGAAACCAAATTACCCCTAAATGAAACACAATTCTCAATCAATTGTCTTTAGAGCAAGTGGCAAAGAGCTTAATGTTTGATACTTGAGGTTTCAAGTTCGAATTCTAGTTGATTCATATTTCCAGCTAAGCTTATTTTTAAATAAAATAAACGAAACGAATAGCATGCTTATCTCTCTCTTAAAAAAAAGCCTAATTGGACAGTGGTATTTAGAAAAATACTTTATTGAATTCTTTTATTAGTTTTTCTCTACAATAAAAGTAGGATTATTTTTTATTTGTCAATCAGTTTTTAAAAAAGTTACTACAGCGGCCGCTGAATTTTATTTGTCAATCAGTTTTTAAAAAAGTTACTACAGCAGCTGCTGAAAAGCAAAAGCGAGACGAACCAGGTCCCAGATACTCCTACCACCACAATGAAAGAATGAGTAGGTTCATATGCTATACCTCAACACAATGGCGCCGGGGAAGATCAACGAGATGCAGACGGCGGTGGTCGAGCCGAAGAACTGGAACAGCGCCCAGACATCCGGTATCGCGACCGCGGCGACGTAGAGAAGCCCCAGCAGGCACCCGGTGACCGCCGCGAAGCGCACGTTATCCGACCGGAGAGGCCGGCGAGCCCGCAGGCGCGCGAAGAGCAGCTCATCGACGTTGAGGCGGAGGGAGAAGTGGAGGAGGGGGAAGACGAGGATTAAGTGGAGGGCGTAGCTGAGGCGGACGGCGTCGTTGAGGGCGCGGTCGAGGGGGGAGCCAGAGCCGGAGACAGAGCGGTCGAAGTTGGAGAGGACGTCGGGCATGGTGGCGTCGCCGAAGAGGAGGTAGCCCAGCAGGCCCACGGCGGAGTAGAGCGCCGAGCAGAGCAGCAGCGACACGCGCACCGCCGTCGCCATGTCCGACGCCTTCTCCAACTCCGCGCGGATCGGGTGCACTGCAATTTGAGTTCACAATGTTAGTTTTAACATTCCTGAATACTACGTTAACTATACAGTTCATAAGTTTTCACTACACTTCCAACATGTTCAATAAAAAAATTTATTCCTCCAATGTCTTATAAAATAAGATATGTGTCAAGGCTTAGTTGATTTGCCAAAGCAATTTTATTATTGACTGATCCGAAAATTAACAAATTCTAAACTATAATTAGATATAATGTATTTTCTCCGGCAAATATTAAACCCAGCTTTCGGAATATCAACGTTACAAAATAAGCCTATTAGTGTTTGAATAAGCTGCAGTTTGATATTTAGCTAAAGAGTGATGAGTTCAATTCCATCAGGTTTCAAATTCCACACTTAAAGAGTTAGATCATGAGGCTTACCGTTGAAGTGGAAAGTGAAGGCGACGACGACAACCGGAACTGCAGTGAATAGCTCAAAGACGGATGATAAGTTTGCGAAATCCGGGAACAGCCGCGGCATCTTCGCTGTGCCGTGAATAAGCGCAGAGATAGCTATTCCCAGACTTATGCACATAAACACCGCCGCGAGTAGGATCGATACCGCCGATGTGAACCTCAGTGAGTCTGCAACATTTTTTTATGTCACCACATGGTAAGAATTGAATTATGCAAAGCTTGTTTATGCTATGAGTTGTGTTCTTCTCTTAATTTAAAAAATTGAGTAATGCAAAATTGTGATTCTGATTCCATGGTAAACTAAACAAAGAGAATAAAGAGCCTGCACCGGAGAGAGCCTTTATTCGGTAGCCTTAGTAACCAGGCCGGCCCAGTAGGAGGCCCGTAGTAAGGGCGAGAGAGCACAAAAGTTTGGGCCCAATGGGCTAGTCAAAACAGTAACTTATCGTGTGATAATAACAATGTAACTTGGTTTATTTCAAATGGTTAACATGCTACCTATTTATTTTTTTTATTTTTAAAATAAACATAGATAAATATGAAGCACTATGCTTCAAATCCGGAATCTCAAATACTAATTATTAAACTCTTCACCACTTGTGTTAGAAATAGTCGGCATGAGATTGCTGCTATTTGTAGTTAGTCATGACTCATATGCTTTTAGCCGACGAGATGCAGGCATGTGACCAACGCTCGAGAAACAAACGAAACAATGTATTGTGCGCCACAAAAGCCGTTTTCCAAATTTGGACTGGACATCACCAGCCAAATTTAAATAGAAAAACATTTGACATCTCATGCTCGTGCACAAAACAAAGTTGCACTCGAGTCCTAAAATGGATGACACGGGGAGGATGTTTCACAAGTTTACAATAAAGTGCATAGGAAAATTCTGCACCGTCTGTTTATGGGAGTTTCCCTACACCCTCTTGCGCGAAAAATTTTAGAATGCAACAGATATATTGATGACGTGGCATAATAAATCAATCAAATGTTTCATTTTAAAAGTATATGTCCCATCTTGATTGTAAAAAAATATTTTTATTGTACTTTTGTTTAAAAAGAAGAAATGTGATTGGCTTGTTATTGATGATGTGGTGTAAGTGTGACAGTATAGAATTCCTCCTCCTGCGCACAGGATTGTACCCGATTTGCTTCCACATCTTACAGCATTTCGTTGCACTCCAATAAGGCATGTTCCAAACGGCTTAAATGCAAATTATGTATTATATAATAAACAAATTTGCCACAAATATTGACATAAAATTCGTGATAAGCCAATTTTCTTGAGTCACATGTAATTTTCGAGAATAAACCAAAAACAATTATTGTAATTTCAATTTAAAAAGATATAAATGTACTTAATCTTGTGTAAGATGACAAGATTTAGTTGCGCATGATCGCATGAGAATTCCTACATGGAATATCTGAATAGTTGATTGTTATCAAAGAACTAAAAAATTTAGGAAGTTCAGGTTCCAACTTTTCAGATAGTATTATATCAGAGTCAGGAAAATCTTGACATTAGAAGCAATTTTTTTTTAAAGCACAATAATAGAAGGATAAGTTAACTGGGACGAGACCCAGGATGCATCTCTTTATTTTTAAGAGAGAGAAAGGTAGCATTTTACCCGATTCGTTTATTTCATTTAAAAATAAACTTAACTAGAAATGTGAATCAATTAAGATTCGAACTCGGGTCTCGAATACCAACCACCAACCCCAAACCCCGGATGCATCTCTAATCCCAAATTTGCCAGGACCAAGCCTGTTTGTTTACCAGTCATCCTATTCGCTCACGATCTTAATTAACGTGCACATATGATGCGCATGCTACGCATACGACACGCCACGTTCTCCAATAATGAGCCGTTTGGTTGCATGTAGTTACAACTGTACTGCTGTTGCAACTGCATACAAATACAAATTCAGCGTTTGGTTTAACATATTTAACTTCAACTGCAGCAGTAGAAATTGCAGAAGGAGGTCCAACTACAGCAGTTAAAATTATGTCCAAATTGGCCGCAGTTCCAACTGCAACAGTTAGAGAGAGAGTAACTTTAAACAAAAGGTATACTCATCTCCTTAATTATTTTTTTTTAAAAAATATTTTTTTTTTTCACATTGGAGGTATTCTCACAATCATATATATATATAATAATAAAATTTTAAAAATTGTTTCTCAACTGCATGCAACCAAACAAATTATTTATAATTACAGCATTTTCTATTATATCAAACCAAACAAGATACATAAAATTAGAACTGCTGTGTTTTTAATTGCATGTATCCTCAACTACACTGTATTTGTAATTACATCAAACCGAACGGTTCCTAAATGCAAAAACCCGAGAAATTTTCAATTTGGCGTTTAATAATTTTAGATTAGATGTTAGAAAACTGCATGAGTTTCTATTCAAATTGTATGATGCGGACGTACTAATTTACAAAGCTCTCACTCGGTTAATTTGGTTACTGCAACCCATTCATTAGGCAACCAGTTTATCTGAAATTAATGGCTCCACTTGCCATTATCAACTTATTCCAGTAATGCCTATTCAATCCGACCCACTAAATTACAAGAATGGTCCCCCAACTGTTCAGTTAAATTTTCATTTTTAATGTTCAAAGTATCAGTGGAGCATAATAAAAACAAACAATTTCTTTCTTTTTTTTTGTCTAGAATAACGTACGTAAAATGATAAATAATATATTAATATAAAAATATTTAAACAATATGATATGTCAGCTTAAGTTAAAAAAAAGGTATGGTTGGTTCGTATAATTTAACATAACATCCTAATAGAAAATTTTGAGTTCGAATCACGTCAAATTATTTTATTTTAGTACCCTATTAAATGAATTTACGCACTGAAACTGGACAAGGTACTAAAAATCCATGTAATAGTTAGTTTAAGGATCATTAATGTAAGTTACGCATGAACCAAATCGGAGCCGAAGAGGAAGGGACACTCACCGACGCGTTTGGGGAGCACGAGGGGAAGCAGAACGAACACGACGATGAACAGCAGCGCCACCTCCCGCCCGTTCCACCACTGCTCGCCGAACCACTCCTGCAGCACCCCCGCATGCGTCTCCCCTCCAGACACGCTCCCCGACAAAACGTCCCCTGCAACGCGGCCCCCATATCAGTCGAACGGTGATGCTTGCATTACAGCTGGCACGAATCTTCAAGTAGGGGGTTGAGGGGAGGGTACGTACCGATGATGATGAGGAAGACGATTAGGGTTCCGGCGGTGGTGACGGCGATGCAGAGGTTGAGCACGGCGGCGCCGGCGCGGCCGAAGGCCTCGCCCATGAGCCCGGCGTAGGAGGGGGCCCCCGAGGACCAGCCCGTGTAGCGCATCAGGAACTCCACGGAGGCGTCGGAGAGGAAGGCGACGGCGGCGATGAGGGCTAGGGCGGGCCCCACCCCGAGCACCCGCATCGCCGCGGGGATCGACATGATCCCCGCCCCCACGATGCTCGTCGACACGTTGAACACCGCCCCCGACACCGACGCCCCTCCTCCGCCTCCGCTCTCCGCCGCGTATTCCGGGAGGAGCGGATCCGTCACGGTGGAGGAGGCGGCGGCGGCGGCGCCGCCCTTCGCCGGCGACTTCATCTCCACGGATTCGGACGCGATCGAGCGGAGCGGGGAGGGAGGAGACGTCGTTTTTGGGGGGCGATTCCGATCGCTTAAATCGGCCCCTCCGAAAGAGACTTTTGTCGCGAAATTACAAAAATAACCTCAAGATACGATGGGACGAGGGCGGCGAAACGAATACGGACGAGGGTAGTTGCGGTAATTCGGTCGGACGGGAACGTGCGAGTGTGGAACGACCGGGAATGCGGTGGAATGATTGACGTGTACGTGGACGGGAATACGGGCCAGGTTAAGAGTTAATGTAGCCAGGGTACAATGATGTATCGAGTCGTGTTTTATTTGTGGAAGTAGAGCGTTCCAGCTCGGAAACAACAAGGCTGCGGCGCAGCGGATGATGGATTAGTTTAGCAGCTGAGCACCAAACCGATGAATACGCTGTTGAAAATGGTAACAAACTAAGCTACGTGGCAGCATCTGATTAGCTGTTAGATCAGAACAATTTTAGATTAACGGTCAGAGTTTGATTCCTTTTTGCATTTTTGTACATTCTTGACGTCCCGTGTACAATAAGACATACGTGGCCAAATTGTACCAGCAAAACGCACGATTCACAGGAAAATAAGCACGCATGATTTGAAAGATCAGAAATAATATCCTACAATAGCTTACAAACTATGTAATTTTAAGTTGATATTTTAAGTTGATATCATCATTGATCTCTTGAATCATGCCCCTATGCTAGAAAAATTCGTATATTGTTGCAAGATTATTTTAAGTACAATATTATTCTAACATGTAAACAATGGTAAAATCAAATGCATTCGCATATTCACAAATTTTATTAATAACGAAACATGTTTTCTTCACGTGCTTTGTTAATAAAAATTTATTCTACCAACCATACTGAGTGGCAAAAGTTTTAATGATCGGTATGATTGGTAACCAAAGTTACAAATTCAAAAGTTAATTACTTTATTTTTTTAGTTAGATTTATTTTTTATAAAAATAAACGAAACAAATAATATACTATTAAAACAAAACAATTTATGCTATCTCGAAGAAGAAGTGGCCCTGGTCTAGAAAAGGTTGCTTAGGCCGAACATTTTTTTTTTTTTTTTTTTTTTTGAGAAAGCCGAACAATCTATTAGTTGGGCCAAATCTAACCCATATATTACGTAGCCCATTTATATCCAATTGGGCTAATGTATGGGCCATCTAAAACCTTAATAACACGGACAAAGCTCGAGCTTAAGCTCTCCCATGGCGGGAGCATGTCAACCTCCTCCAAGCGCCTCCTCCTCCATGGGCGCCACCCCCTCCGCGCCCTCAAGCTACTCCACGGGCGCCTCCTTCGCCTCCACCTCCTCCCCCGCGAGCCCCTCCTCCTCAACCTCCTCCTCCGCTCCTCCTTCGCCTCCTCACATCCCTCCCACGCCCTACGCCTTCTCCTCGCCTCCCCAACCCCTCCCAACCTCTTCCATTACAACACCACCATCCGCGGCCTCGTCGCCACCGACTACATGGCCGATGCCGTGCGCGTGTACGCCTCCATGCGCCGCGCGGGCGCGTCCCCCGACCACTTCACCTTCCCCTTCGTCCTCAAGGCGTGCGCCCGCCTCGTCGACCTCGGCGCCGGCGTACGGATCCATACCCACATAGTCAAATCCGGGTTCGATTCTGATGTCTTCGTTAAGACCAGCCTGGTCTCCTTGTACGCAAAATGCGGCCTTTTGGATAATGCCCAGAAGCTGTTCGACGAAATGGCCGTGAGAAATGTCGTTTCGTGGACCGCAATCATTAGCGGGTACATCGCGGATGGGAGGTTGGAAGAGGCGCTGGGTATGTTTCGGCGGGCGTTGGAGATGGATTTGAGGCCCGATAGCTTTACGATAGTTAGGGTCTTGACGGCTTGCTCACAGTTGGGGGATTTGAAAACAGGGGAGTGGATCCATAGATTTGTAGAGCAGAAGGGAATGGATCATAATGTCTTTATTGCTACTTCTCTTGTGGATTTGTACACTAAATGTGGGAGCATGGATCACGCGCGGAATGTATTTGATCAAATGGCCGAGAAGGACGTTGTTTCTTGGAGCACGATGATTGGTGGGTATGCTTCGAATGGACTTCCTCAAGAAGCGCTAAAGCTCTTCTTCCAAATGCAAGATGCAAATATAAAGCCAGATTGCTACACCATTGTTGCGGTTCTTTCTTCTTGTGCTCAATTAGGGGCTTTAGAATTGGGCCACAAAGTGAGTGCTTTAATTGATATGGATGAATTTCTTACAAACCCTGTGTTGGGTACTGCGTTGATCGATATGTATGCTAAGTGTGGAAGCACCACTAATGCTTGGGTAGTTTTTCAGAAGATGAAAGAAAAGGATCTTATAGTTTGGAATGCTATGATCTCTGGGCTTGCCATGACAGGCCACGGAATGATCTCATTTGGGCTTTTTGGGCAGATTGAGAAGTTGGGTATTCAACCTAATGATAATACTTTCATTGGTCTTCTTTGTAGTTGTACTCACACGGGTCTTGTAGAAGATGGACGGCGACACTTTGATAATATGAGGAGAGTTTACTTCATAAACCCTAGAATTGAGCACTATGGTTGTATGGTTGATCTTCTTGGCCGTGCTGGCTTATTGGAGGAAGCTCATCAGCTGATTAAGGAGATACCTATGGAAGCAAATGCAGTTGTTTGGGGAGCTTTGCTGAGTGGTTGTAAAATTCATCGAAATGCCCTGTTGGCTGAGTATGTATTGAAGAAATTGATTCAATTAGAGCCGCGAAATTCTGGGAATTATGTACTTTTATCCAATATCTATTCCACGAGTGGTAGATGGGATGATGCAGCAAAACTTAGGATAACTATGAAGGAAAAGGGGATTGAAAAGACTCCTGGGTGTAGCTGGGTTGAACATAAAGGTGTAGTTCATGAGTTCCGCGTGGGGGATAAGTCTCATCCACTCACCGAACAGATCATTGCAAAGCTTGACGAACTGGGTAAGGAGTTAAAAGCTGTGGGTTATACCCCAACAACAGAAGTGGTGTTATTTGATATAGAAGATGAAGAAAAGGAGCATTCGCTTGAGCATCACAGTGAAAAGTTAGCCATTGCATTTTGCCTGACAACTACAGGACCAGAAGATACAATTCGTGTGGTTAAGAATCTTAGGGTCTGTAATGACTGCCATGAAGCCATCAAACTCATTTCAAAGATAACTAATAGGGAGATCATTGTTAGAGACAATAACCGGTTCCACTGTTTTAAAGACGGTTTGTGCTCGTGTAATGATTATTGGTGAAGGTAATTATAGTGCATCTATGTTGTTACATTGTAGCAAGGCATGTAGTTTAGAAGCATGGACCGTTTTAATGGAAGACGTTTATCATTTGATTAAGGAGAAGCCAATAGATGCAAATGAAGTTGTTTGGGAAGCTTTACTGGGTGTTGACAGGATATGAACAGAAGTCCAATTCCCGGAGTATGCATTGAAGTAACTCATTCAATTGGAACCATGAAATTCTGGGAATATGTTTAACAAGCACTGAAATGAATGTTGCAACAAGACTTCGGATAGTCCTTCAAGGAACTGGGTAAACCCTTGATTTGATCTGAACAATGTGTTCAAAAGTTCCTTGATGGGGACAAGTCCCATTCCCTCACTAAACAAATTTATGAACTTGATGAGTTAGTAAGCACTTAAAGGCTATCATTTGGAGGCGAAAATTAAAGGTACCGTTGTTTGATGCAGAGGATGAAGAAGAACGTCCTCTTGAGCATGACAGTGAGAAGCTATCCGTCGCATCAACCTCACTAGTCTTGGATTGGGAGACACGATTCTTATGGCTAAGAAACTTTGCGTTTGTGACGACTGCCATATGGCCATTAAATTCATTTCACAGATTACTCATCGGCTTATCATAATCAGATATAATAACGGGTATCATTGCTTTTAAGTCCCTTTTTTTGTTTTACTTCTTTGACAATTACTTGTGATGGAATATTTATTATAAGTTACCTGATTGCAATTTGAAGCACACCTAGAGTTACAGAACATTTTCCAATCAAGAGGGCAAAATGTTTATATTTGCATATGCGCACTGAACTGTGGAAGAAACTTTAAAGCGGCTATGCTTTGTTTGCCTGCTAGCTGTAAGCTTCAGAGTACCTTGTGAACTTCATATCCTTGGGGGAATTTGGGCTTTGGGGTTTTTGGGGGGACCATACTATGAAAAGTCAAGCAAAATATTGTGTTTTGTGTTGTTGAAAGCTGGATAGTTTGCTTCTTGGTTTTAATGTGGGAAGGTTGCTTTCTAATCATACATGTCAATGACCCTGTTTTGCAATCTAAACTGTGTTCTTTCATGTTATTGGATTCTCATCACGAGACTGTGTTAAAGTCTATATCAAGTTATCAACTACGATACTATGAAATAATGGGGCCACTTTGGAATAATCTTTTATCGTTTATTGTCACTAGTTGTATTGGAAGTTACATAGAATAGCGTCTTGGGTAAGGAATGATAGGAGCCAATTTAAAAAGACATTGTTATTACATATTGAACGAAAACCCACTTTTAGTGTGAAAAGACCGACTTTCTTACAAAGCAAGTAGGAAGTGGGCATATGCTTTATCTAAAGGAAGTAGTGTACAGCACAACAAAGAAAAGAATCTGTATAGCTCTATAAATAACAAGCAACGGATGACGGCAATTCACCGCTTCCAACTTCATGCAGAAGTCCAATGGCTGTATGTTTCCCTTCTCTTGTCTGTTGTAGAAATCTGTATCATGGTTTCATCATTAGCTCTGTACAATATTTTGGAAAATAATATGCTCTTTTTATCTTGGCTTTTGCGCAAAATTTTCAAGGGATAAGAACTATTTATGGTGAAAATCACATAGGCTTGTACTTTTTTTTTGGTCCGAACTAAGTTGGCGTTACTCTTTTAAGTGAGAAACATTTAGCTGATATCTATGACTAAATCATTTGATATCTTTTCTGTTTTATTTCTTTTTTCCTGCTCATAACTTAAATGATATTTTAATATGACCGCAGTTGGTAGAGTTGAAGGTCGGAATGCACTGCGAGAAGTGCATCAAGGCAATCAAGAAAGCAATCAAGAAAATTGATGGTAATTTTCTTGGTATCACGGTAAAAGACAAATTCGTTGCTTGTTTGATCAAAATAACTAATTATATTCGACTTGAGCAGAAATGGAGACTTATCATCTGGACTCAGAGAGCAACAAGGTGACTGTAACAGGGAATGTTACACCTGAAGAAGTAATAAAGGCCCTTCAAAAGATTGGAAAGAGTGCAACTTCTTGGAGTGAGGATTAATAGCATCTGATAATTCATATCAAGGACTAGTTAGTCTCTCCCATAGATGTTTCCTCTCAATATTGACCATGATGTATTTTTCTTTTAATCTTTTTTTTTTTTTTTTCTTTCTCGGAGTATCAACCATCATGGTTAAATTTAACATTTTGAAATGGCTGGAACAAACTTCCTGTATCTATTTAGACTTCTATGTTGCTACTTGCTACTTTGTAGTTATGTTTTAACACCTCATTGGAATGAGATGTTTATAGCATTACTGGTACAAAAGGAGTTCTAACTTACTATAGCTTCTACAAAAGTATTATTTTGACTTGAAGTTGAGTTAAAACATGCGAGTCCTAAGTATATGTCCATGAATCATCTACATTTTTGTTTTTTAAAATTCTCATGCTGTGCAGAAGAAATCCCTCCACAAAAAGCTTTTCGCACAAGCACGGTGACAGCGATTAAATAATATATTTAGATTTTATTTTTATTGATCTGTAACGATTTGATCCGCTAATAATAATAATTTATTAAGTCTAAACTATCGGACCAAAATACTTATTAAAGTCTAATTATTATTAGCAAGGCATGAGACCTCATATATTTCATATTAAAAATTTTTTCTATCCCTTATGGGACTATGGAGTGTTACACATATTGTAAAATTATTATTGTCACGTTATAGCTGTTACGTAAACGCACAAACGGAAACGAAATGACAAACATAAAATTATCAAACCACAAGCAGAAATGAAATAACATATAGATTTACGTGAAAAATTTTTTACAGGAAAAAAATTACGGACGAGGAAGGAGAGAACTTCACTATCGAAAACGAAAGGAAATATAATGTTCTACAAATTACAACAAACCACGATCACATATATTCATTTTCCCTTCACAATTTAATTTTTCAATTTGATCGCACCGTAAAATTGTCGGCGAATCGTAAACTCGAACCTGAGTCGATAATAAATTTCGAGTCATATCTAACCATAGCTCTGTCGAGAAAGGCGTCCAAGAATTTGCTCCTACTAGATACATACTTAAAACTTACAAAAAGAATTTGCTCCTTCTATAATTAATGAAACCATCCAAAAGAAAAAGAAAAAACCGAGCACCAAAAAATATGGAAATTCCGTACTAATGAAACCAATGGAATAATGCCACGTGGACAGTCTTAGTCATTCTGTACGACGAGGTATGTAGGGTGGGAAAAATTCTAGAATGCAACAGGTATATCAGTGATGTGGCGTAACAAACCAATCAAATTAATCTTTTTAAGAATATATATCCCATCATGATTGTAAAAAAGTATTTTTATTGTATTTTTATTTGAAAAGAAGGAATGTAATTGGTTTGTTATTGATGACGTGGTGTAAGTGTGACAGTGTAGAATTCCTCGTAGGGTGGGGTGGGAAGAGGTCTTTTGAAGTACGGCAATTTTTTTTTTTTAATTCTTAGTACACCTTGTCATTAATATTACTATATATTCTCTCACTAGTTCTTTTCTTATATTTTTATATTGATGTATTGATTACTTTGTACACCTTAGAATTTTCAAACTACAGCAATTTCAAACTATGCATATTAATTGATCAAAATTGTCTGGCATATGAAGATAAAATCAAAATATTTTTAGAAGAAATATTGTATACTTCCATATCATTTCTAATAATAAGATATGTGAATTGATAATTGACACAGCTAAATATAATTTACGCTACTTAAATTATTTATAATTAATTTTTATCATTTGTTTAGTATTCATGTGGTTAAAAAAAAAAGAGACCATTTTTACTAATATAAAGTAAACTTAAAATTACCTGATTATTATATACAATGTTATGAAATTGCAAAATTTGGCTTCTATAAAAGTTTTAAGTATCTTAAGCTGTGTTTAGCAGCTTGAGATGTTTCATCATAAAAATCAACGCAAATATGCATAGCGGCGTTATTTCTAAAAATATTATAGCTTTACTCTTAACTACTTACTATATATATATATATATATATATATATTGTTATCATAGCTGGGGAATATAAAAAATAGACATTATCTATATAATAGGAGTTCTGCTTGGGACCTACAACAAAAAAAAGAAAGGGGCTAATTAAGCTCATCGTAGTGCATCTTATTAAGATAGTGATCTATCTTTCTGTAATAGAGTGCTCTCTTGCGAGGATTCAGAAGGTTTCCTCAAAGATTACTAATGCATAAATACAATCAATATTCAAAAATTTAGTTGATTAACACATAATTGAGAGTATCGTATAAATTGGTTTAACACATTAATAGCTTATACAACATTGTTTGTTCACTTATCTCACCCATGTAGTCTAATTCATGCTTTCAATGAATGAAGCGGGTAGCGTACTATCTATTTCTTTAAAAAAAATACTATTTGTTCACAAAGCCTTCTAACTTAACAACAATTTCATGCCCGCCCTGAGACCCTGACCCATGTAATATGCAATTAATATATGCATATAAAGTTGAAAACAAAGATAGTTCTAGTAATCCAGGTTAAAACAAAACCAAAAAAAGTAATAGCTATGCACTTGACTTAATTGGAGAAATTTTTCGTAATAATCCTGTTGTATAGAGAAATTTATTTGTCTGGCGGGATGCACACTTTGTTTTTCTTTTATAATTTTTTGAGTTCCTCACCAAATACAAATACTAGCTACCGCACGTGATGGTCAAATTTTTTTTTTTTTTTGAGAGATAGGTAGCACGCTATCCGCTTCGTTTATTTCATTTAGAGATAAACTTAATTTGCTAGAAAATACGAATCAACTAGGATTCGAACTTAGGACCTCGGGTACCAACCACTAAGTCCTTTGCCACTTGCTCCAGAGACGGTCGATGATGGTCAAAATATTAACATGGGTTACTAATGGGTTAATATATATGATACGGGAGTCCGACTTGTTAGTTTCGATAGTACGCAAGCATCAAAACTATCAAATTATTTTTAAGGATGAGATATTTAAATCGATAATCAGTTCCGTTAGATATAATTTACACAATTAAAAGTATTTAATACTCAAATTTTATACTTTTTGACATTATTTGACTAGTGATAAAAATATTTTCAAAATTAATAATTGGAATGGGCAATGTGATGCATTTGTAAATTTTATGGTATGAATTTTTTTTTTATTATTTAAAGTAAGATCAGTATAGTTAATCTGAAATTTAAGTCTTTTATCCTAATTTTTTTATGAAATTTTTATTTTTAGTCGTTTATTTTAAGATTATTTGTTTTAAAAAATCAGTAATGTCAAAAATTATAAAAATTAATTTTTATATATTTCAGATAGTATAGGTCATATTAATTTAAGAAAGCTGATTACCGATTCGAATGCTGAATTATTAAAAATAATTTAATAATACGAAAATCTCGGATGCCACCAACACTATTCTTACCTAATTCTATGATGCGAAAGTTTTTCAATATTTCACGCAGGCAGCCTTGGAATAAATTTGCCAGGAATGGAGAATTTTTTGGGGACTTTTATGGTACCCATAGCATGTTCCAAAGTAGTTCGCCCTTCACCGTCCACGATGAGGAAAGCGTTTCGTACTTATCCGCACACGAATCGTGTCCTTCGCTTCGCCAAATATCACCTCCTCCACACTCCATTTTCTTTTCCTTTTTAATTATTGCTTATTTTCCTCTCTTTCCACTTCTGCCCTTCCTCTACCGTCCCTCCGTACCGTACCTCCGACCTGTAAAAGTACCATAATACCCCCAGTACAAGTTGCGATTCTACGCTGGATTCTAGGGCTATTTTCGTCACAACACGATAATTTCGCATCATTCCTTTGTTCGCGAAGTAAACAGCGAAACAAGGGCGTTTTGGTCATTTCACATCCGCCGCTGTCGTTCTCGTTCAGCGCCAACTTTTTTCCGTTTTATCCGTTGATAACTCCGTCTCGTCCGCCGCTCTTCTCCGTTCTCCTCCTCCTCCGCCATTGACGAAGCTCCGCCCGAAACCCTAACCCTCGATTCGGAGACACTTCTCTCTTACCTTGCCACGAAATGGAGGAGATCGGCGATCGCGTCACCAGAATCCAAACCCTAACGTTGGATCTCTTCTCCAACAATCCTAGTCCGACTCCGTGCCCTGGATCTCGATCGAAGAAGCGGCCCCCATCCGCGGAGGAGACGAGCCCCTTCGAGTGTCTCTCGGAGGAGATCCTCTTCCTAATCCTGGATCGCCTCGACGAGAGCTCCCTCGACAAGAAGGCCTTCTCCCTCGTCTCCCGCTCCTTCCACGCCGCCGAGTCCCGCCACCGCCGCGCGCCAATCTCCTCCCCTCCGCGCTCTCCCGGTACCCTTCCGTCTCCCACCTCGATCTCTCTCTCTCTCCTCGCGTCGGCGACGCCGCGCTCTCCGCCATTGCCGGAGCTCTTCGGTCGTCGCTGCGATCGATCGACCTCTCGCGGTCGAGATTGTTCTCCCAAATCGGGCTCGAGAGCCTCGCAGTTACGTGCGCGGGTTTGGTCGAGATCGATCTCTCGAACGGCACGGATCTGAGCGATGCGGCGGCCGCGGCGATCGCAAAGGCGAGGAATTTAGAGAGGCTGTGGCTCGCGAGGTGCAAGATAATGACGGATATGGGGCTCGGGTGCATCGCCGTGGGGTGCCCGAAGCTGAGGTTGCTCTGCTTGAAGTGGTGCCTCGGGGTGACGGATTTGGGGGTCGGGTTGGTTGCGGTGAAGTGTAAGAAGCTTCGGAGTTTGGATCTCTCCTACACCATGGTATGCTCTTTGAATCCTCTCGTAGTCGTAGAACCTCCATTTCTAGCCCTCTATGAAGAAGAGATGCAATTGAATTCGCCTGTTTTATTGTGTGGTTGTTTTGATACTTAATTATGAAGAGCTTTTGTTCATGCGAGCTGTGTGTCTTGTGTTCCATCATTTTTTGGGTGGAAAAAATACTAGTATTTTCCTGTGCTTTTCCTTTGTTTCTTACATTAGATGCCTTTTTTCCCCTTTCTTTCTTTGAAAGTTTATATTTTATAACTTGATGGAAAGAATGTCGGAGTTTTTGTCATATGGAATGAACACGGAACATCAATGCTGTCAATTTTCTATCCTTTTTATTTTTATTTTTTTCGAACGATCACTTTAGATTTTTTCACCCGTAGTTTTTATCTACCTTGAGCTTCTTATAATGTTCCATGTTTCTTATGAATTTTTTATGCTCTTTTCGTGCTTATAGAATTTATTCAAATTACTTGTACAAAGCCCGACCAGAACTTGCTTGCTTGCTTTTGAGAATGAACAATGAACTTCCTGATTGTGTTTACAGCTACTTTATTTTCTTTGGCTGAGTTTTCCTGTGTTTCGGGCTTTGCAGATCACAAAGAAGTGCCTTCCTGCTGTCATGCAATTACCATGTCTTGAAGATTTAGCTTTAGCTGGATGTCTTGGAATAAATGATCAGGCACTTTTGAGTCTTAAACAGGGATGCATGTCATTAGGGGTAAATTATCAAGCTAATTTTCTTTACAGAGGCACTACGATATAAGCAATTCTGTAGTTTGTATGTGCATGCTTTTGTTCATTTTGAATCCTTTATTTGATGCCGGTAAGAATGTGTAGATAGTACCTGAAGTGTAGTGCATTTTTAAGTGAATATCTGAAAATTCAAAGTATACAGTTCAGTACCTTACAGTTCATTAATTTTTAATTTACCACCTCTTTGTTAGAACTTAACTTATCAGTATATATAACTTTTCCAACGTTATATTCTGCAACATAACAAAATGTTAAGTTAGAACTAGAAAAATCAGTGACTAATATCTTCCGTCATGATAGTTATGATATGAAAAAAGGTGTTCTGAAAAACCCAGTTTAGAAATGCCTCTTAAGCATTGGATAGCGGGACAACTGTTGCTTTCACCTCCTAAAATTAACCAGCTTCGACAGTTTCATTGCATCTTAATTGCCTAAAATGGTTGATCCCTTCTCAACTCTAATTGATTAATATTGATGGGAGATCCTAATTTTTCATTTGCATGCAGGTACTTGATGTTTCAAACTGTCAGCATGTCACTCATCTTGGATTATCTTCAATATTAAGTAGAGCTCCGGGTTTATGCCAACTAAATTTAGTGTACTTCTGTCCTGTAAGTGTACAATCCATCTGTATTATCCATAAGAAGAAATTATTGAGAGTTTGTGACGCGTATGTACAATTCATCTGTATTATCCATAAGAAGAAACTATTGAGATTTGGTGACACATATTTTTTCATTTGTTGTTATGCAGTTTACTCAATCTCTGGCCAGCAACTTACAGAAACTCTCGAAACTGCAGTCAATCAGACTAGATGGCTGCCCAGTCACGTCAGCTGGATTAAAGGCCATTGCTAACTCTTGCACATCTCTGAAGGAGCTTAGCTTGAGCAAATGCTCAGGAGTAACTGATGAAGGTCTCTCATCTGTCGTTGTGAAACACAAGACCTTGATGAAGCTAGACATTACATGCTGTCGAAATATTACTGATGTGTCAGTAGCCAACATCACTAGTTCTTGCTCTGCTCTCACGTCTTTAAGGATGGAATCTTGTGGCCTGGTTTCTAATGAGGCATTTCGTCTGATTGGGCAGCATTGTCAACTCTTGGAAGAACTAGACCTCACTGATAATGACGTCGATGATGAAGGTTTTTCCTTTAACACCCACTCAGACAACCAATACTTTCGTAGCTGAGTATAGTTACTTATGCCTCCTCTTTTGTGCAGGGCTTAAAGCTATTTCTCGTTGTTGCAAACTTTCTAGTTTGAAAATTGGCATATGCTTGAATATCAGCGATGAAGGTCTTGTTCATGTTGGGGAATCTTGTCCAGAACTCCGGGAGCTTGATTTGTACAGGTTTGTGAATTTTGATATCTGTAGTCTCTTTTTGTTCCAGAAAAAAAAGAAAAAGAAAAAAGAAGTGTAGGCCATTGTCAGTTGAATCCTAGATCTTTCTAACTAGGATGTGATAAGTAAGAGATGATAAATAACAGTAAGCTATTGTAGGAAAATACATTGATGATAAGCTAGCTTCTGCCAGGAAGGCCTCGTAGTTACTTTGCTCATAACCTTCTTTTTTTTTTTGTCTGAAATGGTAGTGGGGAAGTGGGACCCCAACCGACTGATATTACTGAATAATATTCAGTGTACACGTTGGTGGGCCAGAGATTGGCCCAAGACAGCAAAACGATTGTCCCGCTCATAACTATTAGCTTTAAATGAAAATATTCTGCCAAGGTCTGATTTTCTGGTAAAATTTCAGGTCTATTGGAGTAACTGACAAGGGTGTTTCAGCTATAGCTAGTGGTTGCTGTAATTTGCAAATAATCAATTTGGCATATTGCACAGAAATAACGGATGAGTCGCTAATATCGCTGTCGACATGCTACAAATTAAACACACTGGAGATACGAGGTTGTTCTCGGGTCACATCTACTGGCCTCTCAGCTATAGCTCTTGGGTGCCGACAAATCACCGAGCTTGACCTCAAGAAATGCTTTGATGTTAACGATGCTGGAATGCTTCCTCTTGCACGCTACTCCCAGCGCCTCCGTCAGGTACTTGTTGGCATACTTTCTTGAGGAGAAGTTATTACCTGGACCCAGACACCGTGTCAACTGTGGAACGCACCAGTTTACAGGGACACATGCCATTGAATTCGCGGTGTTGTTTTGGTTGATGAGGAATGATTATACAAGCACAAGAACCCCCGGTTCATGGGTTCTCCGTTGCTTTTAGGATGTGCAGTCCACGACTGATGTGGTGGGCCAGGTCCAGGCAACCATTAATCCTCTTTGAATAGCCAATCGTATGATACTGCTGAAGCTACTGTAACACTTTCACATTTTGATTTGTAGATAAATTTGTCCTACTGTTCGGTAACGGATGTCGGTCTTCTGGTGCTTGCTAGCACGAGCTGCCTTCAGAGCATTACCATTTTGCATTTAACTGGCGTGACGGCGAATGGCCTTGTAGCTGCTCTACTGAGTTGTGGAAGTTTGACAAAAGTTAAACTTCATTCGTCTTTTAAATCCTTAATTTCTCAACCTCTCCTCAAACACATTGAAGCCCGTGGATGTTTGTTGCAGTGGGTCGATAAGCCTTTTCAGGTATGCTTCTTCCCCCTACTAGAGTGAATAGTCTATGCTCATAGTTTAAGATTCATATTTTTGGTCTAGTTTTCCCACTATATTATTATTATCACCGCTTCTAGTGACTCCTGGTCCATTAAATTTTTATCTACATTCTACAGAGAAAAAAAAAAAAAAGTTGGTAACGATTGTTTTGTTGCAGCAGATTGAAATGGAACCAAATGAAGTTTGGAAGCAGCAATCACAAGACGTGCTTGTACACTAGAAATTTTTCTTTTTTTTTTTCTTTTTCCTTTTTGTCGACCCGGCAGTACGACGATGGGAAAAACTTTCCAGGCCTAAGCTTGAGAATGACCGAATGAGATATCCTACTTTAAGCATGAGTTGGTACTCCAAAGATCACTAATTGTACAACTGGTTGGATTATATTCTTTTTGACAAAATTGCTTGTACGTAAATGGGTACTTTGTATACTACAACCAATCCTCTTTAATGCCAAAAGTTTTTTTGCTTCTAGGATCAAACAGTTCTTTTGTATCATAATTTTTGTCAGAAATAACGGAGAAATGTGGATGCATCATCTGTTTATCTTCAATATTTCATTTGATTTGCTAAATGGCATCAGAAAACGTATGCCTATTTATTAATATAAACAAGTCGAACTTAAATGAGTCAAGAATATGACAAAATTGCCTAGTTAAATGCAATATTGTACAGGAAAATCTCTGAATGTGATTAGCCAAATACAAAAAGAAGAATCTCATAAAATAAAGTGAATTATACTTCACATGATACACAAAGTACATATAATGACCCAATATTAGCTCACCTTTGTATTGTTTGTGCATATATAAAAAGAGAGAAACACATATCACAATAACAGAGATGTACATATATATTATTTATATATATAAAAGACCCATGTGTTCATGATCTATCAGCATATTACTGAATTTGTAAAACGAAGTTATGATTACAAAAAAAAAAAGTACTGATAATTAATCATGCAGCTGGAAAGAGAAACCGCATGTGCGGAGACTTCTGAAACATTTAATTCCAAACACTTTCTCAGCTCCCAATAACAATAGCAAGAGCTTGTCATGGAAATTTACCCATTTAACCTTACTTTTAGAACAAAACCGTTCCCAAAGCAAGTGGTAAAAGACTCGGTGATTGGTATTCGAGATTTTAAGTTTGAATCCTAGTTGATTCACATTTTCAGCTAAATTTATTTCTAAATAAAATAAATGAAGCGAGTAATATACTGCCTATCGCTCAAAAAAAAAAAAAAAAAAAACCCTTACTTTTAGAACAGTTCTATTCTGCTTGGAGAAGTACAATAAACATCTAGTGAAAAAATTTATACTCATTTCTTGTTGTGATAAAAAGCTAAGTATTAATTATGTAACACCCTAATAATTCCACATCAGATGTGAAAATGATTCTATTTAGAATATATGAGCTATACACGCTAATAATAATAACTGGATTTAAGCATTTTGGGCCGATGGTTTGAGTCCAACAAGTTATTGTTGCTAGCGGGTCGGGTCATTATAAATTAGAAGTTTTAATTCGAAGTTTTAGTTGTGCCACTCCTATAATCTATTTGATAGATATAATAAAAACAATTTTAAAGTACACTCACAAATTTTTCCTCTTGTCGTGGCAATATTTTTGGACTGCATTATAGCACGTAAAGCATTATTCATTATAAAAAATTGGATAAATGAGCCGAGTGATTTCAATGTGTATTTCGAAGGTGAAAAAAGTTTACAGGATAATGAGTTCTACTGAGAAAATTTATATTAAAAACTACTAGAAGAAATGATAAATGTAAGGAAAGTAATGATTTCAAATAGATTGCTTTAAAAAATAGAAAAATAGTGAAAATAAAATAGTCTCCTTGTTCACAGATTAAAAAAAAAAGAAAAGAAAAAAAAAGAGACTCTCAGGCCAGGCATATTTCATTTATTTACAGTCTCGCATGTCATTACACTACAAGAAAATGATTTATAAGTGACGGTAAAAAATTGTCACTAAAAATAAAAATTTTGTCACTAATAGTTTTAGTGACGATAAATACCGTCACTATAAGTTGTCACGGTAGGTCCCGTGGCAAATAGATTTTGTGACGGAAAAAAAATATTGTCACTAAAAATAGTATTAATGACAAGTTAATTTTGTCACTAAATATTAGCTATTTGTCACGAAATAATATTTACGAAATGGTTGAATAGTAAAAATAGTAATCTTTGGTGACAACATATGCCGTCACTAATAATTAGTGACGTCACTATCCGTCACTAAATATTGCATTTATGACGATAATTATTTACTACACACTAATATTTAGTGATAATAAAGTTTGTCACAGAATATTATATTTATAACGATAATATTCATCACCGATATATTGTCACTAATATTTAGTGACAACAAAATTTGTCACTATATTGTCGGTCACAAAACGTTCTCTAATAACAAAAATGTATCATAATATTTTACAAAATTCTATTTTAATGATAACACAAACTACAATAATATTTGATACAGCTCCAAACAACCAACTGATATTTATGATAAAAGCAAATCGACGAGATTTTTATGTTCTAATAACGAAAAGAAATTAATATTCTCACATTCGTCATACAAAATACCTCCCAATATCTCCAATTTTTTAAGTACATGACAAATAGTTTTCAAATTCAAACTAAATGATTCAATCTAAAATAAGTACATTTGATTACATAGTCCACATCCAAAATAAAGGATTGTCGAACACTAATACTATGTAGAAATTGCACCACTCATCCTTACCTGCAATGAATTAAAAATAAATATAATTAGACAAAATTAAAATCGAAAAGAAAGATAAAATAAAAATAAAATATTGATGTTAAGGATAAGTATGATCCAAGTGGAGCTCCATTCTTTTTCTCAACATATGCTCTTTTCTTATCTTCTAATGATTTCTAATTTAATTTAACAAAATAAAACTAGAAACTAACTAAAAACGAAGCTAGAAACTAGCAAAAAAATAAATAACATTCAACAAAATAACTAGCATATGTGTTCATCAAATTCATCTAAAACAAGATGTCTAGAATGGCAAATGAAACTAGCAGGACAACAAAATAAAATTCAACATATAACCAGATTAATCAAGATTAATAACCTAAAGATCAACTTCAACAACAAGATTATCAGCTAAGTTGTCAGTTTTTCACCTCTTTTTGCAAAATAAGATTTATTGCAAATGTGTCACGGTCCACAAGTGAATTGCAATGTCCTTTTCTTTTTAGCAAACTAAGAGGGTCATGTCCACCAAAAACAATTTAAGCTATTTAAATATACTACTGTTTTGCATTCGTCTATAAAAATCATCGAAAAATAGTGTTGGAACATGTTGCTATCTGGGAATTGTCAATTCAGAAGAGGCCCTAGTCACTTAGTCATAAATAGGAGGGTGGTGCAGATGGATATAGTGACTGGGGAACATAACTTACGTCTAAGGAGACTGATCAGTTCAAATCCAACAAAGGCACAAGTAATTGAAGTGATGACTCAAAAAAGCATGTGCTCTGTAGCCAATAATAGAAGCATATAGAGCAGGGTATGGAACATGAAGTGAAAAGGAAATCAAAAGATCAGTGCTTTTTTTTTAAAAAAAATATAGAAGCTAAGAAGCTTCTGTCTATTATAGCATTCACACAAAGATGTTCCCAATTAGTAGCCACTAACTCAAAACCAACAGTTGCTTCTAGTGGTAGCAAAGAGAGAGAGAATCCATTAGATCTCACTTTCTTTGTTGTTTTTTCTAACGCAAACAAACTTTGTCATAAGTAAAATCAATTCATCAAATACAGCTCAAATTCCATGGAGGTAAGTTAAATTATCTACAAGGAGACAGATGAAAAGGAGCCAACAAGGTAATTCTGTGAAAATACAGACCTGTGCACTTATGTCAACACGTCCACTCCGGAGATCACAAACTGGGTGGTTCCCACCATGATGACCAAACTTCATCTTANTGCACTTATGTCAACACGTCCACTCCGGAGATCACAAACTGGGTGGTTCCCACCATGATGACCAAACTTCATCTTAAAAGTTTTGCCACCCAATGCCTGACCAATTAATTGATGGCCCATACATATACCAAAAACAGGAACATTTCCAATTATAGCCTTCACTGTTTCCACAGCATGAGGGACTGCAGAAGGATCTCCTGGTCCATTGCTGAAAAGAACCCCATCTGGTTTCATCTTGAGCGTCTCTGAAGCAGGCCAATTTGAAGGGACAACTGTGATTTTACATCCATAGGATGCTAAGCGCCTCAAGATATTGTGTTTGATTCCAAAATCATAAGCTACAACCTACACAGTGAGACAAACGAATGAAAAGAAAAGATGTGGAAAAATAAAGATTTAGGGCTTCATTTAGAAGAGTAATTTAAACTAACATGAAGATTTTCACCAAAACTCTGGTTTTTCTGGAACTCCCACTCTGGGTCCGTTTTATTAGTCCATTCATATGGAGCATCACAAGAAACGCCGCTTATCAAAGCAACACCTGTAAACCACCAACATAAGTCTCCTTTTATCCCATTATTTGTTAATCAGATAATTTTAAAAAAAACTTAATTTTCTTTTGCTTCATTAGCATTTATCAGTAAAAACTCTTTAACTCATTTGACTAAAATCAACAAAACAAAATAAAAAATTTGAAATCAAACAATCAGAGATGACTTCTCTGAAGGGAAAAGAAAGACCAGAAATGTCAAAAAAAAAAAAAAAGGAAAAACTTAAGCATACCAACAATTTTCCATCTGCGTGCCATTTCTAACAAATCTTCATCAGTTTTAGATTCTTCAGTACTTAGGACTCCTATAAGGCTGCCATCTTGTCTCAATCTACGTGTTATAGCCCGTGTATCCACATCATCTGCAATAAAAAGTTACATATAAAAGAGCAAAAAAAAGAAAACAAAAGATAACAAAAAGAACCATTTGTCAAATACAAAAACTAAAAGAGGCATTGCTCACAAATGCCCATGATGTTTCTCTTTGCCTAGTAATCACCAAGTGTTTCCGAGCAGCGCCAGTTTGAAGTACTGCAGAAAAGATGGATTATAAAGTAAATGCAAGGTAGGAGGAGGATAAAGTTCTATTAGCAAATAAGTATATCCTAAACTGAACCAACTTAAAGCAGATGGAAGTGAAAGTGCACCAAATACTTAGGTTTCTGATTATAAGGCCAGCAAGGAAGCAACAACGTGATTCTTCATCATCTGCAGGATTGCAATTTCAGTACTAGTTCACAACAATTTTGGAATGCATTTCTTCTAATACTTCTAGAATTCTTGAATGCATGATCTACTTACCAGTATTAACACCAGTATTTCCAATATGTGGATTGGTCATCAAAACAAACTGGCCAGCATAGCTAGGGTCCGTCAAAATCTCCTGATACCTACAGCAGTTTGTTATATATAAGACCTGTACACCCATTATGTAAGCATGTAAAGCAAAGAGCAGAACCATGATCATTTTTCTTCATTATCTACATCCGAATGAGAAATCAGACCATTAAATCAAGAGAAAGCAGATATATTTCACCACAATACGGCATTATTCAGGAGCCAAACAAAAAGTCACTAGGGAAATAATAGCAATGCAAATAGCAAAAAGTTTGCAGAGAATCAGGATTGCTTAATCTGTATATACTACACATTATACCAAACTTCGAATGGTTGTATGCAAAGATCAAAAAATGCTATTTAATAATTAAAAAAACAAAGAATTAGTCGGTGTTCCATGTGGAATAAAAAATGGTGATTAGCAACAAGTTACAACAACATGGTTTAGCATATATTACTTCTAAACTATTCAATATTCATAGAGTGACAAATTAACAAGCGAAACGAGAGAAGATAACGACACAGAACGTTAGTAGAATCAATCTAGAATAGAAGATGAGGATATATTAATTTACCCGGTCAAAGACGTATTGAACACGACTTCACCGACTTGTGTTCCTGACACACCAAAGGACTTGGCCCTCCATATAGAACCATCTTCAAGCACAAGCCTAGCATCACTTGTTTTCCACGGTCTATGTGCTGGATGGAGAAACACAGAAATTAATAACGAAATCATATTTCTGAGTCCAGAGCGAAAGAAACCCACAAACAACAATCTAAGATTAAAAACTACTTTCCCAATCAATAAAACAGTACATATCACCGAGCATGATTAGTTGATTAGAACAGTTAACTATCAGCGTCCTCTACGATTCAAGTAACTATCAGATTCTGTTGCCTATGAATTGAAGCTTTGTAGAGCTTCTCTGGTATATTGAACCGCAATAAGAGTTGTTGAAACCTTAAATATAAGTGAGTAGATGCTTATCTCTGGTCTAAAGGTTGTAGATGGTTTAACTTGAAGAGGGAATTACAAGTAGTAAAGTCTGATTCTGAATTTTATAGGGATTTAGGGAATTGGTAGTTCCTTGGTAATTGAGTTTGGAAAGGGTGTTAGTGATAATATGTATATATATATATATATATAAGGGCCTAATTAAGAGGAAATTGGAAGAAGTAATAGTAGCTTCATGTGCTAAAAAGGAATTAAGTTATGGATCCTAATTACTAAAGTTAGTGTCAGGAAAGACTTAGGAATGTTGCTATGCTGATAGCACATGGAAGTCTTGAATTGCACAAGACTGCCTATACATGTATATATATATACATATATTCAGATTTTTAGAGATGAAACCCGAGGTAATTTAGTTTTAATTTCTGAATAGAAGAGATATTATCCCCGGTATTTACAGTCTCGCATGTCATTAATTATTTAGTTATTTCTTATTACAGGTTAGTCTCGATTATGTTTCTACTTCTGTGGGCCACTCCTGACTAATCTCAACTGAATCACGCCCAACCAATTTTCGATTTTGATCTCGTTCTTTTCGGATCATGGCGCACCTCCGGTCGCTCTATATTTGACTTTGGGAGCCTTCTTTATGATGTATACATACTTACGAGTGACGTTATTTTTATGATGCCAACAGCCGCAATATACACGCACACTCATTTATTACCTCAACTATTTAGCAAACTCAACGGAGAAATACAGTAGAAAAATATTATTAACTAATTGATCTAAGTATTGGACAAGTGTTTTACACTTATATATCTAATTATCTGTCATATGATATCTCCTCACGAGGTGGCAGGTGAGCCTAACCATGTTCTTTCTCCTGACTAGTTACGGCCAGGTACGGGCCCTCTACATCATAGGGACACGAGTCATGAGTTAGACGTGACATATGACCTGTAGGTTGAGAATCTAAGAATCCCACAAACCAGATCAAATTACTTTCTGCAAAAGATGAAGCGCCATCTAGATTGGCACCGAGAGTCAGGTCTGGTAGTTGCCAGACAAACTTATTAGTTTGCATTTGCCACGTAGTCCTTGTAAGAGATTCTCACTTGATTAGTGTTTTTTTTAAGATATCTGTAAGTCACGACGCAAACACACTTTTCTTTTTTTAGATGAAGCTCGAATTCGAATCGCTGCTTTTCAAATTGCTAGATAATCAACTAATATATACTTTAGATGGTTTCTGGATGATGTTTTTAAGAAGGCTATATTAGTATTGATTTGTGGACTTAATTAAAAATAAAATTTATTATATTTGTGGCTGAATTTGATCTAGCTGATTGAATATGTCCGGTATGTTTATAGAAATTAAAGCATATGGATAGAGCATTAGATTGGAATAGGACTTGCGATAAAATATATGCTTATTTCTAAACTTATAAAAAAAAAAGAAGAATGTATCCATATGTTTCACTAGGAATTAGTAGATATCGGATAGTGGTTGTTAAACTTTATATATTCATAACATTTGTTTAGCCTTTTTATTTTTAACAAATATTATAGCGATATAAATGTAATTAATTAACACTCAAAACTATTAAAGATATTGATAATTGGTAAACAAGAGAATAGTTTCCTTCTTTTCCAGGTAGGGAGAGGTACAAAAGCTATACATAACCCAAGTTGTATTTCAATAAGTAAAATGACTATATCCTAAAAATAGTGTGTATCTCAGTTTTGGTGTGTTCTCATCGAAATCACTCATTTTTTTCAGTTTCGTGTACAATTTAATTAATAATGTTGCCAACTATCTTGTACCCTTTAAAATTTAACCAAATGTTATTGAAAATAATATAAAGATTCTTAGTTGTCTCTTTTGTTTGTTTCTCGTAAACAAGTACGTAACAGGTAAGTAAAGATTTGGTTTGCTTAGAATATTAACCAATATTAGCTGTAGTTGTCCTTTATTTGATTAGATGATGTTGATGTACTCTAATTAATGGCAAAAGAATATGCATATTACCATTTTTTAGCAACAATTGCAACAGCAATTAAATTAGAAATTGGACAAATTACAAAAGATTATATATGCATAGTTTAATGATTTACCCAAAATGTAAAATAATGCTAGGCTTGGTTCATTTCCGATATCGCCCAAATGCAAACAAATTTGCTATTTTTTTTTTGTTTAGTTGAACTAGTAAAATCATACATTTAATCAACTGAGGAACTAAGAGTGGCATTTCAAGACTTTAGAATAGTCTCATAGATGATAACTACAATTAGGTATGGTCGTATACAAAGCTGAATAAGCTAAATTTAATAACTGAACTTAAAACATTTTGGATCGGTGTTGGAAGCGGGACGTGATAAGAATTGTACAAAAAATTTATGGCTGCTTATGCTGTTGGCAGGATTGCCCCTCATATGAACTATTGTGTGCTCGAAAATTCAAATTTATTGTCTATTTATTGAATTAGACCAAATCTATCATCGATTATTATTCATTTAGGATTTATTATCTTAAATTATTTGATCAAAATCTAGTATACAAGTAGATAATAGATTCTTGCAATTATAAATGGAGAGAAATTTTCATCATAGTTCTCTTTATACATCTTGGAAGGTACAGAAGTACAACAGGCATGATTGGGCACAAGTTTCTTTTTTTTTTTTTTTTTTTTTTTTTTTTTTTACTTCCCCTTTGACCATTGATCTTTCTTTTTTTTTTGTTTTTTTTTTAGTTTTCCATCTCCCAATACAGGATCTGATAAGATAAAAAGGGAAAATCCCTCAACATGTGGAAGGGAAAAAAAAAAAAAAAGAACCACATTATATCCACATAAGAGGATGAAAAAATAAAAACTTTTTAAAAGAAAGTAAAAGAAAAACCAAATTTGAGTCAGGACTCCTCTAAAATACTCTCAAGTTGCGGTCGCCACACTCCGACCCGAGCGCCCCTCCGCCTTCGGTGACTACTACAATTTTTCTTGGAGAGGACATCTCTAAGATAGTTGTCGTGGTCCAACGTACTTACCATGCCACTGCTGTTGTTATTATGTCTTTTCTTCGTGTGATCTTTTTTCTTATTTTCTGACGGTAAAGACGACTTGGGTATCAAAAAGTATATGTTTCCTCGCTTGAGCTCTGCATCAGCCGATACGATCACAATTTTCTTTGTAGCCCCTTGAGAGTAACATGGCTTGCTAAGAAGATGGTTGGGGTTTGCTTCGAGGATCTTCGCGGCGGAGATCGGGTAGCTAAACTCGTCGACTTGACCGTTGAGATGCACGATTCGGACTAAGTCTAGTGCACCACAAGGGAGAACACAAGCTAAGCAACACCTTAGGCTATTGCCCATCTCCTTTTTTTTTTCTCTCCTCCTCCTCCTCCTCCTCTCTCTCTCTTAGCCTTGCGCTGTATAAGACTTGCATTGGCTATTTATATATATAGCAAGCACTGCTTAGATTCTGATGAGCTGATATTGAAATCTATAGTATATTTCTATTGGAGTTGGTTCCTATAGAAGCTTTTTCTTAGTAGTCTATTGAAAGGTGGGTAGTTTGCTTTCAACCTTATCTTCAGTATGAATAGGACAGAAGCACCTCCTCAATCATGTTATCTGAAGATCATAGAGTTACTTTAGTTTCATTTTAACATATATCTTGGAGTTTGTGTTGATAGAATTACTAACTTGTCGGATCATTAATGCTAATCATTAATCACTGTATAAATTCACATTATGTAGGAATTAAATCCGTGATCTTTGATTATAATACACCTGTCGGATTATTTGCGCTATCATTAATTTCAAAAACTCGAGCTATTAAAAAGATATAAGTAATTCACTTAGATAGCATTTGGATTAGGTACAAGAGAGGAGATAAGGAGGTTATCTCCCCTCTTGTACCCAAATAGGAAATGGGGGGTGGGGGGCGTGGGACTAAGTTGTTGCCACCCATAACCGGGTATGGGTGGGAACAACTTGTTCCCTCCCACCCCCTGGGTAGAGAGAGAAAGAGAGAGAGAGATTTATTTTAAATTAGAATATAAAATTTTAAAATTTATAATTTTAAAATTAAAATTTTAAATTTTAAATTTTAAATTTGATATTTTATATCTTTTAAATTTAAATTTGGCTTTAAATTTAAAATTTGATATTTAAAATTAAAATTTTTAAAATTAAATTTTGAATTTTAAAATTTAAAAGTTAAAATTTTTAATTTAAAATTATAAGTTTAAAATTTAAAAATTTAAATTCAATTATATGAGTAATATCATTATTTTCTATTATAACCATCAACTATTTCTCTTATTTTCAATAACCATCCAAACACAATTTTTCTACTTTCAGCTTATATTCACATTTTCATTCAAACAAAAAAATACTCTCGTTCTTACAAAAATCCATACTTATACCTATTCTCGGTATAACTAGTTCCTATTAATTTTCGAACCAAACAAAGCCTTAAAACGTTCAGATATAACGTTTGGGAATTTCGACTTTGACTCGGATCATTCAGTCTCACGCCATTTCGAACATTATTTGGTCTAATCCGACTTTCCGTCATTTCGAACGTGACTCGACCAAACGTTGTTTCTCGCCATAGAGCAGGATGTTGGTCCCTTTAAGTTAACATAATTTATTATGTTAGTCTAACAACGGAAACAAATTTTTTTTTTATTGTAGCAAAAATCAACTAATCGGTTGGATATCAAAAGTAAAAAAAAAAAAAAAAAAAAAAAAAAAAACTTTAATTTTGACTTCCTGTTATAAGAAAAAACTACAACGAGATTTAGGGAAAAGGATGTTTCTGCTTCTTTATATAGCAGATCAGGCTAAACATAACCTTTTTCGTCATTCAATTATATTTTCAGGTATCAATTAATTAAGGTGCGTGACTTCAATTCGCTTTACACCTGTCCTAGAAGCCAAATTAGCCTTACGAATAAATTAAATTAAATTTTCTTAATCCAGTGATAAGTGCAGTACTAATTCTATGTTTTGAGCATCCTTAGTTTTCTTTAACCTTCATTTAAGCGTCTTTTTATTCTATGTTTTGAGCATCCTTAGTTTTAAGGCTTCACTTACTAGTATCGTTGGCATAGACATAATCCTGCGTAAACTTATTTTCTATCTTATTTTTGCTATTTTTCCTAAAGGATCGATATTTATAATACATCAGAATGACTAACGCAAACAGTCTTGGTGAACTTCTCAAAATTGATGCAATTTTTGATGTAGCTCAGCAAAATTATAGATCTAACAAAATAATTCAAAATTAGTCTTCGCAAAAACCAAAAAGAGAATTAAAATTCTCAACCACTAGATATATATAGTGAGATTTAAGCAAAATCTTACCTTAGATTATTCCTAATTAAGCAGAAACCCTAGATTCTAGGCTCATCATGCTAAGTGGGTCTCACCCAAAGGTTACAATTTGCCCGGTTAATAGGTGACAAGCCATATTGGCTCGTTACATCCCCTCATCGCCGCCCAATTTCATGAAATCGATGCGATCGAGTCAACAAAAAATGCAACAATTCTCACTAATACCAACATAATTGTTGGTTTATTTGACCATAAACAGATATTATCTTTGCAAAAATATATAATATCTAAATAAAATTATCAACGCAGATGAAGATAATTTAACTTGTAGTACTTTGATTTCTCGGAATTAGAGACATTTTTGGAAGTATATTGCCGACCACTTGTAGATAAATGATTTAGTCGCCAATCATTTTTTTTTTTAGTAAGAATTTTAGAGCAGTTATCTTGGACTTGGAGAACATGAAAAACGAAGTATTAATTAGTGAGTATGTCTTTAATGAAACGAAAGGTGTGCCAAAGCATTGGGAATTAGATTGATCATTACATTCCATATAATTAATTAGCTTATTTAATTATGGTGCTAATCCATACTTGTTCATTTTTTTTTTTTTTAAAAACTTTTATTTTTGACGATCAAATTTGAGATTTCACATCTTAGAATGCATGTCCTGTGTTTTATTTTAATTCTACCTTTTGTATAATCATTATTTTTAAAAAAAGGGATAAATTTTTGAAATGAGTAAAGCTTCTTGATTTTGCCAAAAAGAGCAAACTAACTAGGAAAGGAGATTTGAACAATTCAATTAATATTGAAAATTTTCTATCATCACTATCCAACGCAGTTGCATTAGAGGTACTCTAAATTACTGATAATCAATATGTTAGAGATTCAACCATGTAAGTTAGTATTTTTAACTATTTACAAACTGTTATTTTTGCTTTGAGCCCATTTAGATAAAGAAAGAGTATCAAATATTATCATTCAAAATTTTGAAAATATCTAATATATTCCTGATTAATCAAAATGTCTATATTAATTTTTTAAGTACCTTCAAGTACGTATACTCCTAGCTTTAAAATTTACTAATGAATTTAGAATATAAAAAATATTTTAAAAATAAAGAGATAAATATAAAAATTTTAAACAATATATAAGCAAAGATCCCCTTAGATTAAGATCATTTGCAATAGGTTATGATGATGATGATTATTATTATTAATTAATCTGGAGTTTATGCAAAAGTTAGCATTACTGTGCACGCACGTGCGCACGGGGGAAGCGAAAGCGGAGGGGAGCTTCGTGGTGCGGAGGGAATCAACAGCACCGACCGTTCACATTTGTCGTTTTCTTACTGGGCCCCACCCTAAATCTAACGCCCCACATTAGATAGATATAAGTGGGGCCCGCGAGGCTAAAAAGACAAACTTTGGTAGAAAATGGTGGGCCCCGCGAGAATCTAACACCCCATACGGCTCGTCCTGCTGTACCGTACCCTTGATTTGCTGTCCCAGTATACGTCTCATGTGCCATTTTTTTTGTTTTCTAATAAGAGAAAAATTAAGTGTTATACTTATACATTGAAAAATCTTATATAATTATTTAGTGCCGATTCATATAACACCCTTTCTAATGAATTTAAAGAGTTTTAAGCACACTATGCTCAGCTCAACTCATCTTATATTATAACTAGCATCATACACATCACAGTTTTCACGGAAAAGAAGATAACTTTGGGGCAAAATATAACACGAAAGCGAAACATTTACTGCAGGCAAGTTCCAACATGGAAGCAAATATTTGCCGCCGCACCCTCATCAGAAACTTTATTTGTTTAAAAGTCTCATACTGAAGAAAAGCATCAAAGACCCAACTAAAGAGTCTTAATCTTCGTTATCCCATATCTCCGCCGCACTCCTGTAAGGGCCGTGCGTCTTGTTCACAAAGAGAAATCCTCCATCCAGTACCCTTTTCTGCAACCATAAGCATCCATGTGAGAGTTAAACCTATGGATTATACACTGGGTCTTTTGCATAGATACATGCATCCCAATGATATGTAAGATATTTTGAAAATTTCAACTTAACATGCGTAGATAGAGAATTTATCGTGTATATGCATGTAAATATAGGTCTCTGATGAAACAGTCACTCACCTGGTCTTTCATGCTGCTCAGAGCCCGGAAATCCTCTTCGGGGATCTCCCATCCGAATACTTGAAAGTTTTCCTTAATCCTTTCGGGGTTCTTCGACTTTGGAATGACACTTGTGCCCCTCTGAAGAGCCCATTTTACCAGTACCTGTCCTGGGGTCTTATTCAGCTTATTCGCGACCTGCGTGCCATAATTAATTGGATAAGTAAATAATTAATCTAGTTTATTAAACTCTGGACCAATATGTAAGTAGTAGTAACTTACCCTGGTAACAACTGGATCATCTATGAGGTTCCTCTCACTAGATCCTAAAGGTGAGTAAGCCTGCACATATTTGGTCTCAAGTGATAAGAAACTCACAACAAGTCTAGCTAATTAAGTAATGCAAATATGTAGTGCTTTTGCACAGTCAATGAGGTTATGTAATTCTCCGTTCGTTAAATTCCTCCATATATATAAAGAAGTATGCCACAAATGCACAATAATTTCATTCAATTTAAACTTTTTTAAGTTGAAAATCCAAGAGAACTTGATTGTAACAGGACGATGGACGGAGATCTTATGAACTCGAACAGAATATGCAGTACATTTTAAGGTCTTATACAATGAAAACAGTCAGAATTAATTTACTTACAGTACAATGGATACCATTCTTCTTGCATGCCTCGACCATCTTATCATTCCTCCAGCCTGGGTGCATCTCCATCTACGATTAAAAACCCATAAAAAAGAAATATATCTTAACCAGCATGTCATGAACATTATTATTGTAGAAGCACACGCTACGGAAGCGCTCTTGATTTATGGCGCATTTGGATTTGCTCTAAGATCAATCAAACTTCAACATGTTAGTCAAAAGCGGTGTGCATAAAGGTTCTAGCCTATCAAGACCAGCAGAGAATATAAAAGCTGGTCAAGCGCAGGAATTAGGCGTTTCTGCAAGATTTCACCTCAACTCCGTATTCCTCACGCCGAGGAACTTCAACTGAAAAGTACACAAGTAGTTGATACCTGACACACTGAGGGCAAAATCTGCGCAGATTGGAGTAACCTATTGAGCTTTTTAACCGTGAAATTGCACACACCAATGTCCCTAACAAGTCCATCTTTCACTAATTTCTCCATTTCTCTCCACACCCCTTCCATATCAAATTCTAGTACATCCCCGGGCTCAGGAGGACTATTGGCGCCATCCTTCAAGCGAAAGGGCCAGTGTATCTGTCGCATTTGCAAGGAAACAAATGTTAGTGAGTGTAAGGCGCCATGCATTTTGAATCACTGAACATATATAGAGAATTTGATAAATCACGATAGCTGCAATGATGTTTCTTGCAATTTTTTTCTATACCAGGTAAAGATCAAGGTAATCTAGTTGTAGCTCCCCAAGCGTCTTCTTCAGCGCATTTCTTACTCTATCTGGAGCCAAATCTGCGCACCTGCACCATCAACAAATACGATTAACTACAAATGGACTTCCTCGGCTAAAATCAAACCAAACAGTGGAAGCGTCATTTCGCTAATGATGAGTACCATATTTTGGAAGTGATGAACAGATCTTTTCTATCTATTCCTTTTTCCATTGCGGCTTTGAGACCTTTCCCCACCTGAGATTATTAATTCGGGGAAAATGTGTTACGAAGGGTTAATTTATGTGCATCAGTTCATGCGAGGGAATTTACAGAAGTTGTACCTCTTCCTGCACTCCATACTCAGCTGCTGTGTCCACATGCCTATACCCCGCCTGCAATTGCGAGAAAACATTCAGTGTCTTTTAACTATCTTTAGATATAGAATCTTCTTTTCTTCCACCTCTTGTTGCAACCAAATCACGCAATCACCTAAACTATCAATGGTACGTAGTACCGCAAATAAAGCCACGGCTCACTAGAGGATTTATACGGTCGATTGGTAGCATATCTTCTTCATCATAACTTTTTTGTTTATTCAAGATGCGTGCAGGAACTAGCTGATGCAGAGTACAAAATGGAATTAGCAACTACATATCATTGTTGGAACCTAAAATTGGAAAATTCTCTCTTTGTCAAAGGTAAATTCAAACTTCTATAATAGCCTATAATAAACTGTTCTTTGCGAGTCCAATCCAAAATGATCCAGTAGGTCTGCACGAGGTATTACGATCCTGAGCCGAGCTGCGTCAACCAGAGAAACGAAATCCAGGACCAGGCCTGGTATCTGGATTTGCTCGAGCCTTATTAAGGCCCGACGAATCCATATAAACTGGGCCGGGCGTAATTAGGACCGTTTGGACGACCCAGTAAATTATAATGTACTCTAAATCTTTCTTTTTTCTTTTTTTTTTTTAATGACCATGCCTTACAAAATGAAAGCAACAATTGTTCACCGGAATCACATATTCTATCTACCGGGTAATTTAAATAGTTGGGCGAGTAAAATAAAGATATGCTGAACAAGATATTCATTATCTGTACCTCAGTGAGAGCGGTGCAGACGGCCTGACAGGTTTGCTCGCCGGCCCGCCAAGTGCCGAGCCCGATGGAAGGGATGGTGTGGCCGCTCAGCAGTTTGTAGTACTGCCGGTCCGCCTGCCCGTGCGCCTTCATCGTCTGTGCCATTGCCATTACTACAACAACTCTTCTTCTTCCTCCTAATGATCGAGCTCCTTACTCTTATCTCTCCCTCTCTCTCTGCAACAATTAACGACGTACTAATCTCCCGCTAACTCGTCACCATCTAAAAAGGGTGCACCACGACCCTTCTCGATCGCTTCGGATCTCGACCGTGTAACGCAGGTGTCACGAAGCGCAGAGGAGGAGAGCCCTCCAGGTGACACGTGTTGACAACATCCCGACACGTGGCGTGGGACCCACTTTTTATTTTTATTATTTTTTAAAGAACACCCTCTCTCCGTAGGAAGGAAATTAAGCCTCGTTCTTCTTTTTGGAGCTGGAAAGAATGGTGGAATGTTGTAGAGAGAGGAGATCAAAATGGGGGAGGAGGTGGCCCGTGCAATTTGGTTAGGTTTGCTACGTGTCTACGGATCCAAAAACATGAAACAGTTAATCTAATACATCCAAGAAGCGTTATGGGATGTACGTGGTTTGTGATGATATATGCAGCGTCTAGAACATTTTTAGTGAATGAATCTCGTCTAAGTTGTCGATACATGCCCACAAAAAAAAAAAAAAAAAAAAAAAAAAAAACTTTCATGCGAACGTAGATCGATCTTATATATATCTATTTATACAATTCTCTGGTAACTGATGCAACCGAAATTTTTAAATATAAAAATAAAGAAATATTTTAAAAATTTTAAACCTTTGAAAGTATAAAATAGATGCCATTAGCAACCACATGCTCACCTTTAGCTACTCTACATTTTAAAGTAGGCCTTAATTCTAAAATTACTATAAACTATAAAAATATATTGCTTTCGCAATGGTAGGCCATACAGTGCTTTAAAAGCCTTTACTAATATCCTCTTAAGTCTCGACTCTTGGCGACTTTGAAATAGGCTCTTAAAATTTTCAAAAATTTTACTTACTGAAAAATAATTGAGATTATTAGATTTGACGAAATTAATTATGAAATTTAGTAAAATTTCTAATTTTACTAATTAAATACTAAATACAAAAAATTAGAACTCAAAAACTTGCCATAGAAAACTAAATATAAGGATTCTCTATCCATTTTTTATTGACGTTACAAATTAAGTTTATTTAAGATATGGTCGGTTCACGCCCATCGGTTCAACAGTTGTTTGATCTTATACACCGCTAGGTTAGGGTCCATCTGGGCCTGCCAAAAGATTACTCCATTCCTGACTTCCTAAATGACCCACCAGCCAGCTGTAAGATTGATTAGTCTAGTCCTCGTAGGCTGCGCTCCCAGCCTTACCATCGGTCGCTCCCAGCTCGAATGCACGTTATCTCCTAAATCGGCCGATGTGACACTCTCAGAGGTCATCACCATGAGAAATCTAGAAAAAACGCATCGTGAAAATAAATTGTCAATATTTTTCTCATCACCTTCACGCAACATACAATCTGCATTCTCCGTCCAGCTTCTCCTAGCGATTTTTTTTTCTGCCCTCGCTGAGGTCCCGTTGCCTCATTCATGTAGTTTAGTTTATCTCTCTAATGAATGAAGCAGATGGCATGCTATCCTTTCCTCAAAAAAAAGAAAAAAAAAGAAAAAAAAAAAAAGAAAAAGGTCAGTTCGGTCAGCTGAGTTTAACCCGAACCAACCTATTGCCCGATCCGATTAGACTTTAGCCTCACCTCACCATCGAGAGAGACTCGGCGACTCGACTCGACTCGATCGTTCGTCGACTCTGGTCGGGCTCCATTGCCGAACCCCAAAACGCCCTCTCAAAAACATTTTCGTTGATTTCGCTACCAACTGCGTCTCCAAGCTGTTGTTTACTAGTGCAGCAATTGTGGGATTTGATTATTCTTGAGGTACTTATTTTTTATATATATTCGTTACAGATTTTTTTTTTTTTTCCCCTTCTACTATTTGAGGAGTTTTTTACTGACTTTTGGTTCCTAGTGGTTAAGAATCGGCTGTTAAGTGTTCAGGATCTGTATGTTTACTTCATGAGTTTTAAATTTGGGTCAAATTTGGCGAATTATCATTCCTAGAGGTTACTATTATGGAAGCCCTTCAAATGTGGTGTACCTTTCACTGATTGTTTCTCTTCTTTATCTTTAGCTACCTCTGTGCGTAATTTTTTTTCATACCCAACACATTTGTTCCGTATCAGACTCAAAAATCGGTTTTGTTATATTAACAAAGTTGATTAGCTTCCTCACCATGAAAACAAAACTAATATTTGTTACGGGTGTTTCTGGTATCACTATGCATTGGTTTGTCCTTCGATATCTGCGCAATCGATCAATGTTAGCTTTGGTTGACAATAATTAACTTGATCTAGGGGTGGAAACTTGCCGAGCTCGAGCGAGCTTATGTCAGCTTAAATTCGGCTTGAAATTAATTTCGAGCCTAAATCTAGGCTCAAGCTCAGCCTGAAATTAATTCGAGCCGAGCTGGAGCGAGCCTAATTTCGAGTCGAGCCGAGCTCGAGCTCTAAACGAGCCGATTGAAATTCTCAACATTATATAATCAATAGTTAATTTTTTATAGAACATTACCTATAATTTGATACAATATATCCAATAGTTCAAAATACAAAATAATTGCAAGAAATGTGAGCTAGGGTGACTGCTTGATTGGATGAGAGTCTGTGTGAATGTTATCATATTTTAAGATTATGTGCAATAGTGAAAGTCTGAAAGAGAGAGTGTGTTATGTAAATTTAGAGTTGGGCTCAATTGTACGGTTGTACTTGTTGGGTTTATTTTATGGGCCAACAATAATGGCCCAAATTAAATTAAAGCCTATATATAATTAAAATACATTATATATATATATATATATTTATTATTATATATATATATATATTATATATATATATATATATATATATATATATATATATTCGAGCTTTTACGCTAATTTGAGCGAGCGAGTAATACTCAAGCTCAGCTTGAAATGAATTTCGAGCTTTTATTTTGTTCAAGCTCGACTCATTTAATTTCGAGTCGAGCTCGAGTGAGCCGAATATCGAGCCGAACACGAGTCGAACGCGAGCCGGCTCGCTCATTGCCAGCCTAACTGATCTATAGCATGAGAAGGAAATGTCTGCGGGTGGGGTGATCAATCAATGTCATTGTATTATCCAGATTTATTCATCTGTTCCTATCGCACTTTGTCATCAGTAATCTTCTGCAGCGGTTACTTCCGTTGATTCCCTTTTTTAACCGGCATTACAATTGCAATTCAGCTGCTGTCCCTGCTGATTCTATGGTGTTTCCGGATTAGCCTTTGTTTCTATGCTTTTACTACCTCTCTGTTCCTTCATACTTCTCTCAATCTTCTTCGAAAGATAATGGAAAGAACTTTATTCATTACAGAATTCAATTTATATGGGTAACACTGACAAATCTGGGGGAAAAAAAGAAGCTAATAATGAAAAAGAAAAAGAGAATTTAGATCCTTATCAAAAACCCAAAAGGAAGAATGACCAAAACAATAGAAGAAAATAATATAATTGCTGACTCTGTGCTGTATCTCTTTGTTCTCTTCTATTACTTAGCACGGGGGAAGGTCGACCGGAGCTGGCTCTAAGGACTCCAACTCACTGTCTCCATCCTCCACCAGGAATGCCATTGCTAGTCCCCAGCTGATGTGAACATCCAAATGGCAATGCAAGAGCCACACCCCTGGGTTGTCCGCGACAAACCGGACTACTGCCCAACCCTTGACCGGCACCGCGACAGTATTCCTCATCGGTGGGTCGACGAGGTTGAACTTTGCCGTGTCCTTCGCTGGATCAAAGTTTCCGAAGCCCTCGGCCAGTATATAGAAGTCATAGCCGTGGATGTGGATGGGATGATTCTCGCCTACGAAGATGTTAGTTCCTTGCAGCACCAGCTGAACGACGGAACCGAACTTTAATTTGTACAACTTTGTCGCTGCAACGGGCTGCCACAGTTCGTGGGAAATGTCGGTCGCCGTGTAGTCGAACTGCACCTGTGGGTTGGCTGGGAAGTCTGTGGTGAACACTCCTGGCACGCCCTGGCGGTGCGCCTGGAGAATGGAGTAGTCGGATGGGAACACAAAGGAGACGTTGTTTATGCTGGCCCCCAGTCGAGTCCCCTTTGGGCCGCCGCACTGTTGTCCTGGATGGCAATCGAACAAGCCGAGGCCGACGGTGAAGAACAGGTGCTCGTCGACCGGTTCGGGAATTTTAACTTTCGATATGCTTTTAAGGCCGGCGGCAAAGGCTGTGGCGGTTGCGGTGTCGTTGTAAACTGGGAGAGCTGGGAATGCTGGCGGGATGGACTGTCCTGGCTTGGTGGCGCAGCCGCAGTCGTACTCGACGATGGCGGTGGTGGTGGTGTTGTCGAATGGGAGGCCCTGAGCACTAGAATAGGCCCGGGCTGCAATGTAGTAGCTCGTGGGAGCCTGGTCCATGGTGACGAGGACGTCAGTTGTCTGGCCCGGACCGAGCATGATGACGGAAGTTGCAAAGGGCTTCGTGTAGGAGGCGTCCGCTGCAACCACCGTCATCTGGTGGTTGGCTATGGAGACAAATAGCTCAGTGTTGAGAGCCGCATTTATGAACCGCAGCAGGTTGGTCTCGCCGGGCTTCACCGGAAATGTGGTTGTTTCTGCATGTTTAGTTTGTTGCTGTCAATTTTTACACTTCATACCGACCGTTCCTAGCGCAAGCGGCAAAAGGGCTTGATGGTTGGTATCCGAGATCCAAGTTCGAATCCTAGCCGATTCACATTTTCAGCTAAATTTATTTTTAAATGAAATAAACGAAGCGGGTAGCATGCTACCTTTCTCTCTCAAAATTTTTTTTTTTTTTACACTTCATGCCTTATTATTTCCAAATTCTGCATCTTAACTAAAAGTCTCTTCTTACAGGATTTTGCAGCAGTGGCAGAAATGAGACTAACAGACCTTTGCTTGAGCAGTTGTAGTGATCTCCAGGCTGGCCATTGATGGTGAGGGCGTCGGAGATATTTGGAGCCGCTCCGGTCTGCGCAGCTTCTTTGACGACATCAATTGGATTCGCGTCCCACCATTCCCCTGTTGATCATCATTAACATATTATGAGGCAAAATTCTTATGGGATATTGAAATGATCAAATATTCTTTTTGCTAATTTTCAATATCATGCTGGATGTTTTTGATAATCTGCAACAGGTTATCGTCCTAAGAGGAAAAGAGAGAGATTTAGGACCGAGGATGATGGGGATCTCTCTTGTCGGCTCGGCGAAAGGGTAGGAGTGGTTCTCCTTGGGGTGGACAATGAGAGCGCCGTAGACCGTGGCGCGGAGCCAGGAGCTGTGGGCGTGCCACCACAGCGTGCCTTCCTGTCCCTCGACCGTGAACCGGTACTTGTAGCTCCCTCCCGGCCTGATCGGGCACTGCGTCACAAACTCCGGCCCGTCGGCCCACGCCGTTCTCATCTGTCGAATCCCGTGCCTGTAAAAACATTAATATAATTAATATATATAATTCGGAGTTCTGAGCTTCCATGCAGGAGTAAAGCTGCAGAGATCAGGTCATCGTCAAAAAGTTGTTAGTGTTTCTTTTAAGAGTTTTATTTATGATTAGACCTGATAGGTTAAAGAGTATCTTTGTAATAATATTTGTCGCGTAGAAATATTTTAGCAAGCTTTAAAGTTCTTTTATTAAATACCCAAAGCTTCAAGCTGATCTTTTGTTTTTGAACCTCATTACGGTTGATTGAGGCTTTTACCTTTCTTGCTTCTGGTTCTAGCATAGAGAATAAATCTAATGTCAAAGTGCACTCAACCATCATATGCATCAAAATGTTCAATCCACGAGTCATTTGAGGCGCAACATTAGTGCACTTTACATATATATACCTATATGTAAAGTGCATGGATAAAATTACTTTAATAAATGGACACATAGTAATTAAGTCGTCACCAGTGTAGTGAGACGTTGTACTGAGCACGATTCACCACGTTGACCACGAGTGTGTCCCCACTATTAACCTCAATGGTCGGCCCAGGAAATTCTCCGTTCACCGTAATTATGTTACGGGTATTGCACAGCCTCTTCACTGGAGTTTCTTGAATCTACAAGAATATATTAAAAATGAACAGATTCTTAACAATATCTAAGATCCTCTTAGACCAAGAACAACAAAAATTTCATACACGTAATTAAGAGAGAGAGAGAGAGAGAGAGAGAGAGAGCATACAACAAAATCATGGTAGTGAACTTTAGCATTGGTTTGAGAGAGGAGAAAAAGGAGAGAGAGGAGCCAAATTGTGATAACAAATATGGAGTGAGCATCCATCAACTACTTTAACTAAAACGGCTTTAACTTTGGGATATGTACTCTATGGAAGTACTCAAGTTGCAATGCAAATGAAAGGGAGAGGTTCTTATATATAGACATCCTGGGGAAAGTCCATTTTAGTGATCACTTTTATAGAATTTATTTATTTATTTATTTTTATACTGGTTGGCAGGTTAGGTTTTAATTTGTGCTCCAAAGGGTTTGGAATTTATTATTTTTGAAAAACAACTAGTTCAACACTGAACAAGTTAATTGGTTCACCAACTAGCCTCTTTGTTAGGAGGCAGTAATTTCCTCAATGCTTGTTACACAATTCTCCAGTGCTAGGATATATTCCCAAGGACAGCAAATGATCATAACATTTGCTTTTGATAATACAAACCATGGGTGGTTTCTTAATTTATAATTTAATACCCACTCAGTTGTACATTTATTCGTTAGAGTAATAACCATCCTAAGGAGTTTATCTATGGAGGTAGTTATTATTGTTTGTACATATGTGACGATCATAGTTGCACTTACTGGGCTATTTTAAATCAGACCGAACTTTTGATAATATGATATTAGAGTTAATCTTAAACCTCGCATAATTCACGTATTTTTCACTATACATGCAAGTGGAGATTTCAACCCTGTTCTTCAATTCCTTCTTATTTGATTTTTTTTTTTTTGAAAGATAAATAGAATGCTATCCGCTTCATTTATTTAATTTAGAAATAAACTTAGCTAGAAATGTGAATCAACTACGATTCGAACTTGGGACATTGGATACCAACCACCAAGCCCTTTGCCACTTAAGCTAGAGACGATCGGTTCTTTTTCTTGTTTGATTGATCTTATTTAACTATTGCTATTCAAAATAGAAAAGAAATTTTATGTGCCATGCCAATCAGACATTTAATAACTTAACTTGTCACCTTTTAGGAGAGTTGTCTCCAACCTTCTTGGCCAAATTGGAGATTCTTACATGATGCCGACGATGAGTTTTATAATCACAACAGTGTTAAGGACAACTACATTAATTAAAATTTCCAAAACAATCACACCATTTACAACTGTGAGGAGTTCAGCGTTATCTATGGAGTTCTCACCATCTTCTCCTAACACTACCAACATCTTGCTATATTTTTTATTGGGCTCTAACTACATTATCTCATAAACATAAACTATATATTACACCAAAAGCTACGTGATAAAATTCCACAAATCAAAGTTAATGAAGAAAACTGATGAAATTCCTATTAACTTTGATCTAGATGTAGTGCAAAAACATTCTCAAACTCCTTTTATATGGTGTCATCAATAATTCTGAAACTACTTAATTATCATTTTAAACGAAAATTGACACATGATGGACCAGGCTAGTCTCAATTGCTGGTCAATACAAAGAAAGATCGGCTATTTTTTGTGCATGGAAATGAAAGACCGCTACAGAAAAAAAAAAGAAAAAGAGGGAACATTTGCATGCGAAACACGTCTAAAACTATTCTAACCGCCGTAGTAATAGACTCCAAGCTAGCAATGACAATCCCTACCAAGAATTAGTCTTTTCCTACCAAGCACATCTCCTTTTCCTACCACCTTGGCCCGATTCAAAGATTTGATGGTGGCTGCTCACCTACCAATGGAGATGACTTCATTGGATATTAAGATTAGCCTCTTTCTTGGATTAGAAGGGAAAGCATTCAGTGGTGTATGGATGAGGACTTTTCCCGATTAACTGAGTTGCATCTAGATCTAACTCCTTTTTGAGAAAGCCACATGGGATACCCATTCCATCCTGTGTTTCCTTTTTAGTCATGAAATGTGTTTGACCATTAGCTAACTCAAGGAAAACTGGACATCTAATTTTATAATAGCTAGAAAATTCCAAGTAGATTAGGTCATAATCTGATTGGTAGTTAAGAAGCAGTTAACTTCAGAACAAAAAGCCCAATAAGTTTATCATCTTCAATTCACCTGTAGTTTTTCCTATTCCAGAACCCATACAAATTAAATCAATTGAGAATGCTTGGACATAAATTAATCCTCAAATTTTCTACTTGGAATGGTCAAATAGTGTATATTTACTCTATTCAAAAAACCCAACCACCCTAACTAGACCACAGACTTAGAAGAGTGGCAAGTTATTAAGTGACTGATGCGCTTAATTAGTTCCTAAATTATTTTTCTATTCTAAAAAACAGAAGTTATATAGTTAAAAAAATAAAAAATAATAATTTTTTTCTTATTCATGAAGCTCAAATTATGTTTGAATAAACTAAAATTGCATATAACCAGACTAACAAACCACAGAAGCGGCCTTCACAATTTTTTAACCGAATTAAAAGTCTAAGATTGGCTGCTAGGTATACAACTCTTTGGGATGTAATATTACAACTTAGCCCACCTGGTGAGTAGACTTACTGTTTTTTTTTTTTTAACTAAAATCAAAAGGGTTGGTTAACTATTTTGGTCCATTGGATTGGTCCAAAAGAGGTTGAGTAGCCACCTCAAGATGGTACAGCGTTTAGATAAGTTATGCACGTTTTTACCTATTTTGTTTATTAAATTTATCATCTATTAAGAACAAATTAAAAAATAGGTTAAACGATGGCAAATATATGTTTTAGCAATACTATTAAATACATCTGAAAGTATATGCATATTTTACATTCCATTCATCCAATAGGTGGGATGTTTTTACTGTTCACATCAAGTAACTAATAAGTAACCCTCATCCATTAGATAAGTAGGATGTAAAATATACACTTCAATTTGGATGTACGAGTAGCATTTACTTATATGTTTCTATGCTTTTTCCAACTAATAATCAATGTCTTTATTATTGAATATATATTACCTACAAGATTTCGGCCTCTCTCGTTTTTTTAGTAAAGAACAATATATGAGCATGTCTTACACACCCCTCACTGTTGCGAGATAGCTCTAACTTTGCCACATGGAAGTCAATGTTGCGAATCAGTGTTAACTAGTTAAGGGCTCCGCGATGCGACGGAAAAACAGTACAATAGTAAATAATTATAATAAATAATATTACTTTTTTATTATGTATTAATATTTTTAAATATTATTTATCTCAGTATTGAATAATTAAAAATTAAAAAATAAATTAAAGAATGAAACTAAAGCATATTTTTTTTAAAAATATTTAAACCTAATAAGTAAAATAAATAAATCAGTTTAAAATAAAACAAAACGCTCATTATAGTATTAAGAAAGATAAATAATATTTTTCTATTATCATCAAGATAGAATTTACAAAAAAAAAATAAAAAAACTAAGTAGAGTAAAAATACTATCTTTGGTATTCTTAGCCGCAACGTCTTTATTGTGCCCTCATTAACTTTTATCGTTACATATATAATTAATAAAGTATTTGATTCCTAAATTTTAAATTAGTAAAGAAATCAGTACGTAACTAATTATCAGAAGCACAAAAAAAAGACTAATTAAAAGACAATCGAAATCAAAATAGTACTTTTTACAATGTAAAAAAATTCAACTACCAAATATTATATTATTATATAAATTAATCTTTAAAAAATTATTTGAAACCTAAAATAAAAAATATGCAAAGTTTAGGGTTTAGGGACCAAAATAAAAAAGCGTGAAAAGATTGGTACCCAATGTGCAATTAAATTTTTAAAAAATTAATGTCGGCCCCACAACCTCCAAAAGAAGGGGAGATTTTTTTTATTCTAAATTAGTATATTTATAAATTATAAATAAATAAATAAATATAAATAAAGTGAAAAAATAAAAATATATATATATATATATAAAGTGTGTGAGAGAGAGTGTGAAAGAGAGAGAGAGAAAAAAAAGAAAAAAAGAGTGGCCCCAGAGGCCCTCCCAAAATAAAGAGTGGTTCCCAATTAATAAGTTATATAAATGGTTTAAAAGAAGGTAGGCAGCACCCGGTTTGGCTCGGCCTAGAGTACTACACGACCGACCGTCTCCAGAGCAACTGGCAAAAGACTTGGTGGTTGATACCCGAGACCCAAATTTGAATCCTAGTTGATTCACATTTTTAGCTAAGTTTATTTCTAAATAAAATAAACGAAGCGGATAGTATGCTACCTATCTCTTAAAAAAAAAAAATCTTTTTCATTACGTAAAAAGTTCTTCGTGACCCAAATATAATCTAAACTCTTTTAATTTTTAAAAATAATCTTAAGAAATGTACTTAAAACTTATTTAATTGATAAATAACTGTATATATATTCTCTAAAACTAAAACGTAAAAAATTTAAGAAATCATAAGATTTTAAAAAACCCGTTCTCCTAAGGGACCTTGCCACACCATGAATGTGGAAAAACAGTCAAACGAGACCTACATAGAGAGCTGTGAATGTAAGATTAGCGAAAAAAATTCGGTTCGAACTCGGACTATTGGAGGCATGGAGTATGGACTATTGGAGTCCATACAACTTTCAAAATTTAGTTGATATGGGTGAAAATTTTAGTCCATACAACTTTTAAAATACCGACCATTCCTAGAGCAAGCGGCAAAAGGCTTAGTGGTTGATACCGGAGACCCAAATTCAAATCCTAGTTGATTCACATTTCTAGCGAAGTTTATTCCTAAATGAAATAAACGAAGCGGGTAGCGTACTACTTATCTCTTAAAAAAAAAAAAAACAACTTTCAAAATTTTTGGCAATCCTATTTTTAAAATCTGTTTCTGATTTTTAGAACTAGTTTCTAATTTTAAAATCAAAAATAAAAAATAGCTAAATATTTTTTCTTGAAATCTAGTTCTAATTTGAACTCAAATTTCAAAATTTTATATTAATTTCAGATTCAAATTTTAAATTTAAATTCAAATTTTAACTCTAAACTTTAACTTGATATTTCAATCTTTAAATTTCAAATTTTAACATTTAAATTTCAAATTCAGTTATTAAATCTCATATTTTAAATTTAAAAATTCATAATTTTAAATTAAAAACTTAAAGTAAAATTTAAAATTTGAAATTGTAGAATATAAAATTTAAATTTTCAAATTTTAAAATTTAAATTTAAGATAAAAATTTGTTGGTTTTGATTCAAATTAAAGTTTTCAAATTTTAAAATTTAAAATTTAAAATTTAAAATTTAAAATTTTTGAACTTTAATTTTAAATTTTATTTTTATTTTTATTTTTTAAATTGTTAGTTTTGAATTTTTAATAATTAAATTTTAAATTTCAAAATTTTAAATTTTAAATTTTAAATTTCAAATTTAGATTTTATATTTGGAATTGAAAATTTAAATTTTGATTTAAAATTTTACATTTTAAATTTCAAATTTCAAATTTATATTTTAAATTACAATATCAAAATTTCAATTTTTGTGCAAATTAAAAATTAAAAATTAAAATTTGAATTCAAATTTTAATTTTTTTGAAAAAAAAAATTAACAAAAAGGATTATTATATGCCAACATCAAATATAATTTTGCGAAATAGTTGTATAAAATCATTTCAGAAATGTCTCTTCCCATCTAAACTAATGCAAACACTCTACAATTTTTAATCAATCAATTCTCTAAACCAAAATTAATTCTGCATAAATTATTTTGTCGTGTGATAGACTAGCAAGGTAGCACCATGTCACGAACTAATTAATTTAGCTCGGAAAGTCTATGCAGCGCGTCTGTCTTTCACCACGAAGATAGGCAAGTCTATCTCGATCTTTGCTGGCCGGACCTTCGCGCCATAGATGCAAAAAAAAGAGACACGAGAGAATGCGTTTGTAATTTCTATTTTCAAAGCAATAAAGTACTTAGTTTTTCACCTTCGCAAAGTCCGTACGGCACCTTCCACAAAAATAGATAGCCCGGAACTCCGCGCCCTAAGTGCCAGAAAGAGAGATGAGAGGGATTGAAATTTTGCAAAAAAAAAATGCACTCTCTTTTGTATCTTTTTCTCACATTTAGGGTGCGAAAGTCAGAGCTAACACGATCGAGACAGGCTTGCCATCTTCGCGATGGAAGGCGGATGCCACGCGAACTTTGTGAGCTTAATCAATTAGTCCAAGAAAACCGGCTCTAGCTTCTGAGGAAATATCAAGGCCTGCAAAGGTTGGGCTAGGTGGATTGTGGTAGCCCGACGGGCAAGAGCCCAGCAGCCTATACTACACGCCTCAATAAGAGTATAATGGACAATGAATTTTTTTAGTTTTTGTTTTTTCATTGTTTCATGGCAGTCCAAAATAAAATGCCCTTTAAATTTGCCAGCTCAGAATTCCGCCCATGAAATATTTTCCCACAGCTTAAATATGTGTTAAAATTTGGTTTGTAAAATTTTACTTTCATATCTTTTTATTTGTTTCATCATCTTTTAAGAAACTAAATCAAAATTAGGAATGGTGACTAAATCAAAATGTTAGCGATTAAACTCTTCATCATTGAATATTGCATATGGGACTCCGGGGAGAAGGCAAAAAAAAAAAAAAAACATTAGTGTCCTAACCCCACTCCTTACTATTAACGGAGCTCAAACTTACAATAAGGCAGCTGGAAAACTGGCCAGACAGCCCGCAGGCTGGCCTGGTTGGGCCCGACCAGCTATTGCTGGCAAAATCAATTTTTAAAAAATTCCTTTCCACTACTTCTGTCTCAAATATAATTTGGGAAAGCTTCAAACCCCCCGTGGTTTCGTAGTTTCTCACTTTGCCCACCCTGTGGTTTCGTAGTTTCTCACTTTGTCCCCCTGTGGTTTAAAATGTTTCAATTTGCCCCCCTGTGGTTTGGTTTGAAGTTTATTAATAACTGTTTATTAATAAATATTTATCAATAATAATTGTTTATCAATAAATATAAGTTGTCATTTTTTTTCATATTATACATATGAACTCTTTAAATATTTTACTTACAAACATATTTTTACAAACATATTTTACAAATATATTTTACAAATATATTTCTAGGCACTATTAAAATGATAGTTATAACCGCTCTTTTGATACTGCTTTATTAAATGTTGAGACTACTCGCGAGGATGATGTAAATAGATTTTGCTATGCCACTTTTGGCGAACCTGAACTCTTTGTTGGACAGGAGATAATATTAATTGCTCAGCCTTTTAGATAATATATACGACCGTTCGCGGAAAAATTACATATAGATATCCCTGTGTAAAAGATATAGAACGAGAAGACCATCCTAAGGTGATTGCGAACGTCAATTGGAAGAAAAAGTTTACAATACAGCTTGTTACCACACACCCCTATAGAAAGGCACGAGATGTTATACATCTAGAAAGTGATCTACAAGACAACGCCATATACAATTTCCATACAAACGTGCCTTTAATTCAGCTAAACAACTTTTACAGCTCAGAATGATCATCGGGCGATTCAATTTTCAATGCCACCGGATAAATGGTTGGAATGATTATTTTTTAATTGTGAATACATGGACTTCGCTGTCCATGTTAGCCATCTAAAAAAATTTTACAAAAATTATGCAAGGAAAGATAGAAAAAATTAAGTGAAAAAAAAGGAAGAGAGGAAAGACAGAATAAAATTAAATAGAACGAAATTAACAAATCAGTATTTAAATATTTTAAATTTTTATATATTATTTTCTTACATGTCATTTTATATAATATATTATTTTCTTACATGTCATTTTATATAATATATTATTTTCTTACAAATCAAATAATAACTATTTATCAATAAATATAAATTGTCATTTTTTTTTCATATTATACATATGATTTCTTTAAATATTTTACTTACAAACATATTTTTACAAACATATTTTACAAATATATTTTACAAACATATTTTTAGCCACTATAAAAAATGATAGTTATAACCGCTCTTTTGTTTCCTCTTTCACTTTTGTTTCTTGTTGTCATGCTTCACGGTAATCTTTAGAAGATCTCTTAAAATACCAACATGCACCGGAAAGTACACGTTTGACTCAACAAAAACTATCATACCAATAATATATCCAGTTGCACGTTATTTATCTGAATTAGAGAAACATCTATGCCGAACGAAATCAATTTTGGATTATATCGATGAACAACGTCTGCCGCCTTTCGATAGGTTAGCGTCTCGTTCCAAGCCGTACAAAGGTCTACATTCGGATAAACTTTCCTACTTGTCGGAGCGTTGTCGTCTACTATTACAGCGTTCACACGGGGAAAACATATCTCCCCACGGACAGATGTTTATCCCCACTTCATTGGATAAATAATGTTTATCACTTCTTTACCTTGAAAGAGGGTCCCCGTCACTGAAAATGGCATAATTGAAGCCATTCGCATTCCCTCTTCTAGAAAACTCAACCTTATTTGCGAATATGTATGTCAGTGATGGTTTCGCGAAATAAATTTGCAAAAGTAAGAATGTAACCGTTCGGATGAACACAAAATCTGGTTCTTTGCATGCCTAAATATTTTTTTGCATTTTTACTGGTAAAACCAAAATCTCTCATGTGTTGATTGGTCCAAGAGCTGGAAAATATTTTAAATTTTTATATATTATTTTCTTACATGTCATTTTATATAATATATTATTTTCTTACAAATCAAATAATAACTGTTTATCAATAAATATAAATTGTCATTTTTTTTTATATTATACATATGAACCCTTTAAATATTTTACTTATAAATATATTTTTACAAACATATTTTACAAATATATTTTACAAACATATTTCTAGCCACTATAAAAAATGATAGTTATAACCGCTCTTTTGCTTCCTCTTTCACTTTTGTTTCTTGTTGTCATGCTTCACGGTAGTCTCAAAAAGATCTCTTAAAACACCAACATGCACCACAAAGTACACGTTTGACTCAACAAAAACTACCATACCAATAACATATCCAGTTGCACGTTATTTATCTGAATTAGAGAAACATCTATTCCGAACGAAGTCAATTTTGGATTATATCGATTAACAACGTTTGCCACCTTTCGATAGGTTAGCGTCTCGTTCCAAGCCGTACAAAGGTCTATATTCGGATAAACTTTTCTAATCCTCGGAGCGTTGTCGTCTACTTTTACATCGTTCACGCAGGAAAAACATATCTCCCCACGGACAGATGTGTACCCCCACTTCATTGGATAACCAATGTTTATCATTTCTTTACCTCGAAAGAGGTCTCCGTCACCGAAAATAGCATAATTGAAGCCATTCTCATCCCCTCTTTTAGAAAACTCAACCTTAACTACGGCAACATCAAAAGATTCGAATTTTTCAATTAACTTAACGTGGCCATCACGTGATGATCTAAAATAACTATCATCAATCTTGCGAATATGTATGTCAGTGATGGTTTCGCGAAATAAATTTGCAACAGTAAGAATATAACCGTTCGGATGAACACAAAATCCGGTTCTTTGCATACCTAAATATTTATTTGCATTTTTACTGCTAAACCAAAATCTCTCATGTTTTGATTGGTCCAAGAGCTAGTAAATATTTTAAATTTTTATATATTATTTTCTTACATATCATTTTATATTATATATTATTTTCTTAAAAATCAAATAATAATGTTTATCAATAAATATAAATTGTCATTTTTTTTCATATTATATATATGAACCCTTTAAATATTTTACTTACAAACATATTTTTACAAACATATTTTACAAACATATTTCTAACCACTATAAAAAATGATAGTTATAACCGCTCTTTCTCCTCCTCTTTCAGTTTTGTTTCTTTTTGTCATGCTTCACGGTAGTCTCAAGAAGATATCTTAAAACACCAACATGCACCACAACGTACACGTTTGACTAAACAAAAACTACCATACCAATAACATATCCAGTTGCAAGTTATTTATCTGAATTAGAGAAACATCTATGCCGAACGAAGTCAATTTTGGATTATATCGATGAACAACGCCTGCCGCCTTTCGATAGGTTAGCGTCTCGTTCCAAGCCGTACAAAGGTCTACATTCGGATAAACTTTCCTACTCGTCGGAGCGTTGTCGTCTACTGTTATATCGTTCACGCAGGAAAAACATATCTCCCAACGGACAGATGTGTACCCCCACTTCATTGGAGAACCGATGTTTATCACTTCTTTACCTCGAAAGAGGTCCCCGTCACCGAAAATGGCATAATTAAAGCCATTCTCATTCCCTCTTCTAGAAAACTCAACCTTAACTACGGCGACATCAAAACACTCGAATTTTTCAATTAACTTAACGTGGTCATCACGTGATGATCTAAAATAACTATCATCAATCTTGCGAATATATATGTCAGTGATGGTTTCGTGAAATAAATTTTCAACAGTAAGAATGTAACCGTTCGGATGAACACAAAATCTGGTTCTTTGCATACCTAAATATTTTTTTGCATTTTTACTGGTAAAACCAAAATCTCTCATGTATTGATTGGTCCAAGAGCTGAAAAATATTTTAAATTTTTATATATTATTTTCTTACATGTCATTTTATATAATATATTATTTTCTTACAAATCAAATAATAACTGTTTATCAATAAATATAAATTGTCATTTTTTTTCATATTGTACATATGAACCTTTTAAATATTTTACTTACAAACATATTTTTACAAACATATTTTACAAATATATTTTACAAACATATTTCTCGCCACTATAAAAAATGATAGTTATAACCGCTCTTTTGCTTCCTCTTTCACTTTTGTTTCTTGTTGTCATGCTTCACGGTAGTCTCAAGAAGATCTCTTAAAACACAAATCAAATAATAACTATTATACCAATAACATATCCAGTTGCAAGTTATTTATCTAAATTAGAGAAACATCTATGCCGAACAAAGTCAATTTTGGATTATATCAACCAACAACGTCTGCCGCCTTTCGATAGGTTAGCGTCTCGTTCCAAGCCGTACAAAGGTCTACATTCGGATAAACTTTCCTACTCGTCGGAGCGTTGTCGTCTACTGTTACATCGTTCACGCAGGGAAAACATATCTCACTACGGACAGATGTGTACCCCCACTTCATTGGATAACTAATGTTTATAACTTCTTTACCTCGAAAGAGATCTTCGTCACCGAAAATGGCATAATTGAAGCCATTCTCATTCCCTCTTCTAGAAAACTCAACCTTAACTACAGCGAAATCAAAAGACTCGAATTTTTTAATTAACTTAACGTTGCCATCATGTGATGATCTAAAATAACTATCATCAATCTTGCGAATATGTATGTCGGTGATGGTTTTGCGAAATAAATTTGCAACAGTAAGAATGTAACCGTTCGGATGAACACAAAATCCGGTTCTTTGCATACCTAAATATTTTTTGCATTTTTACTGGTAAAACCAAAATCTCTCATGTGTTGATTGGTCCAAGAGCTGGGAAATCTCATGTGTTTATTGGTCCAAGAGCTTTTCCTAGATCTCCCTTTGGAAAGGTTCGAGCTACAAATTGAAATATAAAAAATATAACTTTATTTTTCTATTATGTATTCATCATCGTTACTCATATGTATGTATATAATAGAAAAAAACTACATATAACACACTAGCTACAATCAGAAAAAACAGCAAAATAAAGAAAAACAAATAAATGACTTGCGCAGAAAAAAAAAAATAAAGATAGAAGATATATGACTTGTGCGGAAAAAAATAAAGATAAAAGATAATTTTCATATTATATATTTGAACTCTTTAAATATTTTAGTTACAAACATATTTTTACAAACATATTTTACAAACATATTTATAGGTATTATAAAAAATAATATTTATAACCGCTCTTTTGATACCGCTTTATTAAAAATTGAGATTACTCGCTAAGATGATAGAATTGGATTTCGCTATGTTACTTTTGGCGAATCTGAACTCTTTGTTGGATAGGAGGTAATATCCATTGCTCAGCCTTTTAGATAATATATACGACCGTTCACGAAAAAATTACATATAGATATTCCTGTGTAAAAGATATAGAACGAAAAGACCATCCTAAGATGATTGCGAATGTCAATTGGAAGAAAAAAATTCTCAATACAAATTGGTACCACACACCCCTATAGAAAGGCACGATATGTTATAGATCTGGAAAGTTATCTAAAAGATAATGCCGTATACAATTTACGAACAAACGTGCCTTTAATTCAGCTAAACAACTTATACAGCTCAGAAGTTAATCGGGCGATCAGATTTTTAATGCAATCGGATAAATGGTTGTAATGATTATTTTTTAATTGTAAATACATGGACTTCGCTGTCCATGTTAGCCGTCTAAAAAAATTAACAAAAATTATGTGAGGAAAGGCAGAAAAAAATTAAGTGGAAAGAAAAGAAAGAGAGAAAAGACAGAACAAAATTAAGTGAAATAAAATTAACGAATCAGTATTCAAATATTTTAAATTTTTATATATTATTACTATATTATTTTCTCACATGTCATTTTATATAATATATTATTTTCTTACAAGTCAAATAATAACTGTTTATCAATAAATATAAATTGTCATTTTTTTCATATTAGATATATAAATTTTTTAAATATTTTACTTACAGACATATATTTACAAACATATTTTATAAATATATTTTACAAACATATTTCTAGCCACTATAAAAAATGATAGTTATGACCTCTCATTTGCTTCCTCTTTCTCTTTTGTTTCTTGTTGTCATGCTTCACGGCAGTCTAAAAAAGATCTCTTAAAACACCAACATGCACCGCAAAGTCAACGTTTGACTCAACAAAAACTATCATACCAATAACATATCCAGTTGTATTAAAAACTGGACTGCTGAACGAAGTCAATTTTCGATTATATCAACCAACAACGTCTGCCGCCTTTCGATAGGTTAGCATCTCGTTCCATGCCGTACAAAGGTCTACATTCGGATAAATTTTCCTGATTGTCGGAACGTTGTCGTCTACTATTACATCGTTCACACAGGGAAAACATATCTCCCCCACAGACAGATGTGTACCCCCACTTCATTGGATAACCCTTCTTTATCACTTCTTTACCTCGAAAGAGGTCCCCGTCACCGAAAATGGCATAATTGAAGCCATTCTCATTCCCTCTTCTAGAAAACTCAACCTTAACTACGGCGACATCAAAAGACTCGAATTTTTTAATTAACTTAACATGGCCATCACGTGATGATCTAAAATAACTATCATCAATCTTGCGAATATGTATGTCAGTCATAGTTTTGCGAAATAAATGTAATCGTTCGGATGAACACAAAATCCGGTTCCTTGCATACCTAAATATTTTTTTGCATTTTTACTGGTAAAACCAACATAAATAACCCAAATGACGCTTAGCAAGTCCTGCGAAATCTCTCGTGTGTTGATTGGTCCAAGAGCTTTTCCTAGATCTCCCTTTGGAAAGGTTCGTGCTACAAATTGAAATATAAAAAATATAACCTTTTTTTTCTATTATTTGTTCATCATCGTTACTCATATATATGTATATAATAGAAAAGCAAACTACAATAACACACCGGCTACAATCAGAAAAAACAACAAAAGAAAGAAAAACAAATAAAAGACTTGTGTGAAATAAAAAAATAAAGATAGAAGATGATTTGCACAGAAAAAAATAAAGATAAAAGATTATTGTCATATTATACATATGAACTTTTTAAATATTTTACTTACAAATATATTTTTACAAACATATTTTACAAATATAGTTTACAAATATATTTATAGGCACTATAAAAAATGATATTAATAACCGCTCTTTTGATACTGTTTTATTAAAAGTTGAGATTCTCGCGAGATTACTCGCGAGGATGATGGAAATGTATTTAAATTATCTACTCAAATAAGTAGATTTAAGTTCTATTTTGATGATTTTTAGTTCACCTTGTATAATGCATTTAAATTGGTTTCTTTATTTTTCAGATGGTCGATTCCGAAAGCTTGCCAAGTATGGAAAACAAGACGTCAAGGATGATCAAATCTTTTAGTATAATTTTGTGGACTTTTAGTTATTAGGTTAAGAATATTATCTTTTTGGTGAATTTTGTGGACTTTTAGTTATTCAAAGTGTATTTTAATATTTAAATGTTTTAGTTTATGTTAACTGACGATGTTTTGGAATATTTCTATTTATGTTTTATCATGATATTTAGTTTTTGTTATATCTTGATGGTGAATGTTAATTTTAAGTGTGCTAATATTTGAATGTTTTAGTTTATGTTAACTGACGATATTTTGGATTATTTCTATTTATGTTTTATCATGCTATTTAGTTTTTGTTATATAATTGTTAATTTTAAGTTTGCTAATCCGGCAACCACATCTTCCGGGGCCGGGCCAAAACTGATCAGTTACTGGCTCGGTCCGGTCCAATTATGAATCTCGGCCTGGGTCGTACCAGGCCAAATTTGTTTATCACAGCCGAATATGTTGGTACGGACTATGCTAAGCCAGGTAAGCCCTATATTTTTTTAATCTTTTAAATTTTTTAAACTATATATGTAAATATTTTATGTTTGTAGTCTGATATTTTTATCAAAACAATATAAAATTATATAATTCTTATAAAAGAGTAGAAATTTTTTTAAAATTAAATTTTTTAAAATTTAAATACCACTGCTCCCAAGGGTTGAGACTTGAGACTGATGATTGATAGAATCCAATTAAAATTTATAAGTTTAAAATTTATATTTTAAACATAAAATGTATGAATAAACATAGCTTTTACGATTACATTTAGAAACCCCGCCACTGCTACCCTTCTGCATAAGTGGATCGTCGCTGGCAGATCCAACCCATCTGACCAAACCCCCCTTATTTTGTCCATTAAATAAATATATGTCGGAGTTTCTTCTTCTAACTTATTCGTAGATAGAGAGATGATGGCGGCGGTGAACCACGTGGACTTCGATCCTCCGTCGCCACGGCCGCCGCCGCCGACCATGGACGAGCTGGAGACGCTAGCCCTCGACGACGACGACGACGACGACGACGACGACGACGACTCTTTCTCCCCTCATCTCCTCTCCACCGTCCCCGTCGCCATCGACAGCGGAGATCCACTCCTCCGTCCCTGCCCTCCTTCCTCCTCGTCGTCCTCTTCCCTCTCCTCGTCCCCCACCGCCGCCTCTGTCGCTGTTTTCGAGTCCCAAAACGGCGTCGGCGGCGGACGTGGCCGAAGTGGCGCCGCCGCCGCCGCCGCCACACCACCCTCACCCAGCCGCGCCGCCGTTGCGACGGAGTTTGTAGGCATCGTCGTCTCCGAACCCGAGAAGGCGCACGATCCCACAGCGTCGTTGATGTCGGGGTCGAGCACCTTCGTGACCTACCTTATCACGGCCCGCGCCGCGGGCGGGGGCGGAGAGTTCCGCGTGCGACGGCGCTTCCGTGACGTGGTGGCGCTCGCCGACCGCCTCGCGGAGGCCTACCGCGGGCTCTTTGTGCCGGCGCGTCCCGACAAGAGCGTGGTGGAGGGGCAGGTGATGCAGAAGCACGAGTTCGTGGAGCAGCGCCGCGCCGCGATCGAGCGCTACCTCCGCCGCCTCGCGGCGCACCCCGCGATCGGGCGGAGCGAGGAGCTCCGCGCATTCCTGAGGGCGCCGGGGAGGCTTTCGCTGCCGCCGCTGGTGAATGAAATTGCAGCGAAGCCGATCGCGAAGGAGAGCGGAGCGGCAAAGCCGATGGGAAAGGGGGGGAGGGATCTGTTCAGGATGTTTCGAGAGCTCAAGCAGTCGGTGGTGAACGATTGGGGCGGCCGGGTGTCTGCCCCGGAAGTGGACGAGGATAAAGAGTTCTTAGAGAGGAAGGCAAAGTTACAGGAATGGGAGAAGCAGCTCAGCTCCAGCTCCCAACAGGTATGTGGTCTCCTCCACTTTGTTTATTCTTAAGATTGTAGAATCTTGAATTTAAGTTTCTGTTGGTATGAAACTGCTTGTTGATGAAATTGGAGGGTGTTGGAAGCAGGTTTACATATCTGCATGATATGTAACTTGGGGATTCTTTCTTCAAAAATTTGCCTTGAATTTGCGTTTCTGTGGCATATATTGATTCTTATCAGGTTCATCGGAATGCAAAAATTCAGGGATTTTGTTTCGTTAGGATAGGCTCTTAGTAGTTTAACTGCAGCATTATTTATCTGCGCAATCGATACAATATGTTCGTTAAGAGAAATTCAATGTACAGTGCCTGAGTTTTAATAAGTAATTCTTAAATACTAATATTGAAGCTCTGCTAGGTTGATAGATCATGTTAGAGAAGTACTAGTACTAGTTCACCTTTTTCTTCTTAGAAAAGGAGGAAACTTGACTCTTTCTTATTTACTTTACACTCATCATCATGGTAACAGAACAGGGGCATGAATTGTATAAATTTTAAATCCTAGTGTGACTCTCAATCCTATTTTGGGTTATCTCTTCTACTAAATCTTTGACTTACAAATCTTTCTTAGCCACCTCTGCTGTAGGTTTGATCCTTTAATGGTAAATTCAATACCTTCAAGTTACTGAGGAGAATGACAAGAAAAGCTATTTAGATGGTGTGACAATGCAGGCGACCATTCTTAGAGATTTGTGCCCAGGCTTAGATTTGTGCCCAGGCTTTTAACTGATTATTTTGACTGGAAATGCTGCCTACTTCACTAGAGAAGCTATTAAGTAGGTTCAGTGGTTTACGATGCAACTGTGTTATGTGATTCTACATGTGTGGCCCACCGGAATTTCGCAAATTGAGGAGTTTTCACCTCATTCTACCATCTCGGAGAACATTATTCCCAGAATATATACTCTTTTCATTGAAACTTGTATAACAAATGTCGCATAAGCTGCTACCATGGGAAAAACTTTTTTATCTGCAATAAGCTGTAGGCCCCCACGTCAGACTAATTGACGTAATTAACCAATTGCATGGTTTTTTTATTTTAATGTAACCATCTGTCTGAGTAAAAGTTTTATATATATGGCAGTTTCCTAGACAAATGCGAGAAGATGGATTTGAAGTTGTTCACTAGATATTCTACGTACAATTGTCTTTAGATTCTATGCGTAACATTAAAAGTAGTTTCTTTTTGTTGCTTTTATTAATTTGATCTGATTTACTGAGTATATGGAAAGGATGCTAGCAATAAACACATACATGCCAAATCATGGCACAAGCGTCTGAATGAATCGGTGTTCTTGGTTATGCTATTTGATACTGTGCTACGAGGGTTAATAGCTTTAATCTATTATGGAGCACTTACATGGAGAAGGGAATGCTAGATTTGTTATAGATTACCATATTCATCTGTAAGGCAAAGTTTTTCCTTTCAGTTTCATGTATAATTTGCTGTTTGCTGTACAAAGTAGCAATTTTGAATTAGCTTTCCTATCCTGTGAAAAGATCTTTCTATTCTCTGTTCAAAACAATATCTCTATCGGTCGTTACCGCAAGCATTAGACATGTCATCTTTAAATTTTTGTCATGTGCAGGCTGAAACACTTGCTAAAGCACAGCAGAATATTGGAGAAACTATGGGTAATTTAGGATTGGCATTTATGAAGCTGGGAAAGTTTGAAACAGAGGAGACAACATGTAGTTCTCAGAGAATAAGAGCTGCTGAGATTAAAAAATTTGCAACTGCTGCACTGAAGGCTAGCAGATTAAACCGAGGATTTAATGCAAACATAGTTAAATATCTGGTATATTTGAAAGTTTCAGATCATGAAACTCAAAAAGCGAAGAAAATGAAGTTCTCATTAAAGTTTTTTGTTTATTTGCTATATGTATTTGTTACACAATAATATATGTTTTTTTGGCAGGATACTCTCCATGAGTACTTGGGTGTAATGCTAGCCATTCACAATGCTTTTGCTGATCGCTCTAGTGCATTACTGACTGTACAAACACTTTCATCGGATTTGTTTTCATTGGAAGCAAGGGCAGAAAAACTTGAAGCTGCATCCTCAAAAACTTTTAGCTTGGATCGTACTAGATCTCATAAAATAGAAGAGCTGAAGGAAACAATAAAAATAACAGAAGATGCTAAAAGTTGCGCACTTAGAGAATACGAACGTATAAAGGTAAAAATCTTGTGATTCTAATCTTGGTTTTTGAAGCTGAAACAACTTCAATAATTTCATTGAGAAATTACATAAATGTGTACTTTGAGATATTACGTAAAAGTGCTCCACCTTGTCAGCTGCGGACCTCACAGTCATTTAAAGGAATGAGGTGGAGGGCTGGCAGCTGCCTCTCCATGACTAGCATGGTGGACCGGGACCAGGGAATAGTCTCTCATTTTCATTAATGATAGAATTGCTATTCTGCTTTTGCTCACCATCAAGAATATTTAATACCGCTATTTCTTAAAGTGATGTAATTTTTTATTTTTACTTTGTGTTTGTGAGTGACCTACTACTAGTTCCTGCATACGTAACATTACTGGTAAACTTTGCAAATTTTTACCGTATTAAGATTATTTAATAGAAAATATCTTTTTTATATTTACCAAGTTTCCTGTTGTACTGATCTGCAATCTAACACGTTCCATATACGTGTGGAGCTTTGAAAGAAGAAAGCTTCTTTGACAGCAAGAAGTAATTGTGCTACTTGCATGGAATCGCTACTGTATTGCCTGGAAACACATTTTTTCTTTCGTGAAACCTGAAATACTTTGCAACTCTCGACACTTTTGTTGCATTTGGATGTCAGATAGAAGGTTGTAGTTTCAGATGAATAAATTATGGATGATACCCATATAAGATTATAGATTTGTATCAGACATGTTCTACGGAAATTTGTACCAACTATACTTTATTATAGTTTTCATTTAGCAGTTGAATCTTCTACTTGGTAGTACCTATTTTTATTGAAGCATTTGGCGTTGTCTTTGTTAGAAATGCAATTTGAAGTCAAAAAGCTATGATTCAAATGATGACTCACTTGACATTTTTATACCAATTTGCTTTAAATAAATATCACTTTGTTATGATATCTGTATTACTGGTTATTGAACTTTTATGTTGAAAATTGTGGATATTTAGCTCGAATGTGTTCATGATGCAGGAAAACAACAGGAGTGAGCTTGAAAGATTTGACAAAGAAAGACATCGCGACTTTATAGCAATGATGAAAGGGTTTGTAATTTGTCAGGTATGCGCCGTCTTATGATCTTAAATTTTTCTTTCTTACAAAAAGTGAGTTAATTTTCTTCTCTTTCTTTCCCAACTATTATTCACGGTACAGTTATCCTAAAATGCCAGAAATCACACAACAAACTGCCTGAACTGATTATGATGTTGTTTCAATCTGTTAGACTGGACCAAATCAAGTAGTTTGCTACTATACAATTCACACTATGAACTTGATTACATTGTAGCAGTGCGTTTCCAAATTAGTTATCTGATACGGTTTCCTGACCAATTAATTTAATATTGTTGGACTTTTTTCTTACGTTACTTGGATGTTTCTTCAATACATATAATTTAGCATTCAAGTGTGATTCAATTATTTTGTGTAAATTAAGCCAGTTTAATCTCCTTGGTACAAGGTGGCAGCAATCTATAACCCCCAAACTGAAAAGAAAGAAAAGGTCCCAAGTTATACTCTTCCCAACATAAGACACATTAGCAAAAGAAAAAAGGAATCATCTTGCTCTATGTGGTCAAAAGAAAATTAATTCATCTACACCACTACTGTACTGGAACTACAAAGAGGACCTTGTTTTGATGACATTGCAGATTGGATACTCGGAGAAGATGGCAAATGTGTGGGCAACCGTCGCAGAAGAAACAAATGGATATGCGAGGGGAAAGTAAATAAAGTGGGGTGTGTATAAAGTTAAAGGTTTCCCCAAAAGTTCTTTTTTTCGCCGGCAGTCAGACTTATAGCAAAGAGCTATTTCACCAATATACATTTTTTGCCTGAGTTTTATCAAGGCAATCATTTGTATTTGTAATCTTATTTATTTCTGATAGCACTGTCACACTGTTTATCGATACCCTTGATTTGGATCGTTACAACAGTATACATGGGATTCTAATAAGTGGCTTGTTCCTGTTCTCTCTGTTGTACTCAAGATCGAAGGCAACAGTGCTTGTTTGCTTCTTAACTTTTAAAACTAATTTAATCTCTATTCACGTACCGATGTTTTGTGGGTCCTTTTGATCTGTTGATAAGACTTGGGAGAAAGATGCTGGGGAAATTTCTAGGCCAAATTTCGATTTCTTGACTATCTGTACAAAACTTCTTTTTTTTTCCCAGTTTGAGGACGCTGGTTGCTTAGTGGGTTTTGGCATGGAGAATTATGGACAGATTCAGTAAGTTAATATTATTATTTCAAGTTACTTCAGCTGATTGCTAATTATAACAGTAAATCCACTGATGAAAGCAGCCGGTGTTCCATATTTAATAACTCCAAAAGCAGCAATTCTTTTTTCTGCAGCAATTCTTTTTCTTACAGGTATTGCGACAAAACAGATGCAGTTCAGTTGTAGAGGAAGACTACAACATGCGATGGTACTAAAGGACGAGATAGCTTCATCAATAGTCCAAGTTCCTAACAGGAAGTGTCATAAAATTCCAAGAACATGGAAAATAAGATCTCCAAGTAGAATAAGATCTCTAAATTTATCAAGAAACTAAGATTCTGTTTGGATATACGAATATGTTGTTCGGTATTTTTTTTTTTCTTATTCAAAAGATTTGTATATTTGGACGATAAGAAATGTAATCAAATGTGAAGTCATTTGTTAGACATATTCGGAAGTCTTTTGTTTAGAATAAAATAAATTACTTTATGGGTGTGTTTGGTTCACACTATCTTTTTAAGATTCCTAGTAATCCAATAGAAATAAAAAAAAATATGACAGTGTTTGACTAAACGTACTAAGTAATTTAGTTGGTAATATTAGATTTACTTGGGAATGAGATTCATCCCAAAATACTAATCTCATTTTCTTGAGGGATGGTTAGTATCCTCATATTAATGGATTGAGGTAATCATAATATATCTAATCTCCTTCTTTCGCGTTACCCGCGGCTAGTTGGTATTATTTTTCTTTACATTCTAACTTCATCTCTCTCTAAACTTTTTTTTTTCTCTCTAAACTTCAACTCTTTTTCTCTCTCTAAACTAAGCTCTCTCTTCCACTCTTTTTCTAAAATCTCAACTCTCTCACTCCCTCTAATCTCAACTCTATTTCTCTTCCTATTTTTTTTAATTATGCTCTCTCTCTCTAATCTATGTTCTCTCTCCCTTTTTCTAAAAAGAAGTTGAAATTTTTTATAGCATTATCTAAAATTAATTAAATAACTAAATAAATTAATTGTATATTTTTTGTAAACTTAAATAACATGACTAAATAATATAATCGTGCGAACCAAACACATGAATGCCACATTCTTAGTAATATAATGAATAGGAATAAGATTCTCGAACCTCTTTTTATTACTAGTAATCTTTCATAGTGCAAACCAAACGCACCCTATAGATAAAATATGTTATCATATTAAATCATGAATAGCTAAATCTTTTAAAAAGTTAAAAAAATATATATAAAATTTCAACTAACAATCATTCTAAAAATTTAAGCAAGTTTACCATTCCATCTAAGATCCCCAATTGACTGAAGTTGAAAACCACCTTCATGTGATGTACAACCCAACCTGAGAGCCCATCTATCTATAGCCAATCGATCTACCACGCTAACTTGACTGGTTGAATCTCAACCAGGTAACCAAGGTGATCATAACATGAATATAATGATATGTTTCGGTTTTATTTTTGACCCTAGGTTACTTCATTCTTTCTTAGACAAGTTTCTGTACAGCAAAGTAATTGCAAAATTTTGCGACTGAACATATCTCAGAGATTAATCCTCCCGAGAACCTGGTATACCTTTCCTCTGCCCCAAAATAAAGAAGAATCTCCAGCTACATATATTTGTATATCTCAAGATGCAAACATTTTGTGAAACCTTCAACCAACCAAAAGTATCCTTCAAACAGCCGATATACGCATGGAAAAATACCAGCACTTGTTCACGACATAACTAAAAGGTAGCATTATAAAGTATCACGAGTTCATAAATGATTTCAGTACAAAGAAAAAGGGGAAAAAAAACTATAGTATAAAACTTATCACAAGAATTCCATACTAAATAAAAGAATATGCTTAAAAATTTCTGATGCTATATAAAGGAGATCTCTGTAATGTTACTTCTAAATGCAATTCCATGAATATATTGCTAGCTTCTTCCTTTCAAAGTATGCATTTGTCCTCCCCTCTAGTGTCTTTCATGCTGCAACCAAACAATAAAAGTAAAAACAAAAAACAACAACAAACAGAAAAAAGCAGGTTATCCAGCAATGCAAAGAAAACCCGAGTCTAGATCTAGATCTGGTAACTAAGGAAGCATCAAATTAGCACATTAAACATCACCTAATGTGATAAAATCTGATTGAATCGTCCTTGGAAATCTACAACAAGACAAGACCTACCAACAAGCATGCGACATAATTATTGCACCAAACAGAAAATAGTTGGTTATCCTCCAATGCAAAGAAAATGTAAATTTAGAACTAGATCTGATAACCAAGGAAGCATGAATTAGCACATTAAACACCACCCTAATGTGATCAAATCTGATTGAATCATCCTTCCATTGAAATATAAGATGAGACAAGACCTACCAATAAGTATGACAACATAATTATTGCACCAACCAGAAAATAGCTGGTTATCCTCCAATGCAAAGAAACTGCAAATTTAGATCTAGATCTGATAACAAGGACACATCAATTAGCACATTAAACACCACCCTAATGTGATAAAATCTGATTGAATCATCCTTCAATTGAAATATAAGATGAGACAGGATATACCAACATGCACGACAATTTAATCCTAACGCCAAATAGCAAGTAGCAGACATGCTCCAACGCAAACAAAACACAAATTAAATCTAGATCTGAGACCCAAGGAAGCATTGATTAGCACACATTAAACGCCATTCTATAGTCGATCTACAATAAGAGAAGATCTATGAACATGCATCATCTAACCTTAAACAAGAGTTGATTATGCAAACTAGATCAAGAAGAACTTAAAACACCAGATCAGATCTGTTCATCAAAGATCTACCAGACAAAAAATTTCATTAATCTGTAATACAAATTCTTAAATTTGCTTATGTTCTATAATTCAGTATATAATCTCGACGAGAAATAGACTCAAACTTCCTGGATCAGATATGTCCGTCAAAGCTCTACCAGACAAGAAACTTAATGGATCCCTACTAAAAATTCTTAAATTTGCTTATGTTCGACGATCGTGTATATAATCTCGACACGAATTAGACCCCGACAAACACTAGACGATAAAGAGGGAATTGATTGCCGCACCGATCTGTCGCAGATCTGAGGGGGATCCGATCAGACGCGCGCGGCGACCGCAGGGCCGGCGGCGGCGGCGGCGGAGGAGGCGGCGCCGCCGAGGAAGGAGAGGAGGCCGGCGGCGGCCCCTCCGGCGGGCTCGGGCTCGTCGAGGAAGAGGTCCTCGGGGACGCGGAAGGCGCCGTGGGCGCAGACGAGGGCGGCGCCGAGCATGAGGGCGGAGATGATGAGGGATCCGACGGAGGTGAGGAAGACGACGAAGACGGAGAGGAGGACGAGGGCGCCGAGGGTTTCGCGGTCGGAGAAGGAGCGGCCGAGGAGGACGAGGGGGGCGTCGGCGGGGCGGAAGAGGTAGAGGAAGCACCAGGCGGCGAGGAGGGCGAGGAGGAGGGCGAGAGAGAAGGGGTGGGCGAGCAGGGAGATGGCGAGGGCGGCGGCGACGAGGGCGGCGTAGTTGACGCGGAAGTAGGCGAGGTTCTTGCGGAGGCGCGATGTGGCGTCGGCGAGGGAGTCGGGGCGGGAGAACGCGGACCGGTCGGCGAGCTCCGACCAGGGGCGGCGGTTGGAGAGCGAGCGCCGCACCGACTCGGAGAGCCGCGACAGGAAGAGCCGGAACGCCGGCGTCGCGATCGGCGGATCCGCCGCACCGGAGAGGGGCGCGGTCGCCGCTCCGGCGCCGGAGGATGGGTTGGAGATGGGGAGGAGAGGGGGATTCGGCGCGGATGAGGCCATCGTCGACGAAGGCGCCGCGAATTTGCGAGGGGGAGAGGGAGAGGAAAGCGTTTAGGCGTGCCGAGAAAAATGTGTTGGGGGATTCGGTAAGATTTGAGGGAAAAAACAAAAAAAGATTTCTATTTAATAACGCGGCGAGGAAGGGGAGGAGGACCCTTAAAGGTGTTCCTGAGGAACACGTACCCACGCAAGTGTTAATATTCATGGGCTTTATGGGCCCTCTTGTTTCCTTCCTCCAACACCCACTCACACATGCATGGGCTTTGGACCCTCTGTAAGTATGGGCACTCTCACTCACACGCGCTCTCTCTCTCTCTCTCACTCTAAGTCTCGAAGCCCATAGCAAATCAATCATATCTTTTTATTTTTAAAAAAAATATAATAAAAACTTTTTTTATTAATTATGATGGGACGGAGAATCCAACAGAACAATATGATTGGTTAAAGACTCCACGTCAGCAATATAACCAGTGTATTTTAGATTTTTTTTTTACTTCTCACCCCCAAACTAAGATTTTATTGATTTATGTATATAATTTTAGAATATTATACTTATTTGTCAAAATATCCATTTATGTATATAATTTTGTAATAAAATTTTAAAATTTTATATCTCTCACTCTGAGAAAGAACCATCTCGTTTAAGGACCCAAAACATTTACCTTTTGAATCTTGTACAACTTATGATTTTCATATCAAACTTAATGTTTCAGACCAAATCCTAATTTTATTGCTCAGATTAAAGACTACACAATATAAATATTGCAAATGAGTTTTTATTCAATGGCTCAGATTATTACTTTAAATTAAATTCTAGATATCACAAGATATGTAAAGCCCCAATTAATTCTATATTATATTTAGATCATTTAGATTAAATTACACAACAATTAGGATTTCAATTTTTTTGTTAATACAGAATTCTAATCGTATAAATGGTTCAGGTTATAATTTGAGACAGGAATATTATTCAATCTAACAGTTAAAAATTATTCATCAGTCCTTTCACTATTTTGTTTTTTGAAATTTAAATTGTATATAAGATCAAATTCGATAAACTCTGTAACGCAGCCCACAACGCAGTAAAATCCGAAGCCCGGCCCACTTTTTAACAGGCCGGAGCTACTAATACGGGTCGGCCTAGTGATCCGGCCCGGATAAACCGTCAACCGAAAAGCAACAGCGCGTCATTCACTCGACGTCTCAGGTCACGCGGTGTAAAAGCGCGGCTGCATCTGTTGACCGGTCAACCAGTCAATTACGGGGTTTTAAATTCTACTCTTTTTCCCTCTCCGTTCGATCCTTCTACGTCATCCTCATCCTACCGTCCATCAACATTTTCTTCTTGCAATTTAAGGGAATATGGCACCAATTTAAATGTGTTGGTCAACGTCGTGTTACATCTACGTATGTTAGATCAACGTCGGCGTAACGCGGATGCGATATCACCGCCACATGAGGGTCCCGTTAAACATAACAGCGCTGATAAAGCTAGAGACCCAATTGTACCCGTCGAGTGGGAAAGTATCCAGACTCAAAAAGAATCCTAATGTTACTCATATAATAATCTTCTATTGGATTGAGGGGCTAATAATGATAATATATATAGTTTATAGGGTATTCCATCAACTCAACTTATTCTTTTTTTTTGAAAAATTTTAATTATAATATTAACTTTTGAACACAAAATTAACTTTTGGACAAAAAATTATAATTCCAATTTATAAGCCTCTCTAGTGTACGTATTGCACTACCTTTCTCTTTTACTTGTCTCGTGCATCCACGAACACACCGTCCGTGAGAAATTGCACAACGATCTACCGTTCATTTACCAAAACGCCATTGGTAGCACGTTAGCACTGTCGCTTTCGAACGCGCCCTCCGCGTTCTTTCCCTTTCCTTTGTATCGTCTTTCTCCTGCCAACCACCTGTTACCCTTCCCACGCCGAAGCCGCGTCCTTTTTTATCCCTAATCCCACCGCTCTCCCCTCTAACCCTAACCCTAGCTCTCACCACTTGCCCCACGGCGCCCCCCAATGGCGATCCCCGGGGACGGCGTGTGAGTGAGTAGGAGGGAACGAAGAAGAAGCTCACGGGATCGGCCATGGCGGAAAACGGGGAGGAGCGGCTGATCAACGCCGTGCTTCAGATCGCCAAGGCCCTCGGCCGCACGGACACCATGACGGAGGACATCATCAAGCAGTTCTCCGACTTCGACGGGCGCCTCTCCCTCGACAAGCTCGCCGTGCGCCGCGACCCCGGCGGCGGCGGCGGCGGCGGCGGCGGCGGCGGCGGGGAAGATAGCGTGCCCTTCGAGCGGACGCTGAGGGCCCTCGATCGCCAGATCTCGCACTTCATGGGCTTAAATCGCCTGATCTGGTCCGACTCCGACGACGCCGACAAGTTCCTCGAGGCGGTGGACGACCTCCTCGACACGATCCGCGACCTCGACGCGCACCCGGCCGCGAACAAGCAGCTCCTCGCCAGCGCCGACGAGCTCCTCCAGCGGTGCGTCCTCCGCCTCGAGGACGAGTTCCGGTCGCTGATCGAGCGCCCGGACGCGGCGGCGCCGCCGCCCCCGAGGGGCCCGAGGGCGTACGACTCGGAGGAGAGCGAGGGGGAGGAGGAGGAGGAGGAGGCGGACGAAGGGGAGGGCCAGATCCCGATCGCGCGCCCCGTCACGGACTACGACATCGTGATCGACGCGCTCCCCCCCGGGTCGGTCTCCGACCTCCACGAGATCGCGGCGCGGATGGTGGCGGCGGGGTTCGGGCGCGACTGCTCGGAGGCGTACGTGCTCGCGCGGCGCGGGTTCGTCGAGGAGAGCATGGCGCGGCTGGGGCTGCGGCCGCGCACCGCGGAGGAGGTCCAGGCGGCGCCGTGGGCCGCGCTCGAGGACGAGATCTCTCGCTGGATCCGGGCGTTCCAGATGGTGTTCCGCATCCTCATCCCGAGCGAGCGCCGCCTCTGCGACCGCGTCTTCGACGGGCTCGCCCCCTTCGGCGACCTCGCCTTCGCCGGCGCCTGCCGCGCCCCCGCGCTCCAGCTCCTCTCCTTCGCCGACGGCGTCGCCGCCGCGAGCCGCGCCCCCGACCGCCTCTTCCGCGTCGTCGACATGTACGAGGTCGTCCGCGACCTCCTCCCGGGGCTGGACCCCCTCTTCGCCGACCACTACTCCGCCGCGCTCCGCGCCGAGGTCGCCACCGTGTGCAAGGCCCTCGGCTCCTCCATCAGAGGCATCTTCATGGAGCTCGAGAACCTCATCCGCCGCGACCCCGCCCGCGCCGCCGTGCCCGGGGGCGGCCTCCACCCCATCACCCCCTTCGTCTCCGACTCCCTCTTCACCGGCGGCTTCAACACCGCCACCCACGCCCGCGCGATGGACAAGCCCGCCGACGCCTCCCGGGGCGCCGGCGCCGGCCCCGCCGCCCCCGTCGATCCCGACCGCCCCACCTCCTCCCTCGCCGTCCACATCGCCTGGATCATGGACGTGCTCGAGCGCAACCTCGAGGCCAAGTCCAAGATCTACCCCGATCCCTCCCTCAGCTGCGTCTTCCTCCTCAACAACGGCCGCTACATCATCCAGAAGGTTAAGGACAGCGAGCTCGAGGTGCTGCTCGGCGACGAATGGATGCGGCGGATGATGGCGCGCGTGCGGCGGTGGGGCGGGGAGTACCAGCGCGCCACCTGGGGCAAGGTGGTGGCCGTGCTCCATCTGGGGAGCGCCGGGGCCACCGCGGCCACCGCGAAGTCGATGAAGGAGAGGCTTAGAATCTTCAACAATTACTTCGAGGAGATCTGCCGGGAGCAGTCCGGGTGGGTCGCGGCCGACGAGCAGGTCCGGGCGGAGCTTCGGGTTTCGGTGCTTGAGATGGTGCTCCCGCCGTACAGGAGCTTCGTCGGGAGGCTAAAGGGAATGCCCGACGCCGGAAGGGATAAGTACGTGAAGTATACGCCGGACGACGTCGAGGCCCGGATCAATCGGCTGTTCGAAGGAACGGTGAAGAAGTAGAGTAGATCGTAGTAAAACAACTTTTGCTCTATGTTGTTCTTGTTGTTGCTGTTGTTGTTGCTGCTGCATTGAGATTGTAGCTGTTGTATATGATCCTAGTTGTTTGATTGGTACCTATAGAAGTTTGAGTGATTTAATTTCATCTTGCGACTAAGCTGTTTGATCTCTTGTGTTCACTGAACTGTTTGGTAGCGTGATTCTGCTACTGTTCATGTCTCTAAGTACCGCAATAGTCATGTCTCTAGTATATGCCAATAATTGATACAATTCTCTTTGTTAGGAGTATATCCGCGAATGCAAGTGGAGGAGGAATTATGTCGGGTGTTGAAAGGAAAAAAGAAAATTACTCTCCTGTCATTTGGATGAAAAGGAATCTTTTCTCTTGTTTTCTTCACTTGTATCCACAAATGAAATGAAATTTTGCAGAGTCATTTTCTTTTTTGATTTTCTCCCTTTTTGTCCTTCTCCTCATGTGAACCTTTTTTTTTTTCTTTTCTTTTTTTTTTTCATCCAAATGGGCAAGAGTTTTTATAAAAATGTTGACTGATATGATATAGAACTCTTCAATTAGCCCAACCCAAACAGTTTTCTCCAATAAATTTCCCGATGAGTAGTTTTAGGCTTGCGGTTTGTTTAAGCTGCTCGCATCACCAGAGGAGGACAAAAACATGTTGCTTGCCAACCAACCAACCTTTCGCCAGGTAATTCGGTATTCGGTTGACCTTCTCCTGAGACCTGGAATCAATTTCCGGATAGGGCGTGAATGGGAAGGGGTTTTAGGTTTGGGGTCGCCATTGAAGCCTCTGATGTAAACTCTAGAACATTCAAGAGAACTTGAATAAATGTTCGTGCATTCAGACACTCCTGGTTAACTCTTCCTTTCTTGGAGAATTTAGAAGTGAGGCGTTGATTTGACCTATTCAAAGCATTATTAGAAATCGATAAAAATGTTCACCTTTGAACAAAGAAGGAAGAAATCAAAAGTTTGACTGGGCGCATGCGATCTGCCACTGAGGCAAAATAATACCTGAGGGTATTTATTTTTTAAATTTTTATAGTTCGCAATATAGGCATCTATTTCAGTGCGAGGCGAAGCTCAAAAACAAATAAAAATTCTGGTGGGATAGTCCTAAAGTAAAAGTGTCTCATTTATCTTTCATTTATTTATGCTCAGGCTATCCCATCCAAGGTAGCATAATTCGGGAGTCTACCAACCGAGTATTCTATGTTAATAATTCCAAAATCTAAATGGGTCGTTATTTAGGCCCACTTTTGGTTTCCTAATTTATCTAAATGAGTACTACTTCATAGGAAATAGGTAAGAAAAATACCATAATTAATTAATGAGATATGATATCTCTTGTATGCAGTTAATTAGAACTATTATGCTTCTACTTAATTTGATTGTATATAAAATAATTGTTTCTGTCCTAAGAGTTTGTATTGTTAGAGATGGTTTAAATATTTTATATCTAACAAGTTTCAATTATTTTTTGTCGCCGTTACATCCTAATGTTAACTCAAACTAAAATTGAAAATAATTTACTCATTAAGAAAAATAAAGGAAGAAAAAAAAAAAATCTACGACGCCGAGTGATCCTCGCCGGGCGGTCGGCTAGTATATCCCGCCGTCGCCGACCCGGATTGGTCCTGCTGCTTCACCACCAACACTGCGTTCCCGGCACCAGAATCCGACGAGGCGAGGAAGTCGCCGATAATGCCGAGCTCCGGGCACTCGCTCCACTCCGACAGCCCCTCCACCGTCGGCACCATCACGGCGCTCCACGTGTGCCTCATCCCCACCATTACCATGTCACACTCCCGCTCCTCTAACCCTCTTATCACGTCCACGATCTCCTCCATGTCCCCCACCAACTCCTCCCTGTACGCCACCTTATTGTTCCTGCCCGCCGGGGACTTCACCGCTTCGAGCGCCTTGTTGTCCATCCTGCGCTCTCCGTGGTCGTCCCTCACGCTCCGGCTCGGCAGGAAGCGTATCACCGTCGTCGTCACGCCGGGATGCCGCGCCATGCGCATGGCGTACGCCAGCGCCTCGCGGTCGTCGCCGCCGCCGAAGAAGAGCACGGCCACGTCGTGGGCGAATTCGTCGTCGGCCTTCCTCGCGAGCGCACGGACGTTCCGCTCGTCGGCGGCGAGGCGGTCGACGAGCACGGCGACGGAGCACGGCGCGCCGTGGATGACCTGCCGGTTGACGTTGCGCAGGCCCTGCCGGCGGTGGAAGGGGAGGAGGACGAGGGCGGCGCGCTTCTCGACGGCGAGGCGGCAGACCTCGTGGTGCATGGAGGAGTAGGGGGAGATGGTCGTGAACGGGTGGACCGACATGGCGCCGCCGCCTCCGTAGTGCTGCTCGAGGAGAAGGAAGGCGTTGATGACGGGGTCGTTCTCGGGTGCGGGGGAGCTTGTGAGGGATGAAGACGGGCGCGGAGCGGCCGACGAGCTCGACGAGCTGGAGGAGGTAGACGGCGACGGGGGAGCGGGCGGTGGCATGGGTGGCATCCAGGAGGTCGATGGTGCACGGCACCTGTGACTGGTCGCTCACACACGCTAGGATGCGGAGCTCCGAGTCGGGCTTCAGGTGCTGCAAGTTGCACCGCCTGTAGACGGCATAGTGGCGAAATGGCAGTGACCACCAACGACGACGACAAAAGATTATTGTAAGTGTGGCGATCAATGAGCTGCCAGTAGAGGATACAACATTAATTGATGATCGTCACTACACGTACATACATACATATATAATTGGTGAGGGTCACTACACATAATTTATAGGAGTAGCTAGTTACATCTATAACTACTCCTATAAATTACCAAATTTATCATAACAAATAATTTTTTGATTTTTTAAATTTTTATACTTTCCTCTAATGTAATTATGTAATATGATTAATTCAAAATTTATATTTTTTTTTGGAATTTTTTTAGAATATCAATTTCACTTCAAAAACATTATGAAAAAAAAATTATTAATTTTATATTAAAGTTGGTTATTGGATCAAACAAATGTAAATTAAAATATTTATATTAAAAATCTATAAAATTTAAAGTGAAAATTATTTATCTCCAGGCTTTAAATTGTTATATAATATTAATTAATAATATGAAAAAAAATAAATTTATTGTTAGTGTTTAATTTTTTTAAAATTTATAAAATTTTAAAAGAGTTTTAAAAAAGTTGGTCATAATTTTATAAATTAAAAACTGTAAATCAAACTTATCTCTTTTTTTTCAAAAAAATATTTAAAAAAAAAACAAAAAAAAAAATAGAAAGGAAAAAATCCAAACCGGTACGAAGCCCGGCCCGGTCCGTATTGAGCGGGCCAGGGGTCGGCCGGGCCTTCCCTTCTAAGTAAACGGGCTGGCCTGGCCGGGCACGGATTCCTAAAAGAGACGGACCGGGCCGACCCTTGGCCCAAATCGGCCTGGGTAATGTGGGTTGTGCCAGTACGGCACGGCCCACATTACACTCCTATACATACACAATACATGCAGTCCGCAATTATATTCGACTTCAAAATTGCAACTTTTTAAATAGAACTAGATTACTGTATAATTAAATTTTCGATATTTGAATGAAAAGTTATGCGGTTATTATAACAGTGGTTCTTTAGGATTGAGTGGATAAATGCATAATATGATATGGCGAGTAAAAATAGTCAGAACGATAGATTCTAGAACGAAAAATTTTAGTAGCATAAGGTATTTGATACTATTGATAGTATGGGAGCTGTGTCGGATCGTTGGTGTTAACTATTAATTCCAAAAGTTCGAACTACTAGAAACCATTAATCCCAAAAGTTTGAACTATTAAAAATATGCAACAAATTCACTTAAAGCATGTAAATATAGCGCCCACGGGTCTAGATTGTAACTCAGCCCAACCAACCTCACGTCACATCGAACATGACTCGGCCCATCTAGCCTCACGTCATTTCGAATATGACTCTGCCTGACATGACCTTCCGTCACAAGGCAGAATGCTGGCCCATTTAAGCCAACAGACCGAACTCAAATTAATTATAAATAATTAATATATGCACCTTATTGCTCAGCCAAATGTTGTAGGTGACGACCTCGATAATTCCCTTGCTGTTCATGAAGAGACCGAGAGCCAAAGCATCGCGAAATGGAATCCTGAAGTAGAGCGAAGGCAACAACACGCCCGCCACCTTCGCCAGGAAGCTCAGGAAGATGATCAGATGCAGGGGACTCCATGCTATCTCGCGGAGGTTCGTGTTGAGCCCCATCATCACGTAGTACAGCGGGAGGATCATCCTCGTCGCGATCGTCTCGATCTTCTGCTCGAGCGCCGAGCCCAGCGGAGGCCCGTCCGGAATGGCGAGGCCCAGCGCGAGCGCGCCGTGGATGGTGCTCATCCCGATGAGGTCGCTGTAGAGGCCCAGGATCAGCACGAGGAGCAGGAACACGAAGACGTAGCCCTCGTCGACGGGCCTTCCGGGGGGGGTTTGGTCGACGATCCAGACGGCGGCGGGGCGGATGATGCAGATGATGAAGGCGATCATGGCGGCGACGGCGAGGAAGGCCCGGAGGGAGGTGAAGGCGGAGACGGCGCCGGCGTCGATGAGGACGAAGGAGATCATGACGAGCCAGCCGAGGCCGTCGTTGACGGCGGAGGCGGCGATGGACATCCACCCGAGGTCGGAGTTGAGGAGGTTGAGCTCGGAGAGGATGGGGACGAGCACGGCGAAGGAGCTGACGGAGAGGGAGGCGGAGAGGGCGTACACGAAGAGGTAGTGGCTGTGGAGGGTGCGGGCGGCGGCGGCGGCGGTGATCACGAGCGAGGAGACGAAGCCGGAGAGCCCCGTGGCGACGGCCCTGCGCCCGGAGCGGACGGGGAGGCCCGGGTCCATCTTCACGCCGATGAGGAAGACGACGTACGTCACGCCGAAGTTACCGACGGTGTCCAGCACCGCCATGCCCCGCTGCGGGAAGAACGCGCTCCTGAAGCCCTCGTGCCGCCCCAGGAACGACGGGCCCAGGATAATCCCTCCCTGATGGATCACCATTCACCACACCCAAATCATCTTTAAAAAAAGTTCTAGATTATTAATTACGCTAGCCTTTATAAATAACCATATATAACATATCAGACAATTGGGATTCAATTATTTATCTAACCTTCTGTAATTTTAATATCTAAATTTATTAGAACTACAAGATAATAATTTAGATTATTGAACGACTCTTCTTATACAAAATCAAAATTAATAAATTACTTTCGTAAATCTATTTGTTACATGTATCGTATAAAATATAATAAGTAAACTCACTGTATATATTTTAAAGTTAAAAAATTACTAACTAATTCAAATTAAAGTGAATTTTTTTTTTAAAAAAAACAATCTTATAATCTTTTATGAAAAAATTCAGAAACTATTGTATTAATTTATCTATCTTTTTATGAGGAAAAGATAGTATGCTATCGCTTCATTCGTTAGGAAGAACAGATGAAACAACTAGCTTCGAAGAAGGAAAAAAAAAAAAGAAAAGAGAGAGAAAGAGGACGACGTGCCATGATGTCGGAGACCACGCGGGGTTGCTTGAAGGGCTTGAGAAGAAAGTAGAGGACGTGAGTGATGGTGAGGGCGAGGACGAGCTGGGCGGAGAGGAGTATGAAGGAGGAGGAGAGCGGATTGTGCCCCAGCCAAACACTATAGGATGTGCCAGAAAGATCCGAGGATACGAAACAGTTTACAGCGTCCATAGCATCTTCTGTCCCACGCCCTCACGATCACCTCCTAATTACTTTGTCGCAGTAAATTGAAACTCAGCATTGCAACCGCTTTTTGGTTTCCCCGAACATGAGACGGTAATAAAAAAAAAAAAAAGAAAAAAAAGAAAAAACAATTGATGATGGTTTGGCATGTTAGAATTGTACGGAGGCATTTCTTTCCGGAAGGTTACTGGGTGGTGACGTAGGGCCGGGATTGGAGGCGTTGACTGCGGAGGGACGCGTTGACCGAAGGGTTTTGTGAGGTCGTGATCGATGCGATGGAACGCTTACGTCTAAAATAGCCGTGAGTGGGAGGATTAGCCTACAACTTTACCAAGCGCCGGCCCAAGAAACTGGGCTAAGGCCCATTTCTTCAAAATTCGGCCCAATACATTTGGATGAACTTTAATTTGCTTCCTACAGTTTAGTTCAGTTTTACTATGCCGTCCTACTATTCAAAAAATTTGCCTCCTACCGATCATTTCTAGAGTAAGTGGCAAAGGCCTGGTGGTTGATATTCGAGATTCCAAATTCGAATTCTAAAAATTTGCCTCATGTGGTAAAGTAAAAAATATGCTAAATAACAGAATAATCAAGTTCAACTTTTTGAATTATAGCGTGATACAGTAAAAAAAAAAAAAAAAAAAAAGGCTAAACAATGCGAAGGCAAATTGAAATGTACCCTTATATTTTTATATGTTATATTTTAATATTTTGGGTTTTAATTAGTAGTGTAAGGCTTGCCAAACTGAACAGTAAAATAAAAACTTATTTATTTAGATAAGTTAAACTATTAATCAGTAATACTAAACTTATGCGAATCAATTATGATTCGAACTTGAGTTACCAACCACAAGTTCTTTACCACTTGCACTAGAGATGATTATTTTAAAAAAATAAAAGTTAGTTTAGATAAAAAGCAGAACAGAAGTTCTAAATTTAAAAAAGAAAATCCAAGCACTATATATATATATATATATATATTAAAAATCACATTAATTGATTAGGTCCATTTACTATTAAATTCAGAGGTTCCTTTACGACCCTCAATTAATTGCGCAGTGTAAACACTTCCTTTTGGTTTAAAACATTTTTCCCAAATACATTTATTGAGCCTTTGACTAACACAGGAACATTCCTTCACCTGAAGTACATAACAATATGGAAAAATCTGCTTAATTAGTTTCTTTTCTTGTTTTGTTTTTTTGGTTTTATATACAGTGCAAACATATATTATAATCTATGTAGTGCCCTTGGTTTAAACATTCGTATTATATATTCCGAAGAGCCAAAGTTAAATAATTTCCTTTTTTTTTTTTTCCTTTTCGCATTTACATATTGTCTAAGGAAGCTTTTCAGGTAAACTGGTAATTAAAGCAACTTTGATTATACCGTAAAATTATCTTACTTGCATTTTAGTTGGTAATTCTCATAAGAGAGATTACAATTGGCACGTTTAACTTTTCTCCGTTTTTTTTTTTTTTTTTTTTTTTTTTTTTTTTTGTTGTTTTTTTTTTTTTTTTTTTTTTTTTTTTTTTTTTTTTTTTTTTTTTTCCCCTTTCTTAGAATGTGGTTAGGCACGCTTTGACTTATCGGAAAAGTCATGCACTATTTAACAAATTACTTGCATGAATATACTAAGAGCTCCATTAGATATTTTCTACATCAGCATTATTTTTGAAAATGATAGATGATAAATATTTTAAAATTAAATTGTAGTCTAATCCATGACATCAACAATTAATATTTACAAAATATATTATTAAAAATTATAAAATTTAAAAATTTATTAGCTAGCTAGTTGTTAACTAGTTTGAAAAATTAATAGTATAAGATAAAGTTCTTCGATTTATGCAGTATGTTACATTCTAATTTGCTACCTATCTTTAAAAAAAAATAAAAATAATTTGATAAGTTTGATTCATTCCAAAATAAATAATAAGAAACAGGGGCCCCGCTTTGTAGCAATTGGGTAAAATAAGGATCACTATTTAGCATTGGATAAGCATCGTTTTGTTGTGGAGTCATTTGCAACCAATCACTGTTTGTTTTCTGGATGTCCACACACTCAATTGATTTTTTCCTAGAATTGGATTGGTTGATAAACATGTAACTATTTGAGGTGTCNAGTGGCAAAGGGTTTGGTGGTTGGTACCCGAAACCTAATTTCGAATCTTAGTTGATTCACATTTTTTAGCTAAATTTATTTCTAAATGAAATAAACGAATCGGATAGCATGCTACTTTTCTCTCTCAAAAAAAAAAAAAAAATCTTTTGGAGAATATAAATAAAGATCAAGTAAATTACGATCTTGTGATGTGTAAGATCATTTTTTTTAAGATAATATTTGTTCCCACTCAAATGTATACTACTAGGTTATCAGCAAATCATCATCAGGATACAATAAAATCGTTGAAAGACTGCAAACAGTACTTTTGAAGGCTTTTCTCAATAACTTATTTCTTAAAAATCAGTATGAAAAATTAGAAAAGAGAAAAGATTAATTATATTATCTTTGAAGCCTTTAAACATCTCATATTTATAGCAAATAAATGATTATGATAAAAGAACACAGCTTTTAAAATTATATATTTTTACGAAGGAACATGTCCATTCATAAAAAGTAAAAAAACATATTTTATCACAAAAAGGTTATCTCTTTGTGATAAAATATATCTCTTCGTAAAGAAATTCATTTTTGCATCAAATAAAAAGATATATTATTTTATAAAAATAACTATTTTACTAAAAGGACACAACTATTTACTAATTAAAATTTTCAAATTATTCTCTCATTTTCACTATTACCACCGACATTAACAATATCATTACCAAAATATCTCCTCTCCTACATAATTTTCGCACGTGTAATCTATATTATAGGAAAAGGAGAATAGATTGATTGATTCTATGGTATGTGGGGCTCACGTGACTGATGAATTGATCATGCTGATGATCCTCTCCATCAGTCGTACACGATTGTTGGCGATGTAGCATTTTGTCATTACACTACAGAATAAAGAATCGAAAAATCAATAAGGAAGCAAGAGGGCACAGTCACTCTCCTTTTTAATCAATCAATTAATAGCAACTAGGGATGTAAATGGATCCGGGTTGGTGGAGCTCCGCCCCGATCCGTCCCGAATGGGGTGGTAAGTGGGAACAAAAAATATAAAAAAATATAACCCGCTCCGAATCCGTCCGGATCCGTCAAGTAAATGGAGCGGGAGGTGGGAGACTCATTTCTTCCTTCAATCCGTCCCGATCCGTCAAAAATCCGGCTCCCGTCTCGATCCGCCCCGAATGAAGCGGTAAGTGGGAGCCAAAAATAAAATGAAAAGTAACCCGCCCCGAATCCGCCCCGTCCCGATAAGAAATGGAGCGGGAGGTGGGAGAACTCTCCCGCCCCCGGATCCGCCCCGTTTGCATCCCTAATAGCAACCAATGATTTTAGCCAAAATTTATTATTATATTTTTAAATTTGCATTAAAATAACAACTGAGATGATCAGATGAAACAGGGATGCATGGTGGCCTTCTATTTTGCATCTATTTAGGATAGGCACAAGCCCTGTTGAGCTTAAAGAAAACAAAGAACCCTAATTTAGGATAATGAAATAAAGGACATTTAGGTAATTGCAAGCCTACCAACTAGACCTCTATTTTATTGCAACAGCACCATTTTCCAACCTTTATTACTACCCCTTATAGGCTGAATTGTCCAACCAACCATCTCTTTCCTCCTCACTACCACCCACTGGAATCATCCAAAAACCACCCCCCTCCCCCTCACTTAAATATTCACAAAAAAACCATAAAAATATATGCAACTTGCAAAAACAGTAAAAGCAAGTGTAACTATTCTATTCACACAACAAGCCAGTTATAAATAAGAGGTGAAATTTAGTTGCAATCCCTATATTATCATAATATTGAGATTTGGTCCGTGTACTCTCTCTCTTTGGCATAGGCATAAGTAAATAAAATTTTGCATATATTCATCTCTTTATCCTAGATCTGCTAAAAAATTAATATTCATCTTTATTTATATACGTACATTGAAGTTTTAGGCATCACATAAATTTTAAAAAATGAGTTATTTTATTGACAGTCAGGTTGTTTGACTTGTAAACTCTCACATATATTAAACTATAGTCTTTGAGCCCTCGCCGTCAAATAAATTTTAGATTTTTTTTTGCATAATATAACTATTGATGGTATAACAACTCACTCATTTCGCTATAAAAGTTAGATATTTTTTTAGTTCTTAGGAGACCAGATGCAATGTATGTCAGAGTCCAACTACTGAAATATCAAGCACAAAAACATATGAACCTAATGATAGTATGACCGTATTATAGAGACTACATGTATATTGCACCAAAAAAATCAATGCTTTTTGTATATTTCAAAAGGTGAGCGTAAATTTTATAGTCAACTATTTCAGATTAGATAATTTTTTAAAAAAATATTAATATGAAGAATACAGAATGATAATTTTAGTAGTAATAATATAAAGAATATCGACCGTCCTTAGAGCAAGTGGTAAAAGATTTGATGGTTGGTACCCGAGACCCAAGTTCGAATCCTAATTGATTCACATTTTCAGCTAAGTTTATTTCTAAATGAAACAAGCGAAGCTGATAGCGTGCTACATGTCTCTCAAAAAAAAAAAAAATTTAATGCCTATATTTTTTATATGTACAAGTAGCATAGCCTGAAAACAGAAAAAAAAAAAAAAAAGAAAAAGAAAAAGGAAAACAAGTACTTATTACCGCTCCCACTGCATTATAATTAATTAAAAGTGCATTGTATGTTGCCCATTTGCACATATAACCTCCTCTAAATCTCTTCTCCACTCTCATCACTCTCCTTTCCCCTCACAAAAAAAAGAGAACTCTACTACGGCGGGGGAGGAGGGGGAGGAGGAGGAGGAAGAGAGGGAGCAAGAGCTGGCGCTAGCGATGCCGCAGTCGGCGGCGCCGAAGCTCTCACTCCAGCCCCACAAGCCGTCGCCGTCGCCGGCGGCTGCGGCGGCGGGGGTGGTGTGCACGGCGCACGAGATACCGGCGGCGGTGGCGCGGCACCACGAGCACAGCGCGGGGGCGGGGCAGTGCTGCTCGGCGGTGGCGCAGCGCGTGGCGGCGCCCGTCGAGGCCGTGTGGTCGGTGGTGCGGCGCTTCGACCGGCCCCAGGCCTACAAGCGCTTCGTCCGCAGCTGCCGCGTCATCGGCGGCGGNGGCCTGCCCGCGTCCACCAGCACGGAGCGCCTCGAGATCCTCGACGACGAGCGCCACGTCCTCAGCTTCCGCGTCGTCGGCGGCGACCACCGCCTCGCCAACTACCGCTCCGTCACCACCCTCCACGCCGCAGACGACGACGACGACGACGGCGGCGGCGGCGGCGGCGCCGGCACGGTCGTGGTGGAGTCCTACGTCGTCGACGTGCCCCCCGGCAACACCCGCGACGACACCCGCATCTTCGTCGACACCATCGTCCGTTGCAACCTCCAGTCCCTCGCCCGCACCGCCCAGTCCCTCACCACAAAAACCACCAGCAGCAGCAGCAGCAGCAGCAGCAGCAGCGCTGCTACCGACAATTGTGGATCGAATGACAACCAACAGAAAGAAGAATACACAGAAGAAGAAGAAGAAGAAGAAGAAGAAGAAGGGTGAAAGCCCTTCGTAAGAACGAGAAAGGAAAAGAATGTACGAAGATTCACGACGACTTTTGTGCATTTTGAAACGACCCTCAATTTCTTCCTTTTCTTTCGCTTTTTACTGATCGGCGCACGGTTCTTAACTTTTAGTTCTCGGACTCGATTTGAATGATTTTGGGCAGGTAAATTTGAAAATTTTACTAAATTTAATAGTGATTTTTTTTAGATTTGATCGCCCTGATCATTTTCTTCGGCTGGTGAAACTGCAGTAGAGCTATTAATTAAATTTGGCATGATCTTTAATTAAAAGTTAAGAAGGCTCAATACATAAAAGAAATAGAGTCCAGTAGGGTAGCTGTTTCAAAATGGTTTGTAGTTGAGGGGCGGGAGTACATACAAGTATGTAATATATGGTCATTAATTTAGTTTTTTTTTTTTTTTTTTTTTTTGGTTGTCTCTTCTTCATTTTTATGTTTGTTTTCAAACCATTAATTGTGGATAAAAGTGCCTTGTCTTCAAATTTTGTTTTTGATTATATTAACTTCATTAACCACACCCACTTATCATGATTTCACCCATATAATTAAGTGTTCTATTCCCTACCAAATTTTGCAGTGTATTAATTTATTACTTTTTTTTTTTTTGTCATTTCCCCCCTATATTATGAAAATTTCCTCTTGGCTTCGTTTATATATGGATTCTGATGAGCATTTGGCTGGTTCCATTGCTGATATATAATGTTGTCACTCATTCATATTTGTGTCCATAATTTTTATATCTTAATTACTCTTCTTCTCTCAGAAAGTAAAAAGAAAAAATATATATTGCCGCTAAATATATCTTATTCTAATCAAAGGAAGGAAAAAAAAGTGTTTGTTGGTGTGTGTTTTTTTTTTAAAAATTTAGCACAGTATCCACTTAATTCATTAAGCAAAATAAATCTAACTACAAGTATGAAGTATTTGGGTCTCAATCCAAAAAAATGCAAGTAGAAAGGAAAAAAAAAAAAAAAAAAAGGGAGAATAAAGAAAAAGAATGGCCAAAAGAGCTACAAAATATAATAATTTCTTGTCGCAGAACTCTCCCATTGATTCATCAATTAAATACTTGATTTTCCTAGCTGCAGTCAGTGTTTCCTGGTGTTGATAGTATGGTTGGTCGCATTGATTTATGTGTCAGAGCGTATATATGATGAATGCACATGTGATATAGCCTAAGCAAATGTTAAACTATCTTTAATCACGTGTGGAAGCACCCAATCATCGCGAAGGATTAGTAGTAACCATGTTTTAGGACATATAAATTTAATAGTTCCAGGTATCAATGCATGGTATCTGGACATGGAGACAAGCACCCTAACTTTGGGAAAAACTATTTGTAAGATGAATGAATACATGCATGCACATTGTTGTGTGATAGAGCTTGCATGGATTATACTGGGTGTTTGAAATTAATTTTGGTTTATCATGCATGGCAATACATTGGAAACCATCCTTCCAAAATAAATTGGTTCTTATACAAACTTAGTTTATAGAGATATTTCCCTCACTTCAAGTGACAATGATTTGAAAAAAAAGATTTTGAGTACCTCTCAAAGAAAAGGGAAAAGACAAAAAAAAAAAAAAAAAAAAAAAAAAAAAAAAAAAAAAAAAACTGAGGATTAATTTTTCTCTACTTGGAGAAATCAAACTTTTCTAGTTTAATGAAACTTTGGGTTACTATATATTCCTTTCTGGGAGCATTTCTCATGATTTCATTGTCTGTTCTAGCTAAAATTATACTTGTTCAGGTCAAGTATGTATTATGTTTTATTCTTCCTAGCTAATTAAGCACTTGTATCAGCATATGAAACTTATGGTTTTGAACTCAGGTAATTATTGTTAAATTAAGGGTAAATTGCACGTTTGGTCCTCAAACTATGACATGGGTGACACCTTCATACTCAAACTTTTAATTTGTTGCAGTTTCTGGTTCGAATTTTCAGAATTATTGCAATCAAATCTCAAAATCACACTGCTGATGTAAAAGTTATGTACCAGCTTAGTTATTGGGTGCGTAATTAATCACAATACTGCTACATTATGTTTAGATCAGCGATTCTTCAATATTTAGTTAGTTAAATTAGATTGGTAGACTACTTGATTGCCATCATTCTAAAATTTCAAACTAGAAATTATAATAAATTGAATTTTGAGAATAAAAGTGTCGCCCATATATACACCTCATAGTTTAAGAACTAAATGTACAATTAACCCTTAAATTAATTAGAACTTAGACTTTTGTCCCATAAAAGGAAAAAAAAAATGAAACAAAAAAAGAGAATAGTCATTGGCGGCTGATGGGGAGGCTCGTCAAAGGCAAATGGGAGAAGGAACCATCTCAAGTTTTACTTTGTGTTTAATTAGTTTCCCTTAATTTGTGTTGTAATAAAAATAAATTAACAATGTCTCTACAAACCTAATTAACCTAGCTAAAATTTTGCTAGTATTTACATCTCCAAACCCATTTCTAAAAATTACAACTACCCACAAAAGTAGTTTAATTTCCTACCTGGTGATTCCCTTGTGGTTAATTAATGGACTTCGAGATTTTTTTTTTCTTGCTTCTTCTTCTTCTTCTTCTTATTATTATTATTATTATTTTTGTAGTTTGAGAAACATTCATCTAAGTTTGAAGGATATCTCATGCTTTGATTGGTTCCATTAAGTGAGAAAATTGTCGTTTTTTTTTTTTATTATTATTTTTTTTGTATCAATGCTAGTTACCATATCATCATATTCTTTTCAAAATAAAAAAGAATTTCTGCGTATATATCCTGACGGTAACTTCTATAATATTGGTATTTCGAAATCATATATTAAGTTTTAGAAGCTTGGCGAATCTGCCCGAATATATAGATCATTGCAGGTGCATGTTGCAATTAAAAAAGAAGAAGAAGCAACGTAGCATTCAAAGGCATCCATTGCAACTTGACATTTCACTGTATAACATCACAAGTTGGTGGGCTATTTGAGATGCAAGTTGAAGTATTTGTACTTATTTATTAACCTATTACAATTTTTAGTTATTAATCTTTCATTTCTTTATGTAACTAGCCATCTTTAATCTCATGCTTTCTTGACTTATAGTTTCTTGCTTTTTCTTTTTCTTTTTGCTTATGACAAAGATGATTCACAAGTTGGGGAGCAAGTGGGTAATTTAAAAGCAAAACAATTAATAGGGACCTCATCACCTATTACTTTTCCAATAAATGTTTGTAATTAGTTTTCTTTAATGTATTAACTTCCACTAGTCCATCAGAGCCACAGCAAAAGAATAGACCACACAGCTCATTCACAACCAAAAATTATGAAATGCACTTAAACAATTAATCTATAACTTCATTATCAATGCTTTTTTCATATACACCACCGTAAATTTTTCTATAATATAATATAGTTCCCATATTGATTCCATTGATCTGGTAAAATGAACATATATAATTGTGGAAAAGCTATCTGTAATCAAAAGTTTGTATTAGATGAAATTTAATAAAAGGATGGTTTATTCAGAAAGCACTTTTATAGAATCACCATTAATTCGATCAATGCTCGATTACTCATTTGATCAGTGACAATTAAGGCATGATTTTGCAGAACATTCATTTAAGCAGTATCGATTAAGGTTAAAGTTATCGGTGTCGTGGTTCCTTGATCATGGTGGATACAAACTTCGTCAACAAATAAAATGTCAGCCATGCATCTGGCATTTTTCACAATAACTCAAAAGCAATTTGGAAGCTTCTTAATTGATTCACCATATAAAGTTTAGACTTAACATATCAGAATACATATCGTATCATCAGAAGCAGAAACTCTAAAAAAATATCATAACGGAAATAATCTTTTCATGGCATTAATCATATACACATGATCTCATGTTTGTGTAAAAGTTAATGCACCTTTTCATTTAACTCTCCCAACTTGATACTAACTTATTTATACTTATATAAGTTTAAAAACTTACGACATATCTATCCCAGCCAAATATTATTCCAAACAAATATTAATAAAAACAAGGTGGTGTAGTGCTTTTAGGAGGAATCCCAAGTGTTACGATTTTTTTTTTTTTTTTAACTGCAAGAGGAAGAGCAAGTTGGTGCTTGGCCATCCACCAAACCCAAAGGGCCATTATATAATGATAATAGGAGCTTCAAGGGTGCATAACTTATATACTTAGCCATGAAGTTACAAATCTAGTGCTATCTTATTTACATTTTCTTTTTTTTTTTGGTATCCTGGGTTCCTACATACCCCTACATTAGCACCATAGATTTACATATGCATGCGTGATATTCTAAGGTGGTACGTCCAGTAAAAAAATACGATATAAAAGAAAAAACATAATATCGTATTCTGTATATTGTTAGACATCGGTTATAGTATATTTTTTTACGATTAAACTAAAATTATATATATAAGGATATGTTTCTGTATTTCTCCATGGGACCTTAGAAATAATATGATAATTGAATTGTGACGTGATAGGTTTTACGAAACATATGGAATATTTTTTTCATCACGCTTTCTCACGGTACAGAACACATTGTCTCCATGTTTGGTGCAGTATCCTTACAACTCCAAATGGACCCTTAAACAAATCTACTCAAACAATATTTATAGAAGTCCTTTCGTAGAACCAAACATTTAAACTCTGAGCCTCACCTCTTATGGCCTAAGTAGGGCCCAATCTATATACTGTGGGAATCTGGTCCACTATTATTGGGCTTTCCACTACTCAGCCCGATATTTGGGCCTTACAATATAAATGGACCATATTAGGCCTAAATGTCAAAGTATCTTTCTATATTGGGCTCCATTTATAGTGGGCCAAATCTATCCCGGCCCAATTAAATCGAGATACCACACGGAGCGCTCTTCTTCTCTTCGTCGCCCTTTTCTTCTCCGATCTCCGTATTCACCTCTTCTTCTTCTTCTTCTTCTTCTTCTCTCCGTCAAAAACCCTAACAGCACCCTAATCCAAACACTTGTGGGGATCCATAGCAACGGTAGCTCTATCTTTCCCCCTTTCAATGGCCGTGAGGAGGGGGGGCCACGTCCTCGAGCTCCGGGACCAGCCGCAGCCGCCGCCGCCGCTCCTGCGCCGCGCGCCGCCGCACCCCGGCGCGCTCATCGACGAGCCCTTGCTCATCCGCCGCGCCCCGGCTCTCCCGCCGCAGCTCCACCCCGCCGCCGCAGCCGCACTCGAGGATCGCCTCGCGGCGCAGCATCGCAACATCCAGGCCCTCCTCCTCGACAACCAGCGGTTCGCCGCCACCCACGTGGCGCTCCGGCAGGAGCTCGACGCGTCCCGGCATGAGCTCCGCGTCGCCGCGGCCGCCGCCGCGAGGGCCAGGGCCGAGCGGGACGCCGAGGTGCGTGGGGTGTTCGAGCGCTCGCTCAGGGTGGAGGCGGAGGCGCGCGGCGTGGAGGGGATGCGCGCGGAGCTCGACCACGTGCGGGGCGACGTGCAGAGGCTCGCGGCGGCGAGGGACGAGCACCTGGATCGGCTCCAGGGCCTAAAGGCTGAGCTCGCGAGGGCTCGCGCCGAGATCGCGCAGGTGTCGGCGCTCCGGAGCGAGATCGAGGCCATGCAAAGGGAAATTCAGAAGGGAAGGTATGGGGATTTCCACCTTTTCTCCTAGCATTTTGGTTCTCTATGTTCAAACCAATGTTACAATTGGTTATCGGATGGAGTTTATGTGAGACTTGGATTGGTTTGATGATAGTAGTATTTGTTTTTTCGATTCAACCAGTTGTTTGAAAATTTGAACCTTAAGAGCACACATGGCCGATTACAAGTAAACATTAAGCCAAAAAAAAAAAAAAACCTTATAAACAGATCATTAAGCGAAAATATATTGAGACGTAATTTATCCGATGCTGTAGACAAGTGAAGTTAGCGAGGGAGGTTTGCTTGTTACCAGATGCTTTTCTCACTCATGATGCTGACTATTGATGCTATATCCTGCGGCTAGTTCTCGAACTTAGCTCATAGGCTCATACCTATTCTTGGCTCTTCTTGGCTAGTTGAGCTCTGCTTTGTTCGTGATGCATGTTGAAGGCTTCTTTCTCTTCTTTCTCTTCATTTCTTTTTTTTTTCCTTAAAAAGAAAGGAAAGAAGAATAAGGAAAAGCTGTTAAAGGATGAGCACCATGCGGTTGTTAAGAGTCACTAGGATGTTAGTATCGTATCTAGCAAATAAATACATTGAGGATAAGCGTTTGATCCAATGTCTGCGCTAGCAGTTTCAGTTTCAGCTCATTCTCATATTACTTTATTGGTAAAACTATAGACACGGTACGGTTACGTCCTAGCGAATGCATGCCATCATGTCTTTCCTAGATGCAATGGTTGTTTTCACAGTAAGATTCCGTCCTAGCGAGTGCATGTCATCATGTCTTTTTGTTGGGATACCATGGTTTTTTTGGGCATAAGATGCAATATTTAGCTACAACATGGCTATTTTATGTGGTAGCCTAAACATGACTTACGTGCCGACAAAAGATTTTTCAACCAATCGAATTGAAGAAAGGGGTCAGAATATTTTGCTGACGAAGCATCCACTTAAAATAGGCTATTCTGTTCCAGACGTTGTTACCAAGTGTAATTATCGAAAGAATTGTGATTTACCTCAGAGAGTTGCCTTAAAGGACCTTCAATGATGTGTAAATGCATCCTAGGGGTTTTTCTAATACCTGAAGATCTTGTCAAGAAAATTGAGTCTCTTAACTACAAGGAGATGATGCAAGCCCTTTGTGCTCACTAGCTTGGAGCAAGCTGTCAGCAGCCTTCCATATAATATAGTTGTCATAAGTTGCTGATTCTACTTTTGTGCATTACATTTCTTTTCTTTCTAATTTTATCGGTGGATTTAGGCATGCTTGTGCAATTTACTTTATATTTCAAATATTATATCAGTTGCCTTTTAGATCGATTACGAAGCTTTCTATAAACTAAGAATTTCGGCTAGGCTTTGTAACATGATATGTCTGATACCGATATATTTGCAATATAATAGGGCTGCTGTTGAATTTGAAAAGAAGGCACATGCTGAGAATCTCGAACAAAGTCAAGTAATGGAGAGTCATATGGTTTCAATGGCTCAGGAGATTGAAAAGCTACGTGCCGAACTTGCTAATGCAGAAAAAAGAGCACGTGCGGCTGCAGCAGCTGCTGTTGCAGCTAATTCTGGTATTATTGCTGCAGCAGCTAATGCTGGTATTGTAGCTTCAGCAGCTAATCCTGGTATGCTACCTTCAGCAGCTAATCCTGGTATTGTAGCTTCAGCAGCAAATCCTGGTATTGTGGCTGCTGCTATTAATCCTGGTATTGTATCCTCTATAAGTTCTTATTTACTTTTATTTCACCTTTTGTTTTAGTCAAATTTACACTCTTTCGGGGAAAGGGTCTTGGGTGTCATTCTGAAAACCATTCCTCTTTCTTTAACTGGAGTTCTCTTCATCCTGGTACAGGATATGTTGTAACTTATGGAAATCCTGAGATGGTCTACAGAGGAAGTGCATATGGAGGAAATACATATGCTGATGCTTATAATATGCATCAGGTGAGTCACATTGATTATGGCTTATTGTCCTTAATTGTGTATGGATACGAAGTTTAGTTTTCTTCTATAGTTTCTGAAATTGTTAATAAAAAATAGATGGTGGCTATCTGTTGCTAACAAAATATTGTCCGGTTCAACAAATGATACTGTCTCAAATTTATGGCATTTTAAAATGGGCCAATAAAAAATCCTAATAAGTTACTTTTGAATATGGTGTTTTACAATCTTTAAGCAACTGAGTTCCATGTTTGTTATTTTTGCAATTTGGGTGCAAATGTGTTTCAATGTTTTGTGCAATAAAGGTATCTGCCTTGGTGTTTCTGGCCCATATAGGGATCATTGGGTCCAATTTGTAAAACAGAAAGAGTATGCTAAAGATGCAAAAATAAAGACACTAACCTTTTAACGCAACACGATCTTTTACTTCTATGGAATAAGTTCTGTTATTTTCTGTATGTGTTTACGTTTCACCTGCTGTTCAGACCGCGTAGAAAAGTATATATCATAATATTAATCGTTTCTTTTCAGGTCCAGATGGGAGGTGCTGAAGCCTATTCCCAGTATGGGTCACTGTACGTTTCTCAAGCACCGTACGGCGCCCAACAAACTCAGGAGCACAAATAAATTTTGAACTTGTAATTATAATTTTGAGATATTCTTTCAAGTCATGCTAATTATATCTTTTGTCCTTTGTACTTAAACATGTTAAATGGTTGTCTTGGCATTTTCTGAAAAGCCATGCTATTGGATATTTTGGCTTTTGTGTCCCAAGCATGTTAAGAGATATCCTCTTGATCCCATCTAGTTACAGCAGTGTTTGAGACTTCTGATCATCTCTAGCTATTTGACAATCTATTGATCAAATGAAAGAATTTGCAGTAGTTTATCAGGTACAAGTAATTGTACTTGCTTGAGTTAAATTCCTTTATATGGTATCTTAGAAACATTTTGCCTGATAAAGTTGTTTATACTATTAATCTGGGCGAAAAAGGAGAATTTAGGAGCATGATCATGTTATACTTAATCTGCTCAAGGTTGTAGTTGCACTTGTTGAGAGCTCTCGCATTTGTGGAACTTGTGAACTTTGATGCATTGTAATTATCTTGGATCAACTACAAGTTAGTGTCTGAAGGTTGATTTGAAGTTTCAAATTTCAATGAGAATTTTGATTGTAACAAGTAAGCTGTGTTTGACTGGAGCTTTAGTTTCATCCTCCTTCGGTTCGATAGATTAGGCCTTGATGTTTGATCCAAAATCAAGTGAATACTCAAAATTCTATTTGATTGGTTCCACCTAAAATCATCATCTTGTCAAAAAGAAGATTTATGTTATGGCATTTGGTTCAATGTAAAATAAAATATTTTTTTTGAACCATACTGGTTTGGTTTGTAGAAAAAGAAAATGATGATACCTCTTGAGAGAGATAATTTTTCTGTTTTCAGTTCTCAGTTTCAAATTCAATTTTTTGAGATAGAAATATGAAAAAAGAAAAATTGAAATTAAGTGATTTCTTTAAAATAGATAAAACTACTTTCGACTAAACATTTTTTTAGGAGATGTTTTACCTGAAAGAGAAAAAGAGAAAAGACGAGTAGGCCCAATTTTATGTACTGGGCCGAAGGGAAATTTGTAGTTTAATAGTGGTAAATAAAATAAACGAAGTGAATAACATGCTATCTATCTCTTAAAAAAAATAAAAAAAATACTCTTAGGGCGTGTTTGGTTCGCTTCTTTTTCACTCTCCTTGCGGTGTTACATGTAAGGACGGGAATAAGTCTTAGGGCAGTGCCTCGCACGCTTCCGAATAAGATCAAATCTTTATTTGGATATTTGCGTTTATCTGTAAGTTTGATTTTATTTATTTTCATCACAAAAATAGTTAGATTTATATCACAATCAGGCTTGACACGATCAAACCCGCGCATTTGAACAAATAAAAAAAATAAAATTAAAATATTAAAAAAAATGATGAATATATTTTGATTTGCCATCTTTGTGATAGGTATTGTTCAAATCATTCGACATTTTCGTAATAGCCATGATTCGACTTGATCAACTCGCCATCTTTGTAATAGGCACTATCTCAACCACATGCCATCTTCATTAGAAGTAGAAAAAAGCTACTTCTCCAAAACTGATTCTAATTTTGAACTTAAACTTCAAATTTCTTTTTATTTTAGATTCAAAATATAAATTTAACATTAAATTTAAATTTTGAAATTTTAAATTTATATTTGAATTTTTAAATCTCAATTTTTCAAATTTAAAATTTAAATTTTAAATTTAAGTTTCAAATCTCAACTTTTAAATTTTAAAATTCAAAATTTTAAAATTTAAATTTAATATAAAATTTAAAATTTTGATATGTCAAATTTTAAAACTTAAATTTAAAATTTGAAAATTTAAAATTACAAGTTTTATTTTTTAAATTACAAAATTCAAAATTCAAATTTTAATTTTAAATTTCAAAACTCAAAATTTTAAATTTTAAATTTTTGAAATTTCAAATTTTAAAACTTAAATTTAAATTTTAAAATTACAAGTTTTAATTTTTGAATTACAAAATTCCAAATTCAAAATTTAATTTTAAATTTCAAAATTCAAAATTTTAAATTTAAAAGTAAGTTTTAAATTTTAAATTTTAAATTTTAATTTTTGAATTTCAAGTTTTAAATCTTAAATTTTAAATTTAGATTTTAAATTTGAAATTCAAAATTTAAATTCAGATCAAAAAATTCAAAATTTAAATTCAGATCAAAAAATTCAAAATTTAAATTCAGATTTTAAAAAAATCAAATTTAAAATTTAAAATTTTGAAATTTCAAATTTATTTTTTGTACAAATTCAAAATTTAAAAATTATTCTTTTAATTCAAATTAAAATTTTAAATTATTTTAAAAGTAATAAAAATATTTATATGTGCATGCATCAAAAAATTTTTTATCAAACAGTTTTCACATCATATCGCGATAGAATCGGCAATTAAGTTTGCATTTGGATTAATCCGAATCCAAAATCCAAATCCAAAGAAAAAAATAGTGAATCCGAATCCGAAACCAAATCGAACAAATTTTCAAACTCAGATCTTGATTTGTGATAATCCCAATCCATATTCATAACAACTAGTGTAGTGTCGGCGCGTTGCGGTGGGTAGGGAGATATTGTAAATAGTCAAGATATTTTTATTTTACTTAATTCATCTACCTTGTGATACGCTAATTGTTACTCAATATTTTTAAAAAATAAATTTTCCATTAATGCCGCTTGAGTAGATGGGAATAATCTTATAATTAACATAGTTAATTCATCATTAATCAATTTATCATATAATGAGAATCTAAAGGGCCATGAAAACGTATGTAATGATGGTTAAATTATATCTCCACTTTTAATGCCACTTGATAGTAGGTGTTACACGTTAAAACTATAATGATTCTAATGGTTAGATTAGATATATAACTTTGATGTTTAACGTAACTAATAAGAATCTAAAAGGCTATTGAAACGCATGGATTTTAATCCTTCATAGTGGTGGGTGTTGTATGTTATTAGAAGTATAATGGTTATTGAGACTGCTTATTTAGACTTAATATTATCTTCTAATAAAATATAAAATTAATTTAAACGGAATAGTAAAAATATAGGAAAAAACATGACATATATAAGTGTTTNTAGACTTAATATTATCTTCTAATAAAATATAAAATTAATTTAAATAAAATAGTAAAAATATAGGAAAAAACATGACATATATAAGTGTTTAATAAAGCTAAAACTATGCCCTCTGTTTTGTCAAATTTCATGATTAAATTTGTATTTTATAATTTTTAATATTAAAGTATAATGTACAGATTATTTAAATATTAAAATATAATGTATAAATTATATTAACTTGTTCTAATGATATGCAATAGGATAATTTGTTTCAAATAGCTGAACAAACTCTAGAATACAAAAAGGCAAAAAGTTGATATTTGATAATAAAAAGAATTATAATCTTAATTGAAAATAAAATAAGCAAATTAATTATTTAGTTCTAATATGTTTTAATAGCTTAGAATAGTGATTTTGTGTTAATACCAACATTTTATACTTGATCACAAATTCACAGGAAATGAGAAAAATGAAATTAAAATCATAATATTTTGTTGACAAATATAAAGTCATATGAATTGACACGAATGATTTTTAAATTTTAAAAAAAGTGTATTTGTATATTATTTAAGACCAATAAATAATTATAACTGTTGTTATTTAAATGTTTATTATTACTTTCACTTATTAATATTTGTAAGAGCATCCTAAAATACAAAGCGGTTACAAAAAAGAAAAAAGTGTAAAGATTTTAATAAGAGTGAAAAAAAATTGCCACGTGGCAAAACTATTGCGGAATCATATATGTTAATAGATATTCGACCCATAGTTAGTTAATTCGGATTCGGCAAAAATTCGGTATGGGTATAATTCGGATAAAATTCATCTTCTAATTTTTAAACTAAAAAAGAGATTCGGTAATTATTCGGATACGTGATTTATACGGATATTATGGGCATATTTGTTTCAACATAAGTAGACTTGAGGTGAAAGTGGATTTTGGGTTGAAGTGGAGTTGGGGTGAAAATTAATTCATTTTCGCTGTTTGTTTCTATCTGTGGAAGTGTAGTTCTGCGAGTTTTGTTGTTTATTTAGTAGGAAGTAGATGACGTAAAAATGTAGTTCTCCACCACCGGTATACTTATCTCCGAAGTGATATCATTGTCTATTTTATAACTTAGTGAATAATAAATTATAATAAATAAAAATTAATATAATTATATATGTATATATATATATATATGTATAATTATAAAATAAAATTTTAAAAAATTATATTATTTGTTTGCATATAAATTATAATAATGCAATAAATAAAGTTCTAAAGTTAAAAAATTATTAATATTTAACAAATTTATTTTTTGTCATTTTCTAAATATACAAATTAGACAAAAAAATATATTAAAATTTAGCTAACCAAATTTGATCACATTACCTAACTAATTTTAACAAATTCTTTTACCTCGGCGAAGTCAATTACCCTATTTTGGGTGAATTTGACCTTCCGCCGTAATAAAATTATGATAAAACAAACAACGGAAGTGATAGTTTACAGTATAAACAACTTCCCCTTTCCCCACTTTCCCCTCACTTTCACCTAAACAAGCACACCCTATACGTTCACCAATTAAAAATTCGGAATAATTTCTCAAAAAAAAAAAAATTCGGAATAAAAAATTCGGCTATTATTATTTTTTTTCTCTCAAGATTTATGCTATGTTATTAGCATAAATACTCATATTTCTTAATGATATAAAAAATAAAGAGCTACAAAATTAAGCTAATTAAATAAAAAAATAGCAAACTATATTATTCTTATAAATAAAATATTATATAATACCATTTTTATTTAAAAATAAAATACTATATGTAATAAATAAATATATATAAATCCGAATCCAAAGAAAAAAATAGTGAATCCGAATTCAAATCCAAATCCAAATCCAACAAATTTTCAAACTCGGATCTTGATTTGTGATAATCCCAATCCATATTCATAACAATATATCCGACCCGCTATATATATATAAAAGTTGGGACTAGGGATGTATTATGCAAAGCTCGCCAGGCGGATTATTAGATCCAGATTTTTGATTTCTCTCGCATCTCCTCCTACACCAATCTAGGGTTTCTAAATCGCACCCCGTCTCTCTCACATCTCCTCCTTCGATTCGGCCCTGCGTCTTCGACGGCTCGTCCCGCCCATTCTCCATCCCGTATCGCCCAAAAGGTCAAGTCTCAGGTTCTCTTTTTGTCTGGTCTAATTTTGTATGTTAAAGTATTTTATTTAATTGATTTTGTTTTGATTTCTTCCTGGCATGATGAATAATTTGTATCTATGAGATTGATTATTAAAAGTCACCAATTCGAGATTGTATCTATGAGGTTGGAACCAGCACATTATCAGAGAAAGAAAAAAAAAAAAAAAACTTTAATCTACTCAATTTTCACCCAATCTATATCTCTAATCAATTTTCACCTAGTCTATATTATCTCATATTATTTAGTATAAAAATCTATATATATCTCGTATTGCTCATAGTAGTCGCCGAGTCTATGTGAAACGAAGCCTAGATTGGTTTGGACTAGGAATCTCTATTCGGATTTCCGGCAGAATATATAGGAATCCTTGTCCCATATATATATATATATATATATATATATGCACACGCACACGCATATGTATGAAGAGCGATTGCTTAATTGACCCTCGCCTGCCTCATATTCTCTTTAGTTCTCTATTCTGAATTAATCTTTGCCTCATATTCTCTCTAATTAATTCTCTATTCTGGATAGCAGAAATTATGGTGATTATCTCAAGTAAGTTGCGGTTGGATCAGCCGTGGATCGTACTGGAGATCAGCTTCAAGGGGATCGAGAAACCGGAGCTTGGCAAGGTCTATTATCACTACGACAGCACGAGAATCACGACGACAATCGCCAAAGACGTCAGCTGCTTCATCAAGAACCTGGATGGCAGCATGACCGAGATCTTCCAGAAGCTCGACGTGGCCATTCCTTTTCTGGGCCGCCTGCCTCCCGACAGCCTCGGTAGACTCTGCATAGAGCGGCATTTGCGGGACAAAGTACATAAAGCTGTAAAGTCGTGCGGCTCCGGAGGCTTTATGCTTGGGTTTGAAATCACCGTAGTATTGGATTCGGATCCGAATCGTCTGTATAACATTACAAACATAAGGCCTGAACTCGCAACCGTAGCTACAGATGCAGATCCTTTGTATTCTCCTATGGACCGACAACCGAGACTCACGACCGTGCTGCCTACAGATGCAGATTCTTCGTGCTGTCCGATCTGCTTGGATAAGTTATTCGGAGAGGAGTTGGCGGTCGAATGGCTTCCTTGCGCTCATAGCTTCCATCATGGCTGCATTGATAGTTGGTTCGAACGCGCGTGGACCTGTCCAATTTGTCGACTTAGTGTGGAGTAAATTCAAATAGCTGTATTGGAACGGCAGGAATAAAATATTTTTTTTACATTAAAAGTTATGTAAGTAATTTTGGGAATCACTTTGTGAAACTTTGTGACAGCAAACTATTTTAGTACTATCTTGGCTAAGGTTTCCTTCATATGTACCTCTTCGTCTACAGCAAAGAGTGCATCCTGAATTTTAGGTCCTGCTACAAGGTCGTTAGGTATTATACAGCTTAGATTGAGTTTTCACGTTGTTAAAAATAGATATCTTTTTACTGCAACATTGCAGGTGAGATTAATTCAGGAACTTGTTATGTTTACAGTAAAAGTAATTTGGTGATTTATTTTTGTTTGTAATGCGAGGGGCATTGGTGCTTGCTTGATCTGTTGTTGTTTATTTTCAATGCGAACTTGTTATTTTTTTATAAAAAAACTAATTTTTTGGTCGTAGCTAGTGTCTGGTTTGTTTTTCTCTTTATTTTAGTTTTCCAAAACTGATAGACTCAGTTTTATTATCTAAGCAAAATACGCTTTTTTTAGTAGTTCACCTAGGAGTTTAGGAATCCGGTCCATAGATGCACCAACCAGAACATAAAAAAGACAAATTGTATATTAAATCTCCCACACACAGACTGTTCGAGATAAAAATAATTTAAATTTAAATTGAGAATATAGAAGAAAATAATAAATTATGGTTTGATTGTACTTTTCTTAAATACCCTATTACCCACACAAAAAAAAAAAAGTAATAATGAAAATAGGATTGCCTTATTTTCAAAATATTTTGAAAAGTTTCTAAAACAACCCATCAAAAGGGTTACTATAAATTAAACAATGGGACTAAAAAAAAAAAAGAGGATCTTTGAAAAAAAAAAAAAAGCGAAAAAACAAAGGGAGAGAAGGCGTGTGGGGAGGAGATCCCGCCCCTCGTTCTCTCTCTCTCGTTCGTACATAGAGAGAGAGAGAGATAGAGAGAGAGAAAGAGAGAGGGGGGGAAGGGGGGAGGAGGGAGTTGGGTCCCCTCTCTCGTGCCAACAAAAAAATAAAAAAATAAATAAAAGACAAAAAGAGAAAAAGAAAGTAAAAAGAAAAGGAGTTAAGCTCAATCACGAGGGCGATGGCTGCCACGATTCCGACGAGAACGATATGACGATCATGGCGACTTCTCCAACAACAAAAGGTAATGCATGCATACAGATGGTGCAAGTGAGATTTTCTTGTTGATTTGATTAATCCAATTATTTTTGTGATATGTTCGAATCTATTAAATCTAACATCAAATCGTCATTTTCGTCATGCCTATATATTGCTAATTTCTAAACCGTGCGATCATTTTCGCACTAGACTCGACATGGTCGAACGGGTTGATCGAGCGGCAATTCTCGTTATAGGCTCGACACGATCAACTTCGACTATTTTACTATTTCGTATACCATGTTGGTGAAAAATTAAAAATTTTGAGTTTAAATTTATTTCATTTGAACTTTAAATTTATTTATTAAATTATTTATTTATTATTTTTATTTATTTTATTTTATTTTATTTATTTTATTATCTTTTTTAATGAAAAAGAAACGAACAATATATTTTTTTGTCGTTCCGTTTTTTTCGCCAAACGGAATCTCATTCTGTTGCGCGGGATACACCTTTTTCTGTTAAATCGGCTTCCTCTTCCTCTTTTCCTCCTCTGTTTCATACAGAGTAGGTAAAAAAAATATATTGGACCATTGATTAATCCTCATCTATTATTATTTCTTTCATCTTTCATTTTTGAATATTCCATTTTTATCTACTGGGTATTAAGAATCTCCGTCAATCTCCTTCACGATCCTCCTAGTAGAAAGAGGAATTTCGGTTGTACCTTAGGTGTTATTTCCGGTTAATCTCGCACCTAAGGACGGAAATACGTCTTAGCACTGTGCCTCGTACTCTTCCGGATAAAATCAGATTTTTATTTGAATATTTCCGTTTATCTGTAAGTTTGATTTATTTATTTTCATCACAAAATTAGTTAGATTTATATCACAATCAGATTCCTATGCGGTATTTGTTTCAACAATTTAAAGCGTATTTTTCTATTTGATTGTGATTAAATCTGACGGATCTAATTTATTAAAATATATAAATATATATATTGTATGTAACTCTTTTTTTTATATTTTGACTGTACGATTTGTCGTTTAAATTTAAATATCTCGGGATTAGCACTTTAAATTAATAATCGCATATCTTTATAGTTTAAACTGCATATCTTTATTTTTGTATAGATAACTTTTTGTGGTACTATTGTTATATTTAAAAAAAACAAACAAACGGAAATAAATTTTACTGTAATATTTTTTTTAAAAAAAAAAGCAAGTTCGCTACAGTAAAATTAGTTTATGTGTATGGATTAAAAAAAACATTTTTTTAAAAAAAAAGATATGATTTTACTGTAGGTTAAAAAAAAAAAAATAGAATGACCTGCAAATCAGAGCACGATTTAACAAAAGTTCACATCGCCCCATTTGATTTGCTGAACCAAATCTAATTTTTCAATTAATTCAGAGTTCTAATTAAATTTATAATTTTCACAAAAATTTAATATTTGATATATGTGGGCCATGTGCCAACCTTGATATTAAATTAATTTTTTGTGGAGGAGTGTCCACCGACGGTAGCTTGGTACCGGCATTCTGTCACGTCGCCCTTGCGCTGAGAAGTTAGATGCGTAGTCGTGCTGAGAAGTTAGATAGTTGTGGTATTAAATCCAACAAATAGAGTTTACAATGACTGCAACCAGGGGTGTAAACCAGCCGAACACGAGCTGGTTCGTTAAAATATAGAACCGAAAAATTCAGGTCATGTTTGGCTCGTTTATTAACGAGCCGAACACGAGCTGGCTCACGAGCAAACCAACGAACAATAAATTAAAAAAATTAAATTAAATATATATAAAAAATAAATTTGTAAAATCTTATTAATTAGACTTTGATCTAATAATTGAAATTTTACATATAAATGAGTTTTTTTTTATAATTAAGCTCGCATTTATATTTTTATTTTACTAAAAATTAAATAATAAAAATATATATTATATATAATTATTTATTTATATATAAAAATATAAATAAATAAATTATATAAATATAAATCATATGTATTCTGAACCTTATCAATCCGAATACGACGAGGTTAAACCTCAGTCCGTGTTCGCTGTATTAAATGAGCGCTTGAAACAATTAGCTCATGTTCGGCTCGTTTATTAAACGAGCGAGCCGATCTCGAGCTCATTTCGAGCCGACCACGAGCTAGCTCGCGAATAGCGAGCTGGATTGCCACCCCTAACTGTAACAATAAAAAAATGCAATAGTATTAGTGCTGCTTGTTAGGTGATCGCGCTAAAAAACCGTGCTTTTAGAAACTGTAGGTTCAAATCCCACTTAGAGCAAAATTGTTTAAAATTAATTTTGCAGTAGCAATTTTTTTTTTTTAAGGAGCCAAAAACAATAAATATTTTTAAAAATCCGTACAACTAGTCCACAAGAAATTTCTATAGTAAATATATTTTTATTTTACCAAAGAATTTTACTATATAAAAAATAATTTTACTGTAGCTTTTTTTAAAAAAAATTTTTATTTTTTCCTTTAGGCAACGAAACAGTATATATATAAATATACTTGAGTCTGACTACTATCCTATTAATAGAATAAGAGCACTTGTCCTGGACCTCGACAGAGTGGTCCACTGGAGTGGAGTGCGATGGACCTCTCTCCCCATCTTCTTCTTTTTTTTCATTTATATAAAATATATATAACATATATATATATATATATATATATATATATATATATATATATATATATATAGAGTCCGGCTGGGGTATTATCGATAGCACAAGGATTTGGTGCTATCGAGTTTTCCCCGTTATTAAGGAGAAGGAGCGGATAGTGTGCATCAACGGTCCCATCATTGATGACACTACATCCATTGTGGTGNATATATATATATATATTATTTATAAATATATTTATTATATAATATTATATATTTAATTATTGCATAATGTATTTTAAATATATTTTATTTAGTAAATATAAACTATAATACTAATATATATAATATGATAATAATTATGTATTAATAATATATAAAATATAAAATTATATATATATATATATTATTTATAATTTTTTTTTGACAACCGTCGTGGAAAACTACTTTTTTTACGTAAAATATTTTTTTTCCACCGAAAATTATTTTTCCACAGTTTTACGTGGAATCAAACACACCCTTAGCCACCGTTTTGCTCGGGGTTAAATAAAACACTTGCTAATCCATGGATAGTGTTAAATTCATGGTTAAGGCGACGGTTAAGGGGGGATTAGAGTAATTTTGTATTTGGTTGAAAATTGGGTTCAGGTAAGAGTAGTCCAGGTAGGAGTAAGTGAGATAAAAAGAATAGTGAGCTATTATAAATAAAAAAAATAATTTTGCCCTAATTTTTATATTTGAATTTAAATTTAAAACTTAAATAATTAAAATTAATAATTTTAATTTTAAATTTAATTTTTTTATTTTTTAAATCTCAAATTTAAAATTTAAAGTTACAAATATAAAATGTCAAAAATTTATAATTTAAAAGGAATTAAAAACAATAATTTAAAATTTAAAATTTAAAATTAATATTTCAAAATTAAAATCTTTATTTTTAAATCTCAAATTAAAAAATTTAAATATACAAATATAAAATATCAAATTTAAAATTTAATTATTTAAAAATAATAATTAAACTCATCAAGTTCCGATTCAAATTTAGGTAAAATTTTGGATTTTCCCATTTGATTTTCGTACTTTGTTTTTTCTTTTTTTTTTTTTCATTAAATTGCTATAAAGTAATCCGGTTCGATTCCGGTTCTGTATTTTCTAGTTTCTTACCTTTCCGGTCCGGTTAAACGCTCCCGCTCTTTGAGTGCGCGTGCTTTTTCTCAATCGCCCTCGAAGCATCTCATATAGCCGAAGAACCTTCGCGAGGACCTCTAATGGCGTCCGCGAACCCTAGCCCCGTCGTCTCCGACCAGAAGAAGCGCGCCTTCGATGCCCTGGAGCGGAGGTTCGCTGCCGCTGCCAAATCCGATCTCCTCCACGAAGATCACCTCAGAAGCAAGAAGAGGAGCAGCGATCCCTCGCGAAGACCCCAATCCCACGACCCAAAGCAACCCGTCGCTGCCTCCGACGCCACACTCTCTTCTCCTCCTTCAATATCCGATCCCTCTTACTCCATTAAAGGTTCGATTCGATCATAGCCCCTTTTGTTCTAGGGTTCGACTATTCGGTGTTTGAAGAGAATCGATATCGTGGTTTTGGATTCTTCTCAGGAGACTCGGGATCCTCAAATGCCACTCCCCAACGGAGGATCTCAGGTTCTTATTTAATGTATTGTTGCTTTTTCTTACCTATAGTTGTTATACTTAACTCAAAATCCTTCTTTTACGCATTCTAGATGGAGAAACACATCCTGTTTATTCGAAGATCTGTGAAACAATGCACGAAAACTTGCTACAAGCTGCTATTATGGTAACAATGAGATTAAAGTACCTTTTTTAGTCGCAATTGTATCTGTAATTGCATTCCTGTGTTCAAATTTTGTGAAGGATTCGAGTAGAAGGGATGCGGTTCACAGAATTGTTGGTGATATCATTGGGAAGGGCGAAGAAGCTGGGAAGTTTGCGAGGGGAGCTAAGAGCTTAAAATTGGATAGTTGGATTTTGCTTGATAACTATGTTGCAAAGAACGATGGGTTAGCGGACGCCCGCATGAGAGCATTAAAGAGTCACTCGAAGAGGTCGAAGAAGCATATGTCGATGAAGCAACATCGGAAAGTTGGGTCATTTAATTTGCCCAAGGAGTTCCACAAGTTAATCTTATACGGGATAGAAAACTCCTAGTGTATATATATATATATATATATATATATATATATATATATTCATTTTTTACCGTTTCTTGACAGCTTATTTTGTATTGCTTTTGCTTAACTTCAAGGAAATTATGTAGTTTTCACATGCACTGGTATGGTTGGGTAGGCAGAGATATTGATAAACCATGAAAACAGTAGGTTATGTTATTAACCAAATTGGCAGGATATAATTTTTGCAAACAGAAACTGAATTATACAGTATAAGTTTACTTCATGTGGAAAGATGCGCCAAAACCATTACTTGAAAAAAGTAAGAATGAGAAGTCAAATTTGGAGCAACTGAGGTTATTTGTAGTGTTTTGTTTTTTTATTCCTAAACTTCTGATTGTCGGGATAGAACCACACTTAAGAGTTGAAAAGAATCTACAATTAGGTTATTGACCTAAAACTGCCATTAAGAACGTTGGGTATAGATAGATCGCTCTGGTTAGAACCTACAGATTGGAAGTAGGAGCAGTAAGATGTCTCTATTAATCTAGAGATCATATAATATCCCTTTGTAGTCCGTAAGGATATTTCTAGCTTGAAAGTTGTTGAAATTCTGATGTTGCCTCTTACTTTCTTTGTTAAATTCTCATTTTCTTAAAATCTTATGACTGGTATTTCGTGTAGCTTTGATCTTTTTAAGCCAATGCATGAAATGTGGAAAGAGTACATTAATGAGCTCACAAAAGAAAATGGGTAAACTTTCTTATTTAGTTGACTTGTTTTTCTCTCTTTATTATTTTTTGTTTATTAATACATACTCTTTACCTTTATCTGCTATTGGTGAGTGAATCTTTCCCTACTGCATATTCAGGAAAAAGAAATTAAGCGACCGCCTGTTAACTGCTGACTTACACGGTGCCTATCTTCTAGGTAATTCATATTGCTTTATCATGTATTATGCTTGGTTTATTTGGTTGCCATTGATTGCTTTAGTTAGTAGTTTATGCATGCAAGGAACTTATTTAGCTGTGACAAATTGCAGTTGTTGAGTGCAGAGATGTCACCTTTAAAGGTGTAAGTGGTATTATGATTCGTGATACTGCAGAGACTTTTGGAATAATTACAGAGGACAATCGCTTCAGAGGTACTCACAAGTTCCAGTCAAAATAACTAGCTTAATGTTTTTCCTTTGCGTATCTAAATTATTTAACACAAAATACTGGATATATCCTTCAGAGACTACTTTACCTACTATAATGAGCATCTTTTGTTTAGTTATTCATCTTCCTTCATTCTGCAGTTTTGTAATCTATAGAGTATATGTTAGGAATTTGAAACTAATTCCTCTAGCCTGTTGGTGCGGTCTTTTTTTGCTTCTTAGTAGTAGTAGTAGTTTGATTTAATTGAATACAAACACGTGGTTTATATGAATATGACGGAGTTGCACTTAGCTCGTCAAGTCATTACCCTTCACCCATCTTACTGTTGCTTATGTTGTTAGTTAAACTAGGATTACGCAATCAAGGTGAATCCTACTTCCTTTCCGTAGTTGATCAGACAACCTAAATTTTCTTCTTTACAATTTGGAAACGAGCTTTTAGAGCAGCTTATCAGTAATCATATTTGGTTTAGGAGAATAAAGATACGGAATTAAGATGCTGTGGATGCTTTTCAATCTTTTTCCTTCCTTTCTTTTGCAATTCAATTAGCACATGAAAACTTCATAATTATTATATATATATTCTGAATCCAGTTCTAGTTGTGGGAAACTGATAACACATGTCAATGACATCTACAGTTGTACCGAAAATGGGTTCAGTCTTCATATTCCAAGCTGGCTGCTGGAAAATTGCAATTTATGGTGACAAACTTTCGCTGAAGGGAAAGTTGAAGGAAAGTCGTGCTCAGGAGCACCTGCAGCATCTTTTGTCAAGATGAAGAATTTTCTTCTCAGTTCCATCTTTTTCCTTTTTTCCCCCTTCCGAGAGAGCTTTCTGTTCTGTATAATTGTATATAATTTTTTATGTGTTCTCAATCAAGGACAATACGCCGCATGGAAAAGATTTTTCTGACTATTTATTGATTTAAATTCATCTTTTTTTAAAGAGCAGAGCAATCTTATGATGAGATTCTACTATAGATGGAACTTGTGCAGTTGATCTTTGATACTTTGGTTGCAATAGTGAACTTCTCCTTACATGATTGAATTTAATTTTTTTCGTGTTAATTTGTTATGGCACCTGTTCTGGTTGCATGGAACTCATAAGATCAGGAGAAACGAAGTCCGAGTTCACGAATTTTTTTACTATGTCGACAAGCTCCATCGATAATTCCTAACTAGCTTTTTAGGTCGTAAAAGTAGATGGTTAGATTCAAAGCTCCTGAATTTACAAGTGAAGGGCTTTTGGAGATGGTCTACTGAAAAACTGTTGCTGTAATTCATTTTCAAGTAGCTTCATTCATACAGTATTCCAAAGGGCGGTGTTAATCAATCATTTCTATTATGGATATCATATTTGATCAAAAACAATCAATAATTAATAATTAAATTTAAGAAATTTAAAAAAAATAGCCTTTTTCCAACTTCTCGAAAGTTCTGATTTTTTTTAGATTTTTATAGAAAATTAGTGTTTTTAAAAAAAAAAAAAATGTGAAAACTAAAAAATTTGAAAAATAATGATATTTTCTATGAAAAATTTTATTCCGAAAAAAATAGCTTTTCATTTTTTTTTGAAAAAACAAAAGCCCCTTTTGGTTTTCTGTAAAACGAGACGAAAAATTATTTTCAGTATAAAAAATATTTTTTCTTTTAACATAAAAATATTTTTTTGGATTTGGAAAAAAATTTTAATTTTTTGTTTTTCGCTATTTCTCGACGAAAAATGAAAACTAAAACTACATATAAATTTTTTTCATTCATTTTTTTCTATCAAATCAAACAAATGTGAATTTTTTTCTTTCCAACAAAACAAATATTGATAAAAAAACTATTAATTTTTTTTCTTACAAACTAAATGCCACAAAACAGAAAACTTGTTTTTCACCAAAAATTATTTTTTTTTTATTTTACGTTGAACCAAATGCTCCCTTAGCAGCAACTAAGAATGCCGCGACGGTTATTCTAAAATGCATGCCTTTGTTTTTTTACTGTTAATGTGTTGATATATACATATAAAATGAATGCCATTAACTAGTTCATAAATATAGATAGAGCACTTACATAAACTTACAAGTACATTGAGAATCATTTATGGGAGAAGAGGAGAAGCCAAAAGCAGATAAGAAAAATGCTACATGTAGATACACCTCCATTCGGGGTGTACAATTTATACCCCGTTCATTTAATGGATGAAGTGTTAACTATCAGCAACTTAATAAAAATATTTCACTCATTAGATAGATGAGATGCAGAATATACACTTCAAATAAAACGTACATGTAATATATTTTTTTTGAAAGATAGGTATCATGCTACCCGTTTTATTTATTTTATTTTAAAAAATAAATTTAATTAAAAATATAAATTAACTAGAATTCAAACTCAATTATTAAATTTTTTATGTAGCATTGCTCGGCAGATAAACACGTCCTCAGGCAACGACAAACATGTCAAATGCCACGACGCCAGAGGGGCGTGTGTCCTCTTCGGTTGGTGCGTGGCGTGTGTCGAGCATGTGAACGCTCTGTACTGAGGAATCCATTGCCATCAGCATGTCTGCAAATGAATGATTCCCAGACCTTTTTCTTTTTTTGGCACCACCAACCCCACCTGTCACTTTCCCTCCTGAAATTAAGTTAGTGTGCGTGCTCATCTACTCTATATAGAAGATTACCATCGACCATTTATTGCTTAGTTGTTGTTATCAAGTTGTAAAGAGGAACTGCATTAGGTGGCATAGTTCGTGTTTCTCAACCCTCTTTTTTTTTTTTTTAATGTATGACGGGAGACTAAACTAAATTTTACATCAAGAGAAAAGATTTTTGGTTCGAAATATATATGTGCATCTCTTGTACTACTATACTATCGATAATATTAAGCGTCTAGTGCTATCGAGTTTTCTGTTGTTAAATCTATCCTTTTTTTATATTATTTTTACCCGTTAGATTATACTATTCAATCAATCATTTTCTCAAAACTAAAGAATCATTATTATTATAACCGCACATCCTCTCATTCAAAAATCGAAATCTAATAATACCAAATACTTAATACTATTAATAGTATAGTAACCTAATTTATCTTACAATAAAAAATTACTGTATATCAAGCACTTGGTACTTATAATATATCTTCAAATATTCCTACTTGAGTAGAATTATCACCGGAGCTAATCACTTGAATGAAAGTGTTTGATAAATCACAAACTTACAACAAAGAAAAACACTTTCAATGCACACGATCATAAACGGTAGCTCTTAATCTCCTCTCTCTCTCTCTCTCTCTCTCTCTCTCTCTCTCTTTCTTGTGTTTCCTCTCTAATATATGGTCTCTGTATCTCAAAATTATTTACTGCAATGCAGATCTTTTGAATACTATAGTATTAAAATCAGTCCTAAACTTTTCTTTTTAAATCAATTTAAAAACCTCTTAATATGCACAAGTTTGTTTACTTTTTGAAAAGATGGGTCTTTTCAGTAACAATCTAGAAAGCTTTTCTAAAGCACGAGGAAACAAAAGGTCACGTCGCGGTAAATTAGTGAAGGGGTATTATTATTATTATATTATTATTATTATTATTATTATTATTAGACAATTAAAGTTGTGGTGGGGAAGGGAAAAGGGAGTCAAAGAGACGTGTCAGTGAGGCTAACAATGACCCAGTTAAAGGTTGGATCTTCTGCGGACCGAGCACGTGGAATCTCCGTCCACACAGAGCGTGAGCCATCCACGCGCACCGGATTGCGACGGGACCCAAACTCCGCAAGTGCTGAGCATGTGCCACCCCTGTCGCTTTTTCCTTATCTCTTTTTTTTCCCTGTCACCGTCACCATCGATATTATTTAACATGATCTATACCATTTAAATTATTTAAAAATTAAATTTCATATTTTTATATGTATAATAATATATTTTTAAGACGTTAAGAGGCTGATCTTGAATCGAGCAGTTCGATAATTAGGAATGGCAACAGAGTTGTTCGAAGTAAGCCGATTATTTCGTACCAAACTTGTGGAAAATCATTTGGGTTGAGCAGTAGGATTAACATGTCTTATTTTTGTTTTTTGTGTTGTTTACAAAATCTTTATAGTGTTTCTGTTTAGCTAATCTGTTTAAAATTTATTGTATCTTAGTATGTACTGAGATATTTTATTCTGTCCGTTATATTTACACGTTTACATATTATTTTTTGTGAGTTCTTAGTAGAGTGAAACCATGTAGACATAGGGCACCTTTTAGAACTCAGCTTATACTAAAATTTGAGAGATTGCTTCTAACCATGGAGAAAATTTTCTGTTAATGTCTATTTAATTACTGAATACGTACAAAATGAATAAGGTAAAAATATGGAGAAATAATTGCGCGACGGATTGTAATTCGATAATTATGAGTCAACTATTTTGGTTCAGTGAATACCAAGAATGTTCAAAGCAAATGGCGTTACGGAAACACATTACTTTTAGAGTTAATTAATCTTATTTTAAGAATTAACTAGAATGATTGAATTGTTCAGAAAATTATATGCTAATTTCTTATATGCAAAAGAACGAGCTCTAATGCATTTGTCCCTTTAACTTATCTTTTCAAGTAAAACTCCCTATATATATATTTTTTTAAGATAATATGCTAACTACTTTATTCATTAGAAGTATGAATTAGATTACATGAAGGAGATAGTAGAGCTCGGTCGAGATGAAAAAAATAAATAAAAGAATTAAGAGAATATGAAGTGGCTAGCCACTTTATTGAGATAAATTATTTCCACAAGTTCTTCAAGTACTCGATTTTATTGACTGTTGAATGGACTCGTATTAACTTTTTTAAAAATCACATTATTTCTGAATAACGCAGCAACAGACTATCAATCCGGCCAGTTTAGAACGAGTAGGCCGAGTTCTATGTCTTGTCATCCAATTATTCCAAACGATAGCCACATCATTCCCTAAATTCATAAACTGAATTTCTAAAAACCGTAACCGCTAGAAATTTACAAAAACTCTTTAATCATTTTTCAAAATAAAAAACAGTAGTTTTTAAAGTTTTTAATATTGGGATGATTATTTTTCAAATTATGAAAATAATGACTTTTTCGAATATATCATACGAATAATAAGTTTCCAATAACTATTGCATAATTTAACAAATTTTTATGGAGCCAAAAAGCCAAAAAAAAAAAAAAAANCAAAAATTGCCAACCTGTAAATGGTGGGGATATCCCGACGATTCCTCCTCGCCCCACCAATCCGTAGAAAGATCAAGCCGTGCGGTGACCACGAGCCCTCCACACGCACATCCCACCCTCTCTAATCCCACCGTACACGTGTCGCGCATCCACACCCCCCCAAACCCTCGCCCCTCCCTCTATATCATGGCCCTCCTCCCCCGCACCCTCCATTTCCAACACACACCTCGGTCTCACTCCCCTCCCATTTCCCCTCCCAAACCCTAGCCATGCTTCTACGTGCCCCCTCCTCCCCCTCCTTCCCCCTCCTCTCGCGCTCGCCGGAGCTCTCCCTTCCCTCCGCCGTGGCCGCCGTGGGGCTCCCCCGCCGGAGGCTGTTCGCGGCCGCCGCAAAGGGGGGGTCGGCGAGCCGCGCCATCACCGGCGTCGTCTTCGAGCCCTTCGAGGAGGTGAAGAGCGAGCTCGCGCTCGTGCCCCAGGCCCTCGACCAGTCCCTCGCGCGCCACAAGTACGCCGATGATTGCGAGGGCGCCATCAATGAACAGATCAAGTCGGTTTCCTTTCAATTTTACTACATATTATTTTATTGTTTGTGGATTTGTTTCCGTTTGTTCTTGTGATTAACGGCTAAGATCTATTTTAGAACCGACACTTTGGATCATCTGGTTTGGTTCAAGTACTTTTATTCTTTTACTGCATATATTTTCTTTTGATCTGTTTGCGATGTGATTTCATAGTGCTATTTATTATTTTTTTTTCTCTTGATTTTGTTTACAGTGTTGAGTACAACGTTTCTTACGTGTATCATGCCTTGTTTGCATACTTTGATCGGGACAACGTCGCGTTGAAGGGCCTTGCCAAGTAATTTTGTGATGAAATTTAACATTTCTTTCATTTTGTTCAAGCCTGCGGGATCATATTGTTAAGCTACGCGTCGGTTTCTTCGGTCTCAGGTTCTTCAAGGAATCAAGCGAAGAGGAAAGGGAGCATGCTGAGAAGCTTATGAAGTACCAGGTCTCTACTAAGATTCTTAATTTTATCTAATCGTTCTCTTTTTTTTGTTTTCCATTTCAGGATCAGGGTATTACTTTTGTGTTTCATTTCTAATTTTCTAACATGTAAGGGACTTAATTATTATTATTATTATTATTATTATTATTATTATGTCTTTAGAACAAACGTGGAGGCAGAGTTAAGCTTCAGACAATACTGATGCCCTTAAGTGAGTTTGATCATGCTGAGAAAGGCGATGCTTTGTATGGTACGCTTCTTGTCGGCGTTACTTTTTTAGCATGGAAAAAGCCATTTGTAGATCAATTGTCATATTGTATTTTACTCATCTGTTGTTGTCATGATAAGTTTACATGAATAGCATAGCGTGTCTATGCATTTATTTAATAATTTACATCCACATCGTTTCTACTATTTGTGAAATATATAACTTATAGAGGTGCCAAGAACGAGGAAGAATCTACTTTATAAACTGGTATTAGATAATGAATTGTTGCATCATCATACTATGATTATGCTAGTTGAGTGTGACTATGTGTCTATTGATTAAACTTTATTTGGCACTTTGACTAAATAGTGCCTTGCAAATTTAGAAAAAAAAAAAAGGAGAGTAAAATATCCATATCAGAAGTTTCTTTGTGTCTTTCTTATATTAATGTCTTGTATTGGGTTGTTTGAAAGTAACCTAAGATTAGAAAGGTATATTACCCACCAACAAGTGCCATACTTTCCTTACTAATTTATTATTTCATATAATAAAATTGAACGAGCCAGAAGGTTGTGCTCATGCATGCTCACTAGCAATATATTCTGCATCTGATGCAAATTAGATTTGCTATGACACACTTTCTTTCATTTGTTCAGCAATGGAGTTGGCTTTAGCTCTTGAGAAACTGACAAATGAGAAGCTTCTGAAATTGCACGGTGTAAGTGATCCCTGCATATGAAACCTTAGAGTTTTGATGAGTATTGGAAAACATTATCGAAGATCATTTTTCAATGCCATCTATGATCTCGATCAACAGGTCGCAGAAAAGTGCAGCGATCCTCAGCTGGCAGACTACATTGAAAGTGAATTTCTGGAGGAGCAGGTAAAGCTTTTGGTTATCTGCTTTTTGTTCTTAATAACTCTTCTTTTATTTTCCATTTCAGGATCAGGGTATTACTTTTGTGTTTCGTTTCTAATTTTCTAACATGTTAAGGGATTTAATTATTATTATTATTGTTATATATAATTTTCTAACATGTTTTTTCTCGAATTATACCAATATTATGTTGGGATATCATCATACGGCTTGTATCTAAGTAATCAACCACTTACTCTCTCTATGGCCCTTTTGAATCTATATCGTACACTAAGTTGGTATTATTACAACAGGATGTAACTTGCTTTTTCATGTTGCCTTTTCAGTATCTTTTATTTTATAGGATATTTTATCCTTGGCTAAAATTGCCTCTACGAATTCCCTCTTTTTTTTCTTCGGTTCAGGTGGAAGCCATTAAAAAGATGTCTGAATATGTTGCTCAGCTGAGAATGGTGGGCAAGGGACATGGTAAGGCTTTAGGAGACATCTTTCTCCTCCCTTAATAGATCATGATCTTAAAATTTCGATGTTTATTCTTTTTTCCTTTCGTAAAATATACTCTGATTTTGTGCAGGAGTTTGGCATTTCGATCAGATGCTTCTGCACGAGGGACATGCTATTGCATAAGACATTAGGAAGGGAATGGACTTAATTGTTACATCCGCCTCGCTTTTATAGTTGGATGCTCTTCCTGCATATTGACCTTTGAATATTATAGCTGGTTCATGTCCTGTTAGAACATAATATAGATGCAGCAGTAATGAGGGCCAATGAGATGAATGATGCTAGATTCTTTAGCTTTTATCTTCTGCTTCTTCTTTAGTTCAATCCATTACCTATTAAAATGGCGAATTACTATTGTAATGGAAGTTTCGATGAATGCTTTTCATTTTCTTTAGTTTTTGCAAATATAATAAAAGTAGATCTTTCAGTGGAAAATTTACTGTTTTTCATGTTCATTTATTGGCACCCAAAACTATCTTGTCTCCAGTGTGAAGTGATCGCAGGCTAATTTCTATTTAATAGCATGGGCCCAGCACGACCCACATATATTCTCCTACATAGGAATTTTTTTCTTTTTTCCTTTTGTTTTTTTGGAGAAAGGATAATAATACCAACTAGGAAAAAGCAGAGTCAATTTTTCCCTGCAATCTTGCAAATCCTTTTGATGGGTACTTATACCTCTTGACCTATCCCTTCTCATTTTATAAGGTGCACGTTCATCCACTTCACACAGTAATAATTCAAATGATTTGTATAAATAAAAGAAAAAGTACACACGAAGGAACTTTCCTTTAATTTCTCTGGCCACCAACATGATTGTACATGCACATAGCAGCATTATTAAAAACAACCCCCCCTAGAAGAAAGAAAATTACTATTTGTATATCCAAAAAAAATGTACAAATTTTGTATCTACTTTTTCAAAAATTTAAACTTTTTTTTAAAATTTTTTTACTATATTAAAAAGAATAGATAATTATCTATATAGCCTTCAAAATTTTTGAAATATTTTATATATTTCTTTTTTTTTTTGCTTCAAATATAGTTTTCGTGTATTTTTCTATTATTCAAAAATAACTCCGTTGTTGTTAGTATTCGTTAAGTTATCTTGGGTTAAATTTAAATTAAATTTTTACTACAATTAAAATAAGGTCAAAATATTTTTTTATCCTAACTTAAGAGGTATATTTGAAAGAATTTAGAACGTTAAATTTTTATTTATATTATTAGTCTTTTAAGTAAATTAAAAAAATTGAAACTTTTTAGAAATATATAAAAAATTGCCTCTTTAAAAAAGATTAACGAGACTAGTGTATCAATGAAAAGAGGGTCAGATTCACACCTTTTTATTAAATATGCAAATAATGTTGTCCCGAAAGANCCATCCACCTTATCACAAATTAGGTTCCCGGTAATTATTAGTTTTTCATCTAGGTTATCGAATTTTAGATTATCGTAGTACTACCACTATGAACATTTTCATAGTATCGAGTTGAGATATATATATATATATATATATATATCAGGCCGATACCACGAACATTTTCGTGTGTCGTAAACCACAAACATTTAAAAAATGGCAATCTAGATATAGAAACTAGTAAAAGTAGGCAATCTAGTATGATAAATTGTTTGATGAGTGAGTTGGGATTCCTCGGGTGTAGTAAAATTGGTGTGTAAGAAATTAGGTTCCCGGCTTTTGAATATTCATGGTTACTGAACATGAAAATTTTCGTATACTCGAGTTAAAATATATATATATATATATATATATATATATATACCACCTACCACCATCATCTCAACCTCACATCTTTCTATCCAAGGGCTAAAAACACACAAGTATCACCCTCATGATGCTTTTACAAGTATTCTAGCCCTACTCTCTCTCTCTATATATATAGGGCATTAACAATGAGCAAGAGCGCGAAATCTACAAGAAAAAAGGTAGTATAATATTGGTTCTTCTTATTAAATATTGGTTCTTCTTATTAAATCCCAAATTAAACCAACTTTTATACAAACTTCTTTTTTATTATTATCTTTTGCTTTTTAGGTTTCAGCTGATCAAAAAGGCTTCCAACAAGTGCTTCATAACAGTGCTAAGCTTCCTCCTCCTGTTTCTTGCCACGACTATTCAATCCACCAGTATGCGACATAATCAACAAAAAAAACTTCTTCTTCTTTTTTTTCCCTCTTCCATTTATTCATGCAAATTCCCTTAACTTTTATATTTGAAAGTTCAATTAACATTTTTATTTATGGAGATTTTATATATATATATATACCCTTTCAAACGTTACTTCTTTGGAAGTGTCCGTATGATGGGTGAAGTTGGTTCTGAATTTGAGCACCAGAAAATAAAGAAAATTAAGTTTTTCACTAAAATTTGTATAATTTCAAATTTGAAGTGATAGATACAGAGCTAGATAATTTGCAATGTAAAAAATCTCAAGGCCCAAGTTCTTTTTAATTGATATACATGTAATGTAATTGATTGGATGCTTATTTACTGTGTAGGGTTTCTCCCCGAAGATGATCACAAGGGCTATGACGGTGTCGGTGGATACGTTGGGGAGTGTCGCGAAAACAAAGATTGCATCAAGCTTTGTGCAGCATATGGGCACTTTAAGAATGTTACATGCATCTTCCCTCCCCAGGCCGTTGATGCACTGGGGATATGTTATTGCTCCGATGCCACAAAAGGATTTAATTAGAAGATTAATTTTACACGCATGCACCTCAAGAGTTCTAATAATCACTCATCAGTGTTTGTATTACTATAAAAAAAATAATATTTAACGAGCATTTTTTTTTATATTTAACGTTGTTTACAAAGTATTCTAAAATAATCTATCGATAAAGAGTCGTCGGATATGTATCATTGATGAAATATATTCAGACGGAATTTTTTTAAATCCTAACAATTCAAAGTGTCAGAAAATTAAAAATAATAATACAATCGATATATTGGTTTGATATAGTAAACAATTCATGTGACAATATTTTTTGAAACGTTGGTATTTAGTACATAGTAATGATGCTTAGAGACGCTTTTCTTAATTTTTCGGTGTAGTTTTATATTTTTTATAATGCTATAATACCGAATAGATTACATGCCGAATGAATCAAATGTAGTAATCCTGCCAGAATAACCCAAATCGCCCTAGTATATAGCCATCCAAAGAGCATCCTTATAAATAGTTTATAAATAATTTTTCATGCCATGTAAATGTGTCGTAATTAGCAAGTAGTTTTCAGAGTTGATTGTCATGTCAGCCATCTTCTGGAAGAGGCTGAGGTGCGTGCTTTCTCTCAAAATTCTTACAGAAAAAATAAATTTTTTTAAAAAATATTTCATAAAAATATTATTTTTTATAATTTTTGTTTTTTGAATAAAAAGTTTTAAAAAAATAAAAATACTAGTCTTTCATGCGATCAGAAAAAAAAGTTTTTGAAAAAAAAGCTATTTTGAGAAAATAATTCGTCATGTATTTGAGTGTTTCGTAATCGGATCATCAGTTGTATCTGCCATTCACAAACATAATGAAGAGCAGATGGAATAGATTCATTGACACCGGAAATTGTTGCCCATTCCAATCTCATCAAAAATACCAAATCTTTAGCATTTATGTCTTACTTTTTATATCTATCGTCATCACGTGAACTTACCATTTGTAATTAAATCTTCAATTTTATTACACACACAAAAGAAAAAAAAATTCTTAAAAATTTTTCACAAAATTCACTCTTCCTTTCAATTACAATTTTTCACTCTTGTTTCAATTACAATTTTTCTTAATAATGGCTCCAAATTGCTAACTCAACAATAATCGCCTATCTCATCATGACCTTGTCGGTTAATTACGTCCACTCAATCCAATCTTAAGTGTAGTCGTCTCAATCCCAAATCGATTCACAAATCGAATGCGTACTTCATAATTATTTCAATTAACTAGTTAAAAAAACTAAAAAAGTTAGTCACTAATAACTAATAGGGAAAACTTCGAAAACCCCCTTGTGATTTTAATTTTTTCACTTTAGTACCGTATAGTTTAAAATATATCAAGTTAGTACCCTATGGTTTCTCACTTTATCATTTTAGCACCATGTGGTTTAAAGTATATCAAGTTAGTACCCCGTGATTTTGCACTTTATCACTTTAGTACCCTGTGGTTTCACACTTTATCACTTAAGTACCCTGTGATTTAAAAAATTATAGGTACTAACTTGATACAAAATTAAAACCACAGGGTACTAAAATAGTAAAGTGCAAAACCACAGGGTACTCACTTGATACACTTTAAACCACAGGGTATTAAAGTGATAAAGTGAGAAACCACATGGTACTAACTTGATAAACTTTAAACCACAGGGTACTAAAATGAAAAAATGTGAAACCACAGGGGGATTTTTAAAGTTTTCCCTAACTAATATATCATCATTAAATTTAATAAAATTTTAAAACTTAGAAAATTCGAAAGTTAAGATAGCGTACATAAAGCAAACACTTAATTAGGGACATTTTGGATTAATGGAGGGAATCTTTATTCATTTTTATTGTTTATCTCCGCCTAAGACGTGCTCAAGAACTCCTATTCTGGTACCATATTAACGCCGGTTATTTTTTTTAAAATTTAAATTATCAAAAAATAATATTTTGAATATTTATATTTAATAATTTTAATGAGAATCTATATGCAAGAAGTAATCTGATTTGTATAGTTTGTGGATACTGGGAGGTCCTCAATTATCTTGTGCTATGTGTGGAGTTATGACACTACGACTTTTCCACACAGTTTTGAAATTTTAGTTCTTTTAATCAGTCATTTCAAATATAATTTCAAATAATTATTTTTTTTCAAAATATCTGACAGAATTTTTTTAAAAGTAGGGATTTAATCCATTTTATTGTTTGCGAGTTTATTTATTATTTTTATCTCTTATAATGCTACTAGTTGGATAGTGTATGTAAAATTATGAAAAATGCTATTTATAAAGTTAAATTTTAAATTTCTTATGTTAAATTTAAAAATTTCGACAATCACTTCAAATTTCTAATATTAAATTTATTATCAAGTCAACAACATATATATTAATTGTACAGCGTATAAAGGGATCCGAAAAAACAAAAACATCATCTTAGAAAGCAGGTCCAACTTAGGCTTCGTTTGGGATTTCAGGAAGATTGTGTTATAAGACGATGAAAAAATTACATGTTTATTTTCTTGCGTTTCAAATATTGCGGTTAGTCGGTTACGATATATTTTTTGCAGTTCCATCGGAGAACGCAGAAGTATATCTCTATATATTTTTTTTTAACTCTAATATATCTAATGACATTATATAGATCTCAATACCAAACTAAGTCTTAGCAATTCAAAAACAATAATATTGAGAGCATTCGCTCATGTCCCAACTCTACAGATAAAGATGGAGGTAACAACGGAACGTGACAGTGACGGAACCCCAACTATGTCGTTCGTATTAATAATCGAAAAGAATCTACCTATTAAATGATATTTAATGAATTCCGAATTCCAAATCTTCGCATTAAATTGCAGCTCCCAGGACCCACTGCTTCCGGAGAGAGACGAGCAGGGTTTACATTAAAATGTCAATAGATATGAATATTCAAAATTTTATCCTAATTCGAATCCGAATAAAATGAATATATTCGACGTATATGGATATGAATTTAGATATGGATATAAAATATAAAAACTCGACCGATATGAATTTAGATATGGAATTTGATTGTATCCGAACCCAACCCGAATTCGATCCGAACCCGAATTTATTTTGTATTTTATATATATATATATATATATATATATATATATATACTATATATAAAAGCGTATAGGAATTCCGACAATGACAGACGGAATCTAAAAAAGAATAAAATAATATTCTCTACAATGGTTATGATTAATTTGTTAAAAATATCTCAAATAAAATGAACAGTTATGATCAATCTATTAAATCTCTACATCTATTAATATCTATTCCTTAAAAAATATCTCAAATAAAAACCGTTATAATCATCTATAAGGCTTGTTTGATTCAAGGGTGGAATTGGAATGGATAATGGAATGAGAATGAATTGGAATGGTAATTGGAATGACCCACTTCCCCAAGATGTTTGGTTTATTTGTGGATTCGGAATTGGAATGAGTTATTCACATTTCATTATTTGATTCGTATAAACTAAAAAAATTATAGGATACTATAATACTAATTTTACTCTCAAATATAAATTTATATTATTTAAAATTTATGAAAAATATAATACTATTCTCTAATAAGTTTTTCAAAAAAAATATCAAATTTATTTTTAAAAACTTTTATTCATGTGGATTAGGGATAGAGTTTTGAGAGAGGATAGGTTTTTTTTTTTTTTTTGATGAGAAATGGGTGAAGAGAAGGAGGGTGAGATGGTCACATGGGCTTCGAGGACTTAGTGGGCTTCCGAAATGAAATTTCAATCCGGGCTAGAAGACCGGAAACAAGTTGAAGGCTAATGGGCCATTCCCATTCCAGTCCGGAATAGGAATCCCAAACCGATTTATGCGAACCAAACAAAATTATCCGAATTTGATCAAACCGATTCCGATTCCATACCCAAAATGGATGAACCAAACAAGCCCTAAAAAGCATCATTCCTATCCATTTATAAATTTAATTCTAGGGACGATTATAATCAATTTGTTAAAAAATATCTCAAATAAAAACAAACGGTTATGATCAAAATTAAAAATATCTCAAATATTTATTCATCTATTTTACATTAAAATTAAAATTTGAGTTTAAATTATGAATTAAATTTAATTTGTATCAAATTTGAATTAACAATTAATTTTTTTATTACAGTGGATCAAAATTAAATTTTAAATTTTAAAGTAAATGTGAATTAAATTTTAATGCTTTTAGTTTAAAATACATATTTAAAGTTGATTCATCTGAAATAAAAAAGTATATAAAAATATTTGATGTATATAAAAAAAAGAACATTATAGGATATTGTAAATATTTTCTAATAAAATATAATATATTAATTTATAAATATAATTTTTATTGTAAAATTTTGGATATATATAATGTACAAATTTATATTAATTTGAAATAAATTATAATAATTGTTACGTGCATTTGCACGTACATTCAACTAGTATATATATATATATATATATTTGATGTTATATTTGAATTTATATTTTAAAAATTTAGATTTAATATATTATATTTTGAAATATTGAAAAAAAAATAATTGTTTCGGGTTTAAATTTTCGGATTCGGATTCGAGTTTCAAATTTTTGGTCGGATTCGAATTTGGATATGAATTTTTAAAATTCGTCGGATTCAGATCTCGGGTTTGGAGCCGGGCTCGGGTTCAAATTTTTAGAAATCCACCCCGAATACAACCGTTGACATCTCTCGTCCACATCCATCCTGCTGGGATGGAGAGAGTGTTTGGAGCCTCTCAAATATTCCCCATTCATAAAACTTATAAATAAATAGGCACATATACTGCACACACTGAGATGAAAAACAAAAGCAGCAAATTTTGCAAATAATAATAGTTTACGTAGAGAGAGCGAGGAAAAAAAAGAAAGAGATGTCGATGCAGGGCAGCAGCAGTTTGCGCGTTTGCGTGACCGGAGGGAGCGGCTTCATCGGATCGTGGCTGCTCCGCTTCCTGCTGCAGCGCGGCTACTCCGTCCACGCCACCGTCAAGAATCTCAGTACTCTCTCTCATTTTTTTTTCCCCTCTAAATTTGTTGTTATATGTTTACTCTTTAATATTTGTCAGATTATTACCAGTAATATTACTCTAAAAATTTATTATTTTTAATATTTTATATAATTTAATATAATATCAGAACAGAGAGTTTCGAGTTCTGTCCAGATTCATGACGTTATATTATTTTTTTAAAAAATTTACTTAGATACTTAAATATAAATATTAACTGTATTTATTATCTGATAGTTTAAATTTTTAAAAAATAAATATTTATTTTATATACTTTAGCAATTGCTCAAAACGCGAGACCACAAGTTTTGTAACATTTTACAATATGTTTCTACCAATATAATCACTCTAAAATATAAAAATAATATACTCAGAAGTTACTTTCTAGTATCCAGCACACACAATCTTTCTCGGAGTACGGATTGAATGTTATTTGTCAGCTCGAATCTCTTCGTATAAAAAATTCTAATTTATTTTTCAAAAATTTAACGTTCTAATTTGTTTTCAAAAATTTTAATGAATGAAACAGATATTACGCTATTTGTTTCTTAAACAAAATGTATATATATTTTTATAATTTTTTTTTTTAGAGGACGAGGGGGAGACGAAGCACCTGGAAGCCCTCGATGGCGCGGCGTCACGTCTCTGGCTCTTTGAGATGGACCTCCTTGACCCAACATCCATCCTCGCCGCGGTGAATGGCACCGCCGGCGTCTTCCACTTGGCCTCGCCTCTCATACTTGACGGCCTGCAGGATCCTGAGGTTTGCAATGCCCTTTTGGGTGTACGATAGAATGTATCAACACACTATTTGGTTCGGAGATAAAAGATGAATAATCTCGTATATATCTTCTTTATATTCAAACGTTATTTTTCGTATTCGAAAATTACTATTTTTGAATATGTAGGATAAGCTGGTATAATTTGATATAAACTTTAAATTGCTGTTCCATCCTTATCTCTGAAACAACCTAGAACAAAGATTAATTAAACTCTAAAAATTAATTTTAATTATAATATTAAATTATTAATTAATCTAATTAATATTAAATAATTATCTATGGAAAAAACACTCTGTTTCCCTCTATTTTTATTTTTAAAATTTAAAATTTAAAAAATTAAAATTTATAATTTATAATTCATAATCTCAAAATTAAAGTTTATAATATTATATTCTAAATTTTAAATTTGATATTTAAAATTTTTAAATTTAAAATTTGATATTTTATATTTTTTAAATTTAAATTTGATCTTAAATTTAAAGTTTAAAATTTAAAATTTAAAATTTGAGATTTTAAATTTTAATTTCAAATTTTAAAATTTAAAAGTTAAAATTAAAAATATAAATATAAAATTAAAAAATTCAAATTCAAATATAATCAGTGGGGTAATAATATTATTATTTATTTATAAGTACCGGCTATTCTTCTTTTTTCATCTAATTTATTCAAAATGTATTTTTTTAATTTTTGAAAATAACTCAATTTTTATCCAAACATAAAATTGATCTAGTTCTTTCTTAGATCTGAAGTTATACCTATCTCTGAAATAGATAATTCTTACTTATATCCAAATCAAATGATACCTTAAAGTTTGCGAACTTTTAGGCTAAGTTTTACTTTCCTCGAATTTTTTAGTTGGATATTCGACCCTCCTAAACTTTCAGAAGTACTTTATTTTTCGTGCTTTGTTACGCACGTAAAAAGTTATTGCTGTCGCATCTATATATCAGTGCACAACTCGCCCATCAGCTGTTGAAACTTTTAAAAATTTGAAGTGTCGAATGTTTGACTTAGGATTTGAAGTTCGGAGACTAGCAGTGCAGTTAAACAAACAAATTGAGTGTTTTTAAAATTGGATTGTGTGCAGAAGGAGCTGCTGGATCCTGCAGTGAAGGGCACGCTTAACGTTCTCCGTGCCGCAAAAGAATGCGGAGTTGGCCGAGTAGTGCTGGTGTCTTCGCAAGCTGCGATGATCCCCAACCCCGACTGGCCCGTCGATGTGGCCGTGAACGAAGATTCCTGGGCTGATGTTGATCTTCTCAAGAAGCTTCAGGTATGCATAAAAACTGGAGATGGTAACAACTTGAGAGGTAGTGGTGTGTCGAAAAATTGCGATGATAATAATATCGCTTCATGTTTCGACACAGAATAAGATCGATAAATATTGAACGAATGACTTATCAGGTCGACGGCGATGTCGTGTACCAATTCAGACCTTGAATAGATTTAGTTTTGCTAGAACAAAGTATTCTTCAGTTAACACAGGAGTTGTTCTAGTGGATATACGCTTGTGTAGGGATCTGTGGGAGATTTATAGTGCTTAGTGATTTTTCTTTGTCTCCTCCGAAGCCTTGCTGCTTCAACTTGGTGCTTAATTCACTTTCTTAACGAATGAAACAGTAGCATGCTACCTTTGCCTAAAAAAGAAAAAAACATAGGAATTGTATTTTGCAACAAAGCAAAAAATTTCTCTTTGAAACATCCTACAAGGCTAATTTAGCAACAATCTTCACATTGTGAACCTGATACTTTTCTCTGCATGATATGTCAGCTCTGGTACTGCTTGTCGAAAACTCTAGCAGAGAAGGCGGCATGGGAATTCGCTTCCAAGGAGGGTTTGGAGTTAGTAGTGATCAACCCCGGGATGGTGCTAGGTCCGATACTCCCGCCTTTTGCCGGCGCCAGTGTCAAAATCTTGCTTCATCTTCTCCAAGGTAGGTATTAGACTATACTATCAAACATTTAACAAAGTATGATTTTCTAAGAGGAGGTACTTACAACATGCATGCCAGGTTAGATATGGCATGTATATTTTTATTTTATTTTCTTCCGAATTAATGACTGCGGGAGCTAAGTGCTGTTTGAGTACAGTCATCCCCAAAAGCTTTCACTTTCTTTGCACTACTTCGTTTTATACCTCCATAAATTGCTGCAGCACGGTAACTATTAAATTCGCACCGCGTCATGACTCAGGAGCCCAATTTGACATGGACAATCTTTACATTGGGTCCGTCGACGTGAGGGATGTGGCGCAAGCGCTGATACTGTTATACGAGAACCGATTAGCTCAGGGACGGCATCTGTGTTTAGAACGCATTGAACGGTGGATTGATTTTGTGGCCAAGCTTGCAGAACTCTACCCCGAATTTCCGGTTAAAAGGTATAAGAGACTGACTATGTTTAACTCAAATTATTTGCTCTTGCATAAAAGGTTCTTACTCCTATACCCTTATAAGACACATATTTGCAAATATGCACCTCTCTCTATTACAAGTTATATCCTCGAGATTAGTGTGTATTTGCTGTTGCGTCCTCAGTGCAGTTGGTAACGCTTACATTTTAATTTAGTTAAACGCCTCTGATTAAGCTGTGACTTAGAAATAGGCACCAATTTTTATCTTCATAGTTGGCATATATATGCGCAAATACGTATAATTCTTTGCTTAATTTATCTGATTTGTGTTAGTTCGTGTTTGATAGGGTTGAAGAGGACAAACAACCTTGGGTGGTGAGGGCCGAGAGTCCCTCGAAGAAGTTGATTGAGCTGGGCCTTCACTTCACTCCCCTTGAAAAGCTCATCAAGGATACGGTGGAGAGTTTGAAGAGCAAAGGTTACCTTAAATGAATGGAAGATGAGAAGAACCCTGCGAATAATTTCTCCGTAAAACATGTTCAAATTATGTATGTGAGAAAAATAGTATGTTTTACAGATAATTGGCGAACTCGCTTAACTTCAATAATGAAATGAGGGGCCCCTTAACATTTAACTAGTTTTTAGGTCTCACCGTGGTGAGTATCTCTTCGTAATTTATAATGGATATGTCTCAGTAAGATGGGATGGTAAAAGTAAAGCTTGTTTGCGGCAGTTTTAAGTCCTTATATGTTGGCTTCTACATAAATTGGAAAACTTTATGTAGTTTCGTACTCTTTTTTTTATTTTAATATCTTGTGGTTTAAAGTGTATCTATTTAGTACTTGATAATTTTATTTTTCTCTTTTTATTATCTTCTCCAATAATTTTTTTCGTTAAATCAATAACAAAGTTAAAACTAAAAGGTGCTAAAATAAATATTCGATAAATTTAGGTAGGATATCTGAAATTTTTTATATGTAATTTAACGAAATGTTAACAAAAGGGCTGATAAAAAGAAAAAAAATGAAATCATAGGATACTAAATTGATATATTTTAAACTACATGGTATTAAAATAAGAAAGTACGAAACTATATAAATATGTCATTTGAAGTTTATCCTAAATAAATTGATGAGCTGTTTAGTATGAAAGTTAAAAAAAAAAATGCTGTTTAATTTTTTTTTTTTTTTTTGAAAATACGCGGGCTTTAAATTTAGTAGTTGGTTTAGAAAATAAAGCAGTTAAGGGGGCCAAATAGGCACTAAATAATTGGCTAAAAGAGGTTGCGATTTCGTGGCTCTCTTTCTCGCTATTTTACTAAGGAATTAACAAAAAATTTATTGCGATAAACTATAATAATTGGGGTTCAGATTTTTGGGTTCGGACTTGGGTTCAAATTTTGTATTTTTAATCGGATTCAGATTTAGATACAATTTTTTAAAATCTATCATATTCGAATTCGAATTTGAATTTTGGTTATTAGTCGGCTTCGGCTTTATATTTTTGAAAATCTATTCCGACCCGTTGACATCCCTGGGGTAGAACACACAGCTGAAACTATGCCCACAGGTTGAAGAACCCAATTGCAATTTATCTTTCTAAAGGGCCTAAACTGCTAATATTGAAACATCTGGGACCAAATTTGCAACTTACCCCCCATTTTATTAGAATTAATTGCATATTGGTTTCCACATACATAGTGAATTACAAATGTATTGCTGTAAAGTTCAACTTTCATAAGTGATTTATATGAAAGTTCTAATATTTTTAAATATATTCCTCTGATTAGTTATCGTTAGAGAATCATTAGAAAACCGTTTATATTTTAATTTTCTCATCACAAATATATCCCTCCAAAAATTATAACAGTATAATATAAGAGGAATAAAAATGTCAACTAGAGTAAAGTATGTAACCTATGGTTAACTAAACTTTTCTAACAGATTTTAATGGCAAAGATATATCTGAAAATATTAGGATTTTTGCAGAAATAATTTATAAAAATTAAACTTTGTAGAAATGTATTTATAATTTACTATGTTTGTAGGGACTTATATGCAATTAACCTTTTTTTTTTTTTAAATATAGCTCATTTTTCATAACCACCACCCTGTAGCATCTTCTCCCGCTTTTCCCTTTCCTTTTTGCACCCCACCCGCCCCCTCGGAGGAATCACCTACAGAGGAAGCGATCTCTCCTCAACTCAACACAACCTCTCTCTCTCTCTCTCTCTCTCTCTCTCTCTCTCTCTCCCTACCCTTCCCATGGCGTCTCTTCATCTCCTCTTCGCCATTTCACTCCTCTCTCTCCTCTCCCTCTCTCCCTCCCATGCATCGGCCACTAAGAGGGTCTCCTTGTCCCTCTACTACGAGACTCTGTGCCCTTACTGCTCCAATTTCATTGTGAACCACCTCTCTCGCATCTTCAGCAACGGGCTCGTCTCCATCGTCGACCTCGATCTCGTCCCTTACGGCAACGCGAGGGTTTCCTCCGACGGCTCCTTCATTTGCCAGGTCCTCACTCCCAATTCCTCCCTTCGGAATGTTCCCACCATGTTTTTGTCGAAATGCCTCTGTAAGATTCTCGATTGCAATATTCGCTGTTAATATAGGAGATGGTGGAATTGATCGGAAAAAAAATGCACGCTTGTCTCTTCAAAGTAGTGAAATTGTGTATTTGTCCCTCATAAATTTTAGTAGTTTGCACATTTATTCTTCTGTGTGTCATTGATCGTCTAAAATTGAATTTTCTGAAAATTACCATTTTGGCCCCAAAAAAGATCTTATAAAATACTTTTACCATCATTTTTTTTTAAAAATCTCTAGCTTCTTTGTTCCATCACTCTTTTCATTCTATTTGAACCTTAAAAATCTGAAAAGAATGTATATTCGTAAGAGCGTAAAGGTCCTAACAGTGAGAGAGTGCCAGTTAATTAACAGTAGTCAGTTGGTAGGAATAAGTTGTAAACTTTTGAAATTCAGAGGGATATACTTCTTGACAAACAACATTGAGGGACAAGTGTGTCATTTCCATACTTCGCAGGGAGACGTATGCTATTGACCCTAAAAAATTCATTAATTACTGGAAACAAGCACATGTCAATTTACTGCCTGCGACCTGCAGCAGCATTTATATATTTATGGGGTTTTTGCAGTGAGATTGGTGTGTCTTGAATGAAGAGGTAGGTTGATTTTTCATAACCTTTGTATTAAATTATTTTTTATGATCCAGACGCCTAGAAAATGATTTTCTTTTAACCATTCTTGTTTCATCCTGCAGCATGGTGCGAACGAGTGCCTTCTGAATGTTATCGAAGCATGCGCAATCAAAGAGTGGCCTGATGTGGTAATGTACAAAGAATTACAGTTATATACCAATGTCTTGTTGTGACGAAACAATATGTCGGTGGTCGCCTTTCCGGTGTGGAACTTTTTGTCACACAAAACGGGTGAATTTCAAAATTTAGGAGTTTTGGGGGTCTGTTTAGGCTGTCAGTGCATTTATCTTTATTGAATGCTGTGCTGCATTATACATAGAAACTGTTTTTCTTGGGAAATGTACGCGTTGTGCATTTTCAGACTCATGCAGAGATTGTCGTCAAAACATATTACCTTGTAAGATTATTTTTATGTTAATTTTCTTGAATTCTGATGCAGCAAGAGCACTTCCGCTTCATTCACTGTGTTGAAAATTTAATTCTGGGACAGAAAGAAAACGAGTGGCAATCTTGCTTCCAGGTAGCTGGCCTGAGTTCGGAAGCGGTTGTAGATTGCTATAATAGTGGATATGGGTGGCAGGTTTGTTCAACACAATAAATTGCGAATGAATCTCCCTTTTGAAGTTAACTTCGAATGAATCTCATCTAGAAGGTTTCATTAAAGAGAAATATGTTAGGATGGTTGTCTATACATCACTCTTCTCACTTATTTTTCTTTCTGAACTTTTGCATGTTAATATTTGTATTAGATTTACCATAACCAACTTATTTGTATTTCACCCCTTATTTTTTTTCTTGGAGAAATCTGTAGGGGTTAGTTCCTAAGTATTGTTAATTTTCAAATGGTTATTGCTTTTATTCTAGAAATCATTGTGGTTGATCCAATCTTAGTTGACCAAGCTTTCATCTACACATATATGTGTGTATATATATTTCCGAGAGAGAATACAATGAGATTATACTTACAGGTGCTTATGAACTTCTCTTAATCTGATACAAATGCAGCTTGAACTACAGTATGCAGCAGAGACAGATGCTCTTCGCCCCCCTCATCAGTATGTTCCTTGGGTGGTTGTTGATGGGAAGCCTCTCTATGAGGTTAGTTTCATATTCTACAAGCTTACGCTTAACCTTCTTTTATATTTCATTCCTGTGTGTCCTGTTTTCCTCATATCCTTTCTAAGCCTTTTGAGGTATGTCTATGCTGATCAACATACTGTTATCAATTTGCCTCCCCAGTTGATATAGTCATGCCTCAACTACTAGAGTTAACTCAATCCTAAGTTATTTACTTTTCTTTTATAAGTTACAACAAAACCATAATTTTCATTAGCAAAAAAGTTATTTGTCCACTTTTTCATGATTTTAGGCATGGTAGATGATTGTTATTTTCTAATCAATCTTCAATTTGCTTCTGTTTGTTAATGTACAATTTCTGGAGAATGCATGAAGCAATTCTGCGCAGTTGTATTGATCTGTTAGTTTATGTTGCTTCTTTCTTTTTTCGTTATTTCATTATGCTCCTAAAAGTTCATACGGCAACAAACTGCAGGAAAATGCATAATGATCACAACTATGGCTTCTTGATTCAACAAGGCTTGTTACTTATCGTTCTTTCAAATTTCATCTTATCTGTAGGGACTAAATTGCCAAGACAAAGTGCTAACTGATCCCCCGATTATATTCATGGCATGAATGATGTTCTAACTATTTCTTTTCATTATAAGCCTAGAAAATGGACCTTGGATCTGAATCTATGTAGCTTTAACTAAGATATAGCTATTAAGAACTGAACCGAAGCAAACACTTTGTTGGGCCAATCTATCATCTGAAATCTCATTCCAACTAGTCAGCTTAATTACTTTTATTACTCATTCTAAAATGTATATACCTTCAATTTACGTGATGGATTGTGTACCTTTAAATTGCAGGATTATATGAATTTTGAGGCTCATATCTGTGGAGCTTATGATGGTAAACTTCCCAAGGCTTGCAAAGGACATAGGCAATCAATTTCCCAAGAGATGAAAGCCAGTAGAGGAGATCAGGTGTGCCTTCCTAGTGAGACAATCAGCTCATTTGCAGCTAGAAAGAGTAAAAAGAAGAGGAATAAGTTTACTTAAATTTTCATCCTTGTTGTTCAACCTGAATTTCCATTTGGTTTGGTTCCATTTGGTTTGGTAGGGCTGTGGGACTTATGATTCGAAATCTATAGCGAATTCCTGAAATTGGTAGCACTAACAATCGATATCTTGGTCTCTTATAAAAAGAGATTTCTGGCCCATGCAAACATGATTTGGTTGGTCAAGAATGCCCAATTTTCTACACTTTTTAAATATTGTTGTGTTTAGGAAAGAGAGAAAAAGTAAGGTGCCTTTTTGCTTATACTCTCTATGCTGTTCTGAAAATTTTGGAGGATTCAGTCTTTTCTTTCAAGGACCCTAGAAGGAACATACACTAGGACTGAGAATAAATAGTTTTTTTTCTTCTTGTTGGAAGTACCATATCAAACAACGATTGACTTACGAAAATTGCAATTTTTATAATCTAAGTTGTTAAATGCATTCCTCTTTTACTTGCATTTTATTAGTCCATTTTTATCGTCTCGTCTCTTCATATCCATAAAAATTCTGATGAGGCTTTTTACTCATTCCATTCCCTTCTGTCCTCCTCTTATTGTCAAATCTTTTTTTTTTTGTCCCTTCTCTTCAGAAGAATCCACGCAAACTGGCTATTGCATTTGTTATGTGGGTTTTGCTGTTGCTGTGATTTCGAACTTCCATTACACCCAAAACATAATGCTTGGGAAAGATGAAGTCATAGAAACACTAATTCCATATAGAAGAGAAAAATTGACAGATTTATCAACTCTAGATATGACAGAATTGGATCAGGTGTACATTGTGGTGTCTGGCTTTTCTGTTGAGTCCTGCAGCTTACTGGAGATTCTTTTTGTATCATAGGAAAAGAATGAATAATGTAGTCAACCTCAGAAAGTGGATCATTTGTTTTTCTTTGTTATCTTCTATTGCAGTTGACACATACAATAGGCAGTTAAAATGATTCAAACTCATTGTTGTATTTTGAGAACTAGTGAGTTCCCCCCTTTGTCTTTAGCTTGTGGCTCTCAAAACGATGGCTTTATTTATGTATTTAGTTTGTAGACTTGTTGGTTTGTTGTGTAGTTGCTGCAGAAATGGATTCATCTTAGATTAAGTTGATTGGAATCATCTGATTTACTTGCATTACGGTGAGATTGGGATGTGTGATTGGTTCTGTTTGTGAGCAATTAACTAAAGGATTTTCCTTTTTAATTCAAATTATCTTCTTGCCTGTTTTCTACAATTATGAGAGAGAGAGAGAGAGAGAGAGAGAGAGCCAGTACTGAAGTTATTAGAGAGAGCCAGTACTGAAGTAATAACTGATATTTTAGTTAATAAACTACAGCAAAGGAAAGAATAAGTTTTAGGTACTACAGATGCATATTTCCTATATATCTGCTGATCTGTGATTTATCAACGCGGGTCGATCTGCATGTACATATTCGCGCTCACATATTAGTGCTTTTCAGGAGATCTTTGAGAGTAATTATATCAGTACAGTTTGTCAGCCTGATTTAACGAAAAAAAATTAGTAGAGGAGATTACAAAAAGAGAAAAATAAAATCATAGGACATAAAAGCGATACATTTTAAATTACATAATACTAAAATAAGAAAATATGAAACTGCTGGGTATTATTTGAAGTTTTTTCTACATTTTTAACCCCGCACCCGCATAGGATTGTTTACGCGCCTGTCCGGACAACAATCGTGGCTATTTATTAATCCGCAAACATTCCCACGTTTCTCCTTCACCCGGCTGACGCCACGTGCCTGCAATCATCTCCGTTCCTCGTGCATCCGCATACATGCAAATCTCCCGATTTTTTTTTTATTCTTTTAATTTATATAAATAAATATTTTTTAAAATTTTTACTGCATTCACTTGCCAGTTGCCACACCTCTTCGTGACAGTGGCGTCATCCTCCCCACTTTAATTTCTCCATCCAAACAACTCCCCCAACAGAAATACTCCCCTAGTCTCCTCCCTCCCTTCCACTCATGGCGTCGATCCTCGCTTTCCTCTCCGAGAGGAAGCACTCGCTCCTCCTCATCCTCTCCCTCTTCCTCCTCTCCTCCCTTCTCCTCCTCTCCCTCCCCAGCGTCCCCATCCCCTTCTTCTCCGATCGCCAACGCACTCCTCCGCCCCCTTTCCCCCCTCCTCGATCGCCTCCTCCTTCTCCGACGACGACGACGACGACGATCCAGAACTCTAACCCTAGCCCCGCCGAATCCTCCGGCGATGGGAGGCTACAAGGCGAGGGAGATGAGGAGTTCGAGTTCAGGTGGGAGATCTGTAGGGTGGGGAAGGGGGTGGAGGCGGCGGATTACATTCCCTGCTTGGACAACGTGAGGGCGATCAAGGAGCTGAGGTCGAGGCGCCACATGGAGCACCGGGAGCGGCATTGCCCGCGGCCGGGGCCGCGGTGCCTCGTCCCACTGCCGCGGGGGTACCGGGTGCCGGTGCCGTGGCCGCGGAGCAGAGACATGGTGAGGATGATTCTTCGGTAAGGGAGCTAGTAATTCTCCGCGATTAGTAATCTGATTGCTATGCTTGATTGCAATGTTCATGTTTCTTCTCACGGAATGTAGAGCTAACACGTATGAGCTAAGAATTAGTTCACTGAACGTCTGTAATTCAAAATTTTGGAAAGCAGAGGAAAAAAAGAAAGAAGTGAAAACTGCAAAACACAATCTAATGAAACATCGCAAAGGAAAGATTTTTGACTGGGAAAGAGAGCGTACAGAGCGAGATTGTTTGTATGATTACCTTTTTCCAGAAAATGAATGAGAGTGCTTTATGAATGTATTTAGGCACTAAGGAAGATGAACGGGGAAACCAATAGGTAGAGCACCTGTAACAAAAACAAGCAATCAAGATGGAGTATAAGCACACATTACATAGTGTGATTTGAGGCTCAAAGCCCTGTTCACCCCCCCGATCCTCCAACACAGTTTGCCCATCGACTCGTGAGTCCAAATTCACAGATTTGTTGTTTTTAAACCAGCCATCTAAAGTTGAGTGTAAAGCATAGCAGAGCAAAAGAAAAGTTTAATGTTGTGGAGATTTTACAGATTCAGCACTATACACCAATTAAGCACATGAAATGGCTGATGCAAGACAGAGTTCGTCGTATAAAATATCCGAGATAATCTTGCAAAATGTGGGTTCAAGTTCTTTCGGCATTGCTTTTCCTGGATTTCCGTGTATTAACATGTAACATTGCCCTGAAATATATTAGGTTTTGTTATTTCCTTGCACTGTCAGTTTCATAGGTTTTAAGTTCGCGTAAAACATCTGACTGTAACATATAAATGATACAGTACACTTCCTTGCTCTCAATGATTTGCTTCTTAGCTCAGTATTTAGTTGAGATGAACTAGCAAGGTATTTGCAGATCACACTTTACATAATTCCTTTTTTCTCAATGTTTTGGGCTTGTGTCAACAATTAACTTGTTCTTCTAATGAAAATAGTTATGCTCATCTCTCAGTTAGAAATTTTGAAGATGGGGACTTGGCGTTCCTAGTGCTTGCTTATATTTTCTTGGATTATTAATAATTTAGATCTGGCTTTATAGAACTTTTTTATTTTTTTTTAAATGTCCCATTCTAATTCTTTCTCCAGATATGGTATGGCAATGTTCCTCACCCTAAACTAGTTGAGTATAAGAAGGATCAAAACTGGGTTCGGAGATCGGGAGACTATCTTGAATTTCCTGGAGGTGGAACTCAATTCAAGCAGGGAGTAACACGCTACATTCAGTTCATTGAACGGGTAGATGATAATTATCCAGACCATGAGAATATTATTGGTAGCTGAAATTGCGAGAAGATTGTTTTGAAATATGAAATCTAGTTATACACACTCAAATAATGCTTAGGGTTCAACCCTAGCAAGCTTTTCAAAATAGAAAAGTTCATATATACCACATGGTGCTATACTTTTCCGAAGTAACAAATGTAGCGCATTCCTGTCTTTTCCATATTATTAATGCTTTTATTTAGCTGACTGCACTAACATGCTAGGAAGATTTTTTTTCTCTCTCTTCCATTTTTTAAATTGTCCCCTGCTGGTTTCTTCTGGGTATATTGTGCTGGAACTTAAAAATTGAATACCCATTTGGTGATTTATGATGTATGAAAAACCCTTTACGTTACAAATGTTGGTGTAAATCATGTCATAAGAAGAAATCTCTATTGTTCCAGCGACCATGTTCTCATACGTTACGAAATAATATGCAGATCTATTACATATTCTTTTCATACTGTCTTTTTCTTAATTTTCTAGATTCTGCCAAGTATTGAGTGGGGAAGACACACAAGAGTTATACTTGATGTTGGTTGTGGTGTGGCAAGTCTTGGTGGATACCTTCTGGATAGGAATGTCCTTACTATGTCATTTGCCCCAAAGGATGAGCATGAGGCTCAGATACAATTTGCACTGGAACGTGGAATTCCGGCTTTCCTATCAGTGATTGGGACCCAAAGGCTTGCTTTCCCTGATAACGTGTTTGATCTGATTCACTGTGCGAGATGTAGGGTCCATTGGGATGCAAATGGTATCATACATACATATATGTTAATCATGGGCCAAAATCTTCGATAAATATAGTAGAGTTGTTTTTCTTTTTTCTCTTTTAATGGAAGAAACAAACATTAGATTTTTTTTTTTTTCTTTTTCTTTTCTAGGTGGACGGCCATTATTGGAGCTCAATAGGATTCTCAGGCCTGGAGGTTTTTTTGTGTGGTCTGCAACACCTGTATATCGTCATAATGAAAGAGATGAAACCGTCTGGAATGGTAACATTTTCATTTGTATATGTTAAATACCGCCATGTTTTTCATAAATCTTGTCTAACTATCTGCTACATGTTTTCCTCCAACTTATTTTTTCAATTACCAAATAAAGAAATATTTTTGCTCTTAAGGTCTTTCCGCTTTCTTGTTAAGCAGAAAAAGGAAAACAAATCCTCATGAGTGCTCACGTTTTGCTTGTCGAGTAAATTTATCCACTATCCAGTGGAAGTAGACAATTGGGAGGACTATTGTCATATTAAAACTACGTTTTTTACCTGACAGGTTTGATTAGTCTTTAGAATTTAAACAAGTTTGACCTAAAAGGAGATCATTGTTCTCTTTCCTGCAGCTATGGTGGCATTGACAAACTCCATCTGCTGGAAGACACTGGTGAAATCTGAGGATGAATCTGGAATTGGTATTGTAATATATCAAAAACCTCTCTCGAATTCCTGCTACATTCAGAGAAAAACCATTAATCCACCTTTATGTGCTCAGAATGATCGAACAAATGTATCATGGTACTCCTCCATCCATTCTTTTTGATATCACTGCTAATAATCCATACTTGGTGCTGATCTTATACTTATTTGATTAGTTCTGAGATTATACTTATTCCTATTTTGCACCTGCAGGTATGCCCCACTTGATAGTTGTATTTCTCAACTCCCAATTACCAACTCTGATCAAGAACATATTTGGCCGCCTCCTTGGCCTGAAAGACTTAATACATTTTATTCAAGTCAACATGAAGAGCCAAACGGAATTCAATCTGCAGAAAAGTTTTATGCTGATACGAAGCACTGGAAATCACTTGTTTCAGAAGTATATTGGAGTGATCTTGCAATTAACTGGTCAAGCATTCGTAATGTCATGGACATGAATGCTAGATTTGGAGGGTAAGGCAATATTCTTAAATTTCTCTAAACCTGTTCTGTAGGTTACTATGAAGTTTCATTTAAGAAAAATATATTCAATTACCTGTTGGCATTCAATTAAAGAAATTTTGCCTTTTGTTCTTAGCTAAAGACTTGTATGCTGTACATGGTTTCCATTGCTCACAGCACAAATTTTATTAAAGCATCTTTTTTCTCCTTTCCCCTGCTGCTTTCTGCATGGCTAATTCGTGTGAAAGCATCCAAATTACTTCACAAACTTCCGTTTAAGCCCTATTTCTATTATTGATAGGAAGAAGTTACTGATCATCTAAATAAAAATAAACAGATTTGCGGCAGCACTGATGGATCAACCTCTCTGGGTGATGAATGTGGTACCAATTAGCGAGCCAGATACTTTACCAATTATTTATAACAGAGGGTTGATTGGGTCATATCATGACTGGTGTGAAGCTTTTAACACATACCCTCGGACGTACGATCTACTTCATTCGAGTTATCTTCTGGAAAATCTTATGAAAAGGTAAAGATACTCAACCCTATAATAGTATGTTTTTGAAGCTTACCGTCTTCTCTTTTTTCTCATTTGGTTAGGCAAGAGGAAACTCCCTGTGAGTGTGATATTTTCCTTCTCTTTTCAGATGCGACATCATTGAAGTAGTGGCTGAGATGGACAGGATACTAAGGCCAGGTGGATGGGTCTTACTGCAAGACAAAGTGGAAACGATAAAGAAGATATGCCCTGTATTACGATCTCTTCACTATGTGACCACCACTAAACGGCAATTTCTTGTTGGTAAAAAGGGTTTCTGGCGTCCAGATAGTGGAGGATCCTCCAGATAAAATGTAGAGCACTCAACGACCGATCAAATTTTGTGCAAGGACTTTAAAAGTGGTTTCTCAAGTTTTCATTCACTTAATCTTCATCTACTGAGCTGATTAGACTGCTATAAAACAAAGCTCATCTTGTGACAGAAGCAGCTCTTTACAGGGCACTCCCCAGTAATCTTCGGGAAAGAAAAAGCAAAACAAAAACGAAGAGGCTCTGTTTGCTTTCTGATTCATCTCCAATTCTTTCAACCGACTGCTTATTAAGTTGCGGCAAAACTCTTCGATCCAACGCTAATAAATAGGTAAGTTACAGCTTGTTGTGACAGCAACAGTTGATTGTATTCTCTAACTAACGCTGAAAAAATGTCTGATTTTTTGTGTGGCAGGTTAAAGGAGTGATCGCTTGTGTTGATTTAAGGACCTTGGGCACAATCTTTGCATTGTTTTACTCTTCATAGTCAACCAGTAACAAAATTGATTAATTGAAAATTTCACTAACTTCTACGTTGCTAAGTCCAATGTTCTAACTAGGCGGTAGTGTCTCTAATTTTCGCTTCCATCTTAACGGTAACGGAGCTGTGTTTGTGGTGCTTTGTACCCTCTGGATGTTTCAGTATAAAAGTAGAGTAGGTATTATTCTCTACTTGTAGAATTGAGGGCTGGGCCCGGTCCGATGCAAAAAGCCATCTGGTAATGTAGCCCAGGTACAGGCCCCAATGGGCCCCACTATGTGGGCTCTGGGCTGTAAAAGTTCGGGTCTCATTGGGCCCTAATGGGCTGTACGGCATATCAGCAGGAAAAAGACTCGAGTAAAATGTAAGGCAGTCCCAGTTCGATCCCAAAATTGTAACTGGAAATCAAAATTATAATTTTTTTAATTCGGTAGTAAGTAATTTGAAATAGGGACAATATCTAATATATCTTCTAAAACTTCAAAAATAACTAATTTATCTTTGGTTAACCAAAATATCTTTATTAATTTTTTTAAAAAAAAATCCTTCAAATGTCCCCTTTGCCTTCTAGGGTTCACAAATGGGATTGGAATTTTCGAAGGGTACTTTAAAAATGAGAGATATATTTAAAAACTTTGAATAGCAGTAAAAAATATATAAGCAAAAACCGCTTTTGAAATGAAATAAGTAGTCAAACCGATTACACCCACTTTTGCAAGTGTAATCTATGTATAAGAGCGAAAGAAGAATATTTTTGTACTAAAGTTGCAATAGATGTGCCCGACTTGGGCAATAATTTTGTTACTCATTACTAGCAGAGTGTATATTAAAAAAGCACCCATTACAATACAAGATAATGTTAAACTACTACACCCACACAGCACAGCTACGTGCATGTAATGCCATAACATCCTTATGATTGAAGAGGTTGCTTTAACATTTATATATACGAATAAGGATAGATGATGCGGACTTTTCATCGCTTTAATTAATAAAAAATTTTCTAATTATATGCACTATTCTGAAACTATAATATTTTGAGAAATTACAGAGTCTACAACCTAAAAGAGAGTTGTAGAATCACAACTCCGTCCAAAATTTAAACAATCTTTTTAAAAATTTTAGTATCGAAAAAAGTATAACAAAACAAATAAAGAAATATGAACCTTTTAAATAATGAAATTACAGAATTATAACTCTTCGTCTAGTTGTTGGGCCATTATAACTCTCAGCAAATGATTAATGTGACCCATTCAACAACACCAATGGGGGCCAGCAGTACTATTTTTTTTTTTTTTTTCAAAAGAATCATGGGGGGTAATTTTGGTCGATTCATATATCGCACGGCTCGCAGAGGAACAAGGAAGTCTCCTGTGTCACATTGATACCATATCATTAGTGGCAAATTAATCATATTTTTCTATTGAGAGAAAACTATAATAAAAATAATTTTTTATTAATCATGATGTGATAGATGATTTTTTTTTTTTGAAAGATAGTTAGCACGCTACTCGCTTTGTTTATTTCATTTAGAAATAAACTTAACTAGAAATGTGAATCAACTAGGATTTGAACTTGGGTCTCTGGTACCAACCACCAAGCCCTTTGTTACTTGCTCTAGGAACGATCGGTGTGATAGATGAATTTAAAACTTAATTCGNTTTTAGAGAGATAGATAGCACGCTACCCGCTTCGTTTATTTCATTTAAAAATAAACTTAGCTGGAAATGTGAATCAACTGGGATTCGAACTTGGGTCTCGGCGTCAAGTCCTTTGCCACTTGCTCTAGGGACGGTCGGTGGGCGCGGGCGCATGGCCATTGGTTCGGAAACGAGTGGCTGTGCGGGAATCACGGGGATGAGGTCTCAGGGTCGGGATGGGTCGGGTCGAGTCCGGACGTGGGGGCGGGATGGGGTCTGACCGATTCCCCTCTTTTTGACTCGGTGTCCACACCGTCCCCGACAGCCCCATCTGTTCAGTATTCAACCCCCACCCCGGCCCCTCCCTCCTCCCTCCTCCCTCCTCCCCCTCGTGCTTTTGAATATTGACTCTCTCCACATCACCTCTAAATTAATTAACTTTGTTGTGTCACCACCCTCCAACCCCACCACCACCACCACCACCACCACCTTCTTCTTCTTCGTACGTACGTACGTACGTATACGTACGCTGCAGCAAAAATGATGGCCTCTACACATTCCGCATGCGAGTCGTCCCTTTACAGGAACTGCTACGACTTTTTATCGATATTTTGGATAGCATGTTACCAGAACTAGCTAGCTAGTACTAAGTTTCCTCCGTTCTAAAAAGCTACAGATTCAATTCTAATATTTGTCCTCGACAGAGATAGAAAAGACTTTTTTGATCTGAAAAAATATAATAATAATTCTCACATCTATCGTATATGTCGTATGATTCACTTGATATTAATCATGAGCCTCACATAATTTTTTTGGGTCATAAACGTGCCTGAATGTTATCTATTTTATTAGTTATCAAATGTCCAAAACAAGTATCATATTCGTGTTGGAGAAAAATTCAAAATCCTCTATTTTTACTTATTAATCCTAATTTATTTTTATTGTTAACGTCCTTTAAAACGGACGTCCGCTCCGGGCGCGGACGTTGCGCACGTACGCGCTCCATGCGCTGACTTCTAGTCGCGCATGAATTCTAGGGCGGTTTTGAAATTTTCTAATTAGCTGCGTGTAATTAATTAGGATTAAATGCTGGTTGGATTCTACGGTTACGTACATTCTATTCGATCCCCTCTATATTAGTATGCTTCGCATATTGTTCATGTGGATATGTGAACACGACAGAGAGAGGAAGTTTTCTTCTTTTAATTTTAATTTATTTGATCTTTTATCATCAGGTGTTGAAAGAGTTTCCGTCAACCTTCTTCACGATCGTGCTCGTAGGAGAATTCCGGTCGTACCTTAGGGTGTTATTTTCGATTAATCCCGCACGTAAGGACGGAAATACGCCTTAGGGCAGTGCCTCGCACGCTTCCGGATCGATCAAATCTTTATTGAAATATTTGCGTCATCTGTAAGTTGATATATTTATCTTTATTACAAATTAGTTAGATTCAATCACAATTAAATTTCTGTGCGGCATTTGTTCCAACAATTCGACTGCAAAACCATATTTTGGAAATAAAATAACTACTCTGTAAGTAAAATGTACTATCATATCAAATTATGAGTATCAAAATTTTTCAAAAAGTAAAAAATCGAACATCTAATTAACAATCAAAAAAAAAAAAAAATTTCATGCCGAAATAAGTTATTATTTAATATCCTATTTCGACATCAAAATCCGACCTTTATCCCCACCATAATATGATCCTCACATAGATATTTATTGGGTGACATCTCAGATCTCTGCTTTGAGGGTGTAATATGTGACCGTTTCGTACGTGGGAAATTTTTCTATAGAGGTTCGTTAGCTTAAAGTTGCTGACGCACAGTGGGTCATGGGCTCATGACAAATGAACGTGTAAACTTGTCGACTCGTTTTTGGCTCAACGTGAACTCACTCTCATTCTACTTACAAATACGAACCAAAAATTTGTGATCACGCATGAATGATTGCTTAAGAATTGTGCAGCTCGAGTAACCTTAGTAGAGTAATTAATCTGTTTTTGTGAAATAGAAATCAAATACTATATACACTAACAAACATCGTCCGTACATGTATTAACACATATACACATACAGGCATACACATTTACATAAATATATGTAGCATCTATACGTACCACGTTTTTATTCTCAAAATGAGGGAGAAAAAAGAGTTAGATACACTCAGGATCATCAACTTGTATTTATAAGTTTACAAATAACTAAACCATGAGTATACATTCAGTCATTATTCAACAAAAGCTTTTTCGATCTTTTTTGGCTTTTTTTTGGTTTTTTTTTTAAAAAAAATCAGACAAGATGCAGTAGCTGGCTTTTATCAGCAAGAATTATATGTTTAAAATTTTTGCAATATTCCAGAGAGACCCCACGTACGCTCATCTTTGGAGGTTAAAAATTCCGGGCAAAGTTAAAATCTTCATCTGGATTTTACTTCGCAAGAGATTACCCACTGTGGATAGATTGATCACCCGAGGATGCCCTGTGGATCAACAGTGCATTTTTTGCGCGGTCTACCTAGAAAATTGTGATCACCTTTTCTCTGATTGTGTCTTCGTCAGATACCTTTTTTGGATTGAGGGAGGGAATGAGCTGACCGTTGTACACTCGGGGGATGTCCGGTGCTTATGGAATGAGATATCTTGTAACCTCAATGCTGTGTCTGCTGCGAAGAGATTAACCCGACTGGCGGCGATCTGGTGGGTTGTTTGGACTGAACGCAATAATACTATCTTTCGTGATATGCCTCCCAACGCAAACCGGGCCGCGGTTCGCGTTGAGTCTTTGTTAAAGGATTGGACTGATGTTACGTGATTCTCGACGTCTCCTGCTCTAACCACATGCTCTTGTTTCCGTTTTCATGTTTTTTTTGGGCTTTTGTTTTTCTTTTCGTTGATTTCTTTTCGGTTTCTCTAGGAGGCCCTAGCTGCTTCCACCTGTATGCTTAGTTCATTTTACTTTATGAATGAAGCAGGTAGCTTGCTACCTTTTTCTCAAAAAAAAAAAAATTTTTGCAATATTCCTGATATATATAGTTTTTTTTTTTAAAAAAAAAGATAGCACACTATCCGCTTTATTCATTTAAAAAATAAATGACATATATAGTTAACTTTTTCAAGAGAGGATAACTATGTTAAATTAACCCGTTTATTTATTGCATCCAACCAGAATTCAACGTCCATACGCACAAGAAAATTGATCTCATGATAACTATTCCTTTTCATACTTCGTGCTTTCTTATTTTCTCTAATATTAGGATTAAATACAAGTTTCAGATGTTTCTATACATAGTACCTTATCTAAGCGAAAGTGATGCAGCCAAGGAAATAACTATGATTTTAAAAATTATTTTGTCAAAATTTGAAGTTTTTATTTTTATTAATTTGTTTTGGAGATGTTTTTCAGATTTAAAGATTTGTTTTATATAGAATAAATCCTCAAAAATTAGAGATATTGGAAGTTTTAATTAGAGGTAAATTTTTTTTATATTTTTTTTAGAGATAAATTTACTTATATTAAAAAGCTTCTAAAATGTTGGAATTTGATTATGATTACGATCAATAGTTTTTCAATATAAATAGGGACAAAATTTATATGGTAAGAGAGTCTTAATTAATTAATGAAAATTTTATTTAGATCCATCCGCTCTTTCTTATGGCATGTCCTACTCTATATATGTGGATTCTTTCTTCTTCTTTCGCTTTCTTCTCTTCTCAATTCTTCTTTTCTACCTCTTTTATGCTGCAAATGGTTACAGGAGTTGCTACAGTATTTTTCAGCCAGCATCAAACTTGAAAGGTCCTCTTTCAAACCTGAAAGATCCCCAATTGGAGCACAAAGATACTCCGTCGGAGGCGATAGATTCTTTATCAAAGCAAAAGTCTATCTTAAAATGTATTGAAAATCATTCCTTTATCTTTTTCGATCACGGATTCTATTCACTTACTTATTCTTTCCGAACTTCTATATATAAGATACAATGAAGTTTTGTGTCAAGTACAAATTGCTGACTAGTTTTTTCATGATCTTTATTTCGAGAAACTTTATAGAAAAGTTAGATCTTACTCGGTATTATTATTATTATTTCTCTGTTTCATTTCTTACAAGAACATTATTATGAAATCAAAATATATTAAGTACGTACAAAATTCTCGCTATTAGGATTTTCATAAATATGGTCAAATTAATCATATTTAAATCTGAATTTACTATAAATAAATATCAATCCTAATAAATATAGAACTATTTTGTATGATATATTTTAACCCTATCATATCTATTTAAATTAAATAGAATCCTAATCAAACTTTCATGGGAAATCGATCTGGACACTATATAAAGGGTGTAGCGATTCTGTCACTTTCTCACACGCATTCTTGTTAAGAAATACCATCGGTTCCATACCATATGGGAAAGTGTCTGGAATAGAAGGAGAAACTAAATTACCCAAATTCGGTTGGTAGCGTTCATACTGGTACCGGACTTTTCACATCTGTAAATTGATCAAGATATTCTTCTCTATGGCGCTTTAAAGATCTATCACTCACTATATAAGATAAATACAAAGACAAAACTGTACTTATCATGTGATAGACATGAAAGAATGGGGTATCATGCTCGGCCGACTATGGCATGAGATAAAAATTTTTTTCTAACCGCGGAGAAAATTAGGTATTATATATTTTTATGGTAATCATGATAGTTTGATATACTATTGTTCCAGCAGTTAGAAAGCCAAACCACCAACTCCATTGTTTCTGATCCGTCGCCTTCACCAACTGTCGAGCCCCCTCAAGAGATTATTGAGGAGCTTGTCCTCCTACTATGATTCATCATTGCCGACATTACAGTAAAGGAGCCTTTTCTGCTACAAATTGGCTTCAAAATATAGTGGGTGTCCAAGATCCCAAATTCGAATGCTAGTTGATTCATATTTCTAGCTAAGTTTATTTTTAAATAAAATAAACGAAGTAAGCAGCATGCTACATTTTTCTCAATATATATATATATATATATATATATATATATAGTGGGAGATCCTCCTCCACCAACACAGGTTTTTCTATGTTTCGACAAAAAATATTTGTGTGCTTATATAAACTTCTAGAAGCCAATCATCCTTTTCACACTACCACAATCGGGAAGCTATTAATGAAAACTACTCAAGCTTTCGAAATTGGACTATATTAATTATCATATTATATATGCTAAAAATTCAATTGCTAACTTCACTGTTGTTGATCTTAAGGACGAGTATGCAGTGGAAGTGTACAAATGCGGCCAAGAAATCAACTATAACTTAAATTTTTTAATTATTATTTTTGTTACTTTGTTGTGGAGAATTTTAATAGATTTTTATAAAATTTCTATATGGAATAAATTTCTAAAAATTAGGAATATAAATATAGAAGTTTTAAATTAGAACTAGATTTATTTGTATTAGAAAATTTTTTAAGATATTAGGATTTGATTAGGATTACAATTAGTATTTTTTTCAATATAAATAGAGACAAAGCTTATGTTTTAAAAAAATTTTGATTAATGAAAATGTTATTTAGATTAGTGTGGTCTTTCTCATCGACTATGTCTCGTTTCCTACTTCTTTCGCTTTCTTCTTTCTCTCTATTCTTTCCTTTTTTTTTTCATCTTTCACCTGTTGCCATAGTATTTGCCACTATAATACTATAGCTACAGTATATACTATAGTATTTTTCAGCCTACATCAAAAAACTTTTTTTTTTTATAAGGATATGTTTGTTTCTTTTAAACTGGACTTTAGGTTGAAATGAACTTTGGGTTGAAGTGGAGTTTGGTGAAAACTACTTTTTTTTCGCTGTTTGTTTCGTAGTTATGAAGTGAAGTTTCATTAGTTCTATTGTTTGTTTAGTAGAAAGTGTATGATACAAAACTATAATTTATATATAAATAATAAATATGTTAATAAATAAAAATAATATAATTATATTTTTATATAATTAAAATTTAATTTAAAACAGCTAAATTATTTTATATATATAAATTATAGTAATACAACAATAAAATTATAAAAAAATATTAATACTTAATTAATCAAATTTTATTATATTTTAATTGTACAAACTAAATAAAGAAAATATTAAAACTTAACTAATCAATTTTTATCATATTTTAAATATGCCAACTGAATAAGAAATTAAATAGTAATATAAGTAAATATATTTAAATATAACAATTTTTACCTAATATATTATTTTATTATTTTTTCTTCACCTCTCTTCACCATAATTGACTTCGGCCCACGCTGGGCTAAAGTCAATTATATTGTTTGAAGTTAACTCGAGTTTTGATCGTAACATTTTTACGGTGAACCAAACAACGGAAGTGGTTGTTTATGACGAAAACGACTTCTCTCCACTCCACTTCCACCCCACTTCCACCGAAACAAATATGCCCTAAGCGTGCCTAATGTATCATTTACAACTTCTCTACAATAAGATATACACTAGAGGCCTATTTGTTTGGATGAAAGTGGAGATGGGTGAAGTTATTTTTGGCCGTACGCAATCACTTTCCGAAACAGCGTATGTGATGTCCCAACTTTTCAGGGGTTCACCCATTTTAGGACTACTCCCGTCCTAGTACGCTTAACTCTCTTAACACGGATTAAGCATTTTGGATGGTGGCTTAACTCTCTTAACGCGGTTTAAGCATTTTGGGAGGTGGCTTCACAGGGGATCATCCATTCTAGGACTACTCCCGCCCTAGCACGCTTAACTTTCTTAAAACTCTCTTAGCTTCGTGGGCCTAGCCACCACCCAAAATACTTAAGCAGACATTTTGGACATTTTAGGTAGTGGCTTTCCAGAGAGTCACCCATTTTAGGATTATTCCCGTTCTAGCACACTTAACTCTCTTAAAACTTTGGGTGGTGGCTTCCCAGAGGGTCACCCATTTTAGGGTGGCTTCCCAGAGGGTCACTCATTTTAGGATTACTCACGTTCTAGCACGCTTAACTCTCTTAAAACTCTGTCTTAGGTGGTGGCTTCCTAGAGGGTCACCCATTTTAGGGTGCCCTATTATATCATATATATATATATCATATATATAGGACTATATGGGGTTTCATATACCCCCCCCCCTTTCCCCCCTTAAGTCCTCATATTCACAAGTACGATGTCTAGTCTAAACCGATCTTGTGGTGAGTTGCGCTCCACCCACAACAGCATAAGAGTCTCACTCTCTCCGTTGTATAATCCTAACTCAACCAAGATGACCCGCTCGCTCTCCCCGCTGTATAATTCTAACTCAACCGAGATGACCCGCTAGCAAAAATAACTTGTTGGGCCAAAACCACCAGCCCAAAATGGTTAAGTTCAGTTATTATGTCTAGCCTAATAAAACTTATATATATCCCCACATCTAACCATAACTGTCCGATATGGGATTATTGGGGTGTCATAGCATAATTGACTTCGGCCCAGGAAGTTAATTACAGTAAAGCGAGGTAAAAAAATAATAAAATAATACAATGAGTAATATTAGTTATATCTAAATATATTTAATTATGGCACTAATTACTCCTTTATTTAATTTTCATATTTAAAATATGATAAAATCTTATTAGTTAAGCTTTAGTATTTTCCTTCATTTAGTTTGTACATTTAAAATATGATGAAAGTTGATTAGTTAAGTATTTATATATTTTCTATTTTATAATTTTATTGTTGTGTTATTATAATTTTATATATAAAAAATAATTTAGTTATTTTAAATTAATTTTTTTAAATTATACAGGAATGCAATTATATTATTTTTCTGCCGAACAAACAGTAGATCTGAAGAAACTTCACTTCTATAGCTATGGAACAAATAGCATGGAAGAAGTAATTTTTACCGAATTCCACTTCAACCCAAAGTCTACTTCAATCCAAAGTCTAGTTTCGGATAAACAAACAAGCCCAAAATAATATAGGAGATTGACATACATTTTTCATTAGTTAGTTGGGATCATGATTTCTACAAATATTATTTAAGCTCATCTTAGGCTTCAAATTTTCCTTTCGTAACATCAATATATAGTAAATTAATCTTCATTTGCTTCTTTGTTAGCTTCAATATTTAGTAAAATGACTCTTACTTCAAAAAGACTCAAATTGTCTTTCTCATACCATCAAGTAAATGGATCATGCTTGATTGCAATTTTTGCTAATATCAAGATCCTAAACTTCAAGTTACACCTTGTGAGTTAGAATCTTAAAAGAAAAAAAAAGCTTAATTTCACGAACATTTACGGGCTAAACTTTATCCTGCCATATGCAATAACCCATCCAATTTTACCATCAAATTAATACTCCAACTATAAAACCAGGCTCATATAGATTACCAGAGATCAATCGACAGCCACTGGATGACAATAAAGGAACTCCAAGATACACAAAGGATTAATTATTTGTAGAGATTACCAAAAGAAGAAATATTTTTACACCATGAATTATAGTAATCACTCGAACTAAATCTCCTATCTAAGAGTCACTAAAGATATATCAAGATACTAACTAATCCTTCAAGCAAGGATTGCACGAGCAACAACCTAGCTACTATATGTATTTACCTGGCAATTTATCTGTATTAATTTAGCATCAACATGATGCACATGCATGCACAAGGCAGAAAAATTCAAGTAACCCCAGTTGAAATGATGCGTTTAATTTTCCACATAATTATCAAATAGTTTCGTGCGGCGCATCTTTTGAAGAAATAAAATATGTAGATGTTGGTACCAATTCCTCAAGCAATATGTGCATCCACTAACACCAGAAATAGCACAGGTCCGCTTATTTTCTTTTCACGAGTAACGATTAAATTATAATATAATGTACATTTAGCATTAATATGATAACCCTAAAAGAGGATTACGTACATTTCCTGCAGACCACTAAATTATGCCGATATCGATTGGTGTTGGTACCATGGGTTGTATTGATATATTATATGGCAACATGTAAGATTAATCAAAGAGAAAAATACATTCAAAAGAAGATCAAGAATTAACATAACAAGTTAACACTAATCAAATTACCTACGGCGTAAGGGATCGACCTAGAGTCTCTCTCATTGCGTAGGATTTAATTTACTGAAGCTTCACATTCATTCAGTTCTATTTTGACATCATATTAACTACAATAGAAGCTATCAAATTCGAGATTATGTTAACTTAAAAACATTCGAAATCTGCCATAAGGTTGAAATGTTTAAGTTCATCAAGTTCATCTTATGTACAAAGCTCAGCACCACATGAAAAGTATTCCTTATATATATAAGAAATGTTATTTCCTCAAAAATAAGAATGTACACCAAGTCATGATAGATACCTTACAATAACAAATTTCGGGATTACTATAAACAACCTATATATAATGGTAGCTCCTATATCTCAGCTATAGATACTCATGTGCATGCGCAAACACGTATACAAAACAACAAAGGGCATTATTAAATAAAACATGCATATTTTACTGCAACAATTTAATAGCCAGAGGTCCTAACCCCAAAGCAAGAGATTTGATAGGTTGGAAAAGGAGCACAATGATAGGTGGTGGGTCAGATCATTGTTGTCTGATCTTCATGTGGGAACAGAAACTAGCCATAGATTTGGTGCATATAAAAAAAAAAAAAAAATTATCTGGTACAAATATTTTACTCAAAAGTATTATTATAACTGGGACTTCATTAAACCAATCATATGGATGTAACAATTGCACGCATACTCTTGCAATCAGCGAACTGTTGTTAGATATTAAGAAAATACCAAAGGATGGGGAAAAAAAAAAAAACTAACTATTCTAGTTGAGTTGTAGCTCTCCTCAACATGAAAAGTATATATGAAGTAAACTCTAACTGACATTCTCTCTAGCAAGAATAGATTAGAATATAGGAAGAATGGAATGTTAGTAAATCATGTATTGATTGTTGCAACAAAGTTTAAACTAACTAGATTGAGAAGCAAAGGTGCATAAACAAGTGCTACAAGATGCCTATCATTAGGAGACTTTGTTATATATTATTACGAATGGTTGTGAGCCTATCCGTACCTAAACAAAGCAAGAATATAAGGAAGTTCCTATAATAGTTCTTGAACCAGGACCAACTAGACTATATACAATAGAAAAAATAAAAGCAAGCAAAAAAGAAAGTGTTAGGTTAGCAGATGCTAACTGATCTTAAATTTTATTGAATCAACAATCATTCGGTAGGAGACTAATATAGGTTTTAGATAAATAATCTCAATTATGCCGTACTTCAAATTCTCATACCAATATTAAACTAATGATGCACTAAATAAAGCTCAACTAACTAGGATTACGTTGCTAGTGCCTTCTTTAATTTTTTTTTTATTTAATGGCTGTGCTTTATCAATAATGTATCTTTATCCTTTGGAGAAGGTACATAACAGGTTGCTTGTGGGGTATGCATATGTTAATGTGCGTGTGTGTGTGTGTGTGTGTGTGTGTGTGTGTGTGTGGCGTCACATAGTGGAAAGGGAGAGCCTTGCTACAAATTTTAAAGTATATATTCCTTTCAAATCCTGGTCTACATAATAATTTTGCTAAGGGAAGTTTGGACATGACTAGACGGTGCAGAGGTGCTCTTCCTCTTCCTCATCATTTAAGAATGAAAGCACAAAACGCGCCACAAAGTCATGTCCCACAAAGGAGGAGATCTTAACCCACCAAAAAAAAAATTAAAAAAAAAAATTAAAATATGTATATAATAGCAAATAACCAACCTTTTAATGCCAAGGTGAGGCATAGTTTTGGGCTCTAGAGATCTTTGAGTGGGCCATGCAAGAGACAAACGAAGCGATTCAGCTTTCTCTTTCTCCTTGGCCTGAATTTTGACAGGTAAAAAAGGGTTCAAAAGTGAAAAAAGAGAGGAAAAAGAGAGATGAGAGAGAGAGGGGTTCTACTGTTGTTCTCCTGATCTATAGGGCCCCCTTCACAAGAATGAGCAGGAAGTTAATTAAAGCCGAATAGAGGACATGCCAAATTGGAATTTGTAAAATGAAACTATTTACTTGAAAAGGAAAAGAAAAGAAAAAAAAAAAAAGAGACTAGGAGCAATTTCATCAAAATCATATATATATCTGGCGAGATCTGAGTAAATGTTTTCAAAATTAAGGAGCGTTCCCCTAGAGAGCTTTCTCAATCGAGAGATCAATTAGATAGAAAAGAGTTCAAACATATATTACACAAATCATGTGAACATACTACGTAAAAGAGCAATGCCGCATATTGGCCAAAAATATGTGCGTAAATCTTACATCCTATTCCTCTAAGGAAACCAACTTCCACACACTAGTTTTTTTTAATACTATATAAATACATTTAGAATTAAGTTGAGCTTATAAATAGTATTTCTCTATAACAAAATAAAAAAATAAAAAGTTAATTAGGAATAATAATATCCATCAAATGATGAGGAACTAAACCTATTAAATGGTGGATATGAGGGATTGGGCCCTTGATCTTTCGGAGCTAACAAAGATTAATAGGATTGAAATGACTCTGGTATCATATAATCCAAAAAATTAACTGATCAAGTTGCAGCAGTTAAAGGGACAGAGAAAGAGAGAGAGAGAGAGAGAGAGAGAGAGNATATAATCCAAAAAATTAACTGATCAAGTTGCAGCAGTTAAAGGGACAGAGAGAGAGAGAGAGAGAGAGAGAGAGAGAGAGATAAAAAGAAGAAGAAGAAGAAGAAGAAGAAGAAGAAGAGGAGGAGGGTAATTTGTGACAACATTAAAGCCCAGGTGGTGGCACACCAGAGAGAGAGAGAGAGAGAGAGAGAGAGAGAGAGAGAGAAAGAGTTCTTTGGGTGGCAGAGAAGTTGCAGGGAGAGGAAGAGTAAGGACTTGTGACAGAGAGGAAGAGAATGGTGCATGGGCGCACGTGCGGGGACTCTCACCCCACCACCAAACCCATGAAGCCGTACGACGCAGACCTCTATAATCCGGCCGGGGACCAGTGCATGCGTCGTAGTAATAGTAGTGCTCCTTCTCTTCTCACACTCTCCTTAAGACGTAGCATGCGCTTCTCCACCTCATTACCATGACAAGGAGATAAAAAAAGAAAAAAAAAAAAAAAAAAAACCCATAAAAAAAGATTTAAAATGGCCACTTGTATGTAGATCTCCAAGCCAAAAATAGTAACTAGTAGGTTTGTTTCTCGAAGCGGAAATTTGTTTGCCTCCTCACTATAGAAACCTTATTCTTGGGGTGCGAGATAACTATATATATTAGTTAATGGATTAAGATATTAGTACTAGGTAAATGAATAATAATAGTTTTGGAATAATTTTGGGAAAAGAGATCTAAGAAATAGTTCTTGTTGTTGATGGTTTGATGTGAATTCGGAGAAACAAAGAAAGAAAAAAGAAGTCAAATGGGGCCATATAGTATTTTAAAGAGTAGTCTCATAAGAGAGAGACTAGAGGAGGAAATCTAAGTATGATTGGATGCACAGTGACAAACATTACAGTTAAATGATATATAGATAAGGAATTATAAATATATAATATACATATATATATATATGTAAAACTGTTATTACCCTTATTTCCCTTGTTAGAGCAACTCAAACTACGCACATATATAGCAGCTAAGAAGAAACGGATCCGAGAAACCCATTAATTTCTATAGTTGCCAATGGAGAACAACTGTTCATTTTGGTGTTTACTTTACCACTTAGAGCAAGGAATGAACTCAAATACCAAACTTAAATTCATATTGAGAAAAGGAACTAAGAGTGGGGGGAGAGAGAGTGAAAGAGAAAGATTGAGCTCAAGTTCTCATCGGAAGAACCTTAATTCAATTCCTTTCTCAAGGCCTCAAATCTCATGGGAAAATATAGATGATCACCAAGAAACAAACAGTAGCTGCAGCAGCTGCAGCAGCAGTACTACCAATAATTCCTAGAGTCTCGAGTCCCTTAACTACCACCACCGAACAATAATCTAGTGAAAGAAACTAAAAACAAAAAACAAAAATAAAATGGATGCATGGGCAAGTCAAAGCTAAAGCTAGAAAAGATCAAGAGATAAAACTGATAATTCGAGAGAGAGGGGGGTTGGGGGGGAGGAAGTTTTTTTTTTTTTTTCTGATGTAGGTAGTATACTCAATTATTAGTTCAAGAAGCAGCTGGATCGGAGGCCCCGGCTGCGGCGCCGCTCGACCCCTCTCCGGCCCCAGCAGCTGCCGATGAAGACGATTCACGCCGCTCCCTCCTTGCGTTTGCCGGCGTGGCGTGCGCGCTTGCTCTTCTCTTTTCGTAGGGAATTCACGGGCCTTGGCCTGGCTCTCGCGAACCTCGCGGAGGTAGATCCGGACGGCGCGGCGGCGATGGGGTTGGACTCGGGTCGGCCGCCGTTCTCCGCTCGTAGGCGGCGCGGAGGCGGCCGATGAGGTTCGAGCGATCCCACGCTTGCTTCAGGGGGCAAGCGCAAAGGGCCGGGGGGTTCGGGTGGCCGAAGAAGGGGCAGGAGCCGGCGTGGACCTTCGTCTTGCCGAACTGGTCCTAGGTACTGACTTATTGAGAAACTCAATAACGGGCGCCCGCTGCACCGCGCAGCGTCAGCGGTGGCCTGTGGTTCCGCAGGTACTGAGGAACGTGTTCCAGTCCCGCCGCTTCTGCGACTCGTACCTGCTCGGCTGCTGCGAGCCGGCTGCTGCGGAGGCGGCTGACGGGATCGCCGCCCAGCCCCGCCTGAGAAGATGAGGGGCCGGCCCGGTGTCCATCGATCGAATAATTACTCGCTCGATCGCTCGCCCCTCGCTCGCTCGCTCGATCGATCGATCAGCCCTCCTCTCTTACAAATAGCTCAGTCGTTGTTAGAGCGGAGACTGAATTGCGCACTCGCATGTCGAAGAGAAGGAAGAAAAGGAGAAAGATGGGATGAGATGGGACGCTAAAAGTGGGAAGAGAGGAGCGACGGAGGGGGAGGGCTGAATATGGGAGGAGGAGGGGGATGTGGAGAGGATTAGGAGGTGAAGGAAGTGAAGGTGATGGGGGAATTCACGTGTGGCCCCCGCATGGTGAGGACGTGACTGGGGTGGATGAATATTGCAACGTATGTATGTATATTAACACTGTATACATATACGGCAACAATAAAGGAAACAGAAATTGCTTTTATTTTTTCTCGCGTAGCACTGTACAGAAGCCAAATATATGTTTTACCGCCCCATGTCATACCTAGTAACTTCTAGATGAGTCCACGAATTTTAAAGAGGGTAAACTATATATATATATATATATATATATATAATATAGTATATATATATATGATTAGGCTAGAATACTTTTACAAGTATCACCAAGTGATACTTGTGTATTTTAGCCTTGGTCTACTTTTTTGAATTATCTAATAGTCCTTGGATCAAACATCTATCCACCTACCACCAGCTACAACTCACCTACCACCATAATCCTCAACTCAATCTCTGCCATCCAAGGGTAAAAAACACAAGTATCACTTGGGCTGAATACTTTTACAGTAGTCTAGCTCATACTCTATGGACGTGTTTTGGTTCGCTTCTATGTGTCATCCTGGAATCGGAATCGGAATGGGCGTAAATCGTTTGTGGGTGTTTGTACGCGCGAGTCCCATTTCCCGATTTCCGATTCCCGAGTGCGAATGGAATCCCCCAATCAGCCTCTTTTTTCAATCGCGGCCCGATTGAAAATTGAATCGACGGAAGGATATTTTATTCGGAATTAAAAAAAATTTATTTTTTTATTTTTTTTAATAAATATTAGTTAAATTTACAAAATTAAATATAAAGCATTTTAAATTTAATTTGAACTTAAATAAAAATTAAAATTTTAATTTAAGTATTCTGAATCTAAACTTATGAAATCTTGAATTTAAATTAAATTTTAATTTATATAAAAGGTTATTAATCAAATATTTAATTTCAAACCTTAAATTAAATTTTATATTCAAATTAAAATTAAATTGAATTTTAAGATTTAATTTGAGATAATCAAAATTTAGTTTCAATTTTGAATTATCCACTCAACTTCAAGTTTATTTTTAAAAAAAATAGATTTAAATATAGACATTATTTCAAAATTTTGATGTTAAAATTTTAAATATTTAATTTAGATTTAAAATAATAATATTATCAAGATAATGTTAGGAATGATTTATTTATTCTGATTTTGGGGTGAAGCAAACGGAATTAAGTAATGGTCATTCGATTCCGATTCCACCTTAATTTTGATTCCGATTCAGATTCCTGACTCGACTTCGAACCAAACATGCCCTATATATGATATATATATATATATATAGTAATAGAGAGAGAGCGAGAGAGAGTAATGCTAGAATGCTTTTACGAAGTATCAACCCAAGTGGAATACTTGTGTGTTTTCGCCCTTGGAATGGAGAAACTGTGAGGTTAGACGATGATGGTGGTAAGTGGTGTAGTGTGAATAGTGTTTGATCCAGGACTAATTTGTAATCAAGAAAGTAATCCAATGAGCTAAAAACGGGATAGCAACATGGCGGGATGAATACTTATAAAGTATCATAGATCAACTCCATTACTATACTTATAGTATATAGTATTATTACTATATATATAGTCATCATGAGTTTGTTTTTTTTTTTCTTTCGTACTAATATTAAACAATACAAGAATCCAAATGGCTTTCTCATCTAGTAGTTTGGCTCCTCAATTAGTTGTATAGTTAAAAAAAATTACCATTATTAGAATTATATATATACTATATATATATATATACTTATATATATAATTTGAGTCGCGCTATAAGAATAAAAGCTGTATACAGATAACGAATTTCCTGGCGAATACATTAAAATAGAAAGCATAGCGATCCGTATTTTTATAATTCATTTAATACTACATTAATACTTGATATACCTATATTTAATTTCTCCGGCTACTTTAAGTTTAACTTAATTTACCTCAAAAACAAAAAAAGTAAAAAAACACAAGGTATTTACCTTTTTAGGTAATACACCTTGGTTTTCTTAGAGAGAAGACACTAAAATGGTTTTGTGTTACGGCTAGTGTATGGATACAAGCCCATGGTGGTTAGAAAGCTAGAACCTTCTGTTCTAATACTGACACAGTCTAGTGATACCTTCTTACAGTTAAAGAGTGTATTCGATTTCCAACAAGTAATTGGATACAAGGAAAGAAAAAGAAAGTAATAATTATATACTATATAATATAATAATATATATTATATATATATAATATATAACTATATATAATATATCTAGATCTTGATCTGTGTGCTTATGAGCACGCGAGGTCTTTCGTGCTCTCCTAAGCCATTTATCTGATGATGGAACTTCCGAATCGACCGATCAGGCTCCGTTAAGTATGATCTACGTAATTTAACTATCTAGAAAAATTTTTGTGATTTTTTTGGTATCTTTTCTAGCGAATCGAAAGGTTAAATCAAACAATTTTTAATGGGGTTGATTGTATAATCCTGTTTGCAAGTTTAAATGGTTGTAAAAGTATTCAATCAGATGAATTTTGATAGAAAATTCTTTATCACTATTATTTAAGCAGATTCAATGATGTTTGATCGAATTTTCCATGCTATATCACCAACTTTTTGTAAGTTTATTATTTATCAGCCGTTGATCTTTGAACCACCTTTCGATTCACATTAGGTAATATGATATAAAAAAATACAAAAATTTATTTTCTAGATACATTCAAATATGGCTAAATCAAGTCTACCGAGTTGATCGTTGATCTCGGAGGACTCCCTTATCAAAAACGGCTTAGGAGAACGGAGGTCTCCGTGCTCCTAATAGACGCACACAGACTACTATATTACTAGGCCATGATACCTATCTAATTATGTAGTATTGGAGCCCTCTGTATCATAAGTTGTTTTCAATGATAGGCGTTCCAAATCGAAGTCACCACTTGTTAATATGATCTAGAGTTATTTGAAACTTCTAGAAATAATTCATAAATTTTCGATCATAATAACAGTGCCATTAAGTGGGCATAAAATGAACGGTCAAAATCGAACAGACGTCCTAAAAAAATGATTGGATACCTTGCAATTGCCAAGAATCAGATTATTGATTTTATCTATATAGTGAATAGAATTCTTTCTTATCACAAAATTCAACAATTCCATTTCTTTTACACTGTTTAAACTGAAGTATACCGCATACCGCCGTTAAAATTTCAATTTTGTGAACTCTTGATCGTAAGGTAAAAGATGTCAAAATTTATAAAATTTGATTTCTTAGAAATTTAAATACTGTGAAAATAACGTTTAACGGCTGTGGTATCGTTGATTCAGAGCTCTATCATTGAAACCAACTTAATGAGTACGAGGGCGATCTACTCATAATACGTATAATAGCCGGACCCATATAATATTATATATATATACTATGACGATCGCGCTATAATATTATCGATAACATCAAATATGTTGGTACTACCAAGTTCTCTGCCATTAGATCTATAGACCGCTTTGACTATTTTTATCCGTTAGATCATCTAGAGATCACTATTATTCTACTGCACATCCCTTCAATCCAAACAGGCCAAATTCTAATCAATACCAATCAAGCTTGAATTATTAATAAGTTATCCAGCCTAGTTTGTATATATTACGTTAAGGAGGAATTTCTACACTGTACCTTGCACCACGATCATCAATAACAAGCCCAATCATATTCTTTTCTTTCAATACAACAAAGTACAATAAAATATTATTTTTATAACTTGTGGACATTATTCTAAAAGAATTAATTTGATTGGCTTCGTTACGCCACGTCACTTAAATACACGTATGCATTCTAGAATTTTTCCTAGTTAGAG